>NC_134356.1:493211358-493547548 GCF_048569485.1 Anomaloglossus baeobatrachus | reverse complement strand
CCAAAACAAGGCGCCCTTTCACCAGGTAAGTGAATGGGTAAGCATCCTGTTCGTGACGCCAGATTTCGGGGTGTGACGCCCCCACGTCAGTAGCAGCCGGGCTGCTCGGATCCGGACCCGGTGTGTGGCTCGAGGGATCCTCCGAACCCGGGGGTCACGCGGACACTCCGAATAAAAAGGGGACGTATTTGTACGGCGGTTGCCGTAGTCAGTCTGTGACGCCACCAACGGTGTGTGGTGAAGTATGGCACCACCGCTGCTGCTGTGGGACACCCGGGGCGATGGGCTGGCAGCTGGTTGTTAACCCCTCCGTGGGTAGGGATGGTTGCCCTGGGACCCGGTGACTTGGTGCAGGGGACGATGATTAAAGGGGCCGACGCGCCTGGTCAGACCAGGGAGTCTCAGCTTACTCACGGTTAAAGAAATCAGACAAGTCCAGTAATTAACCAAGGTGCTGGGGGCCGGCCGCCGCAGCTGGCTGTACTCTGGTCCCCCACCCGGGCTGGTGGTCTGTCACTTTCCTCTGCACTGTGTTGTGTGTGTTGGATTTCCCGGTCTGGAACGCGAGAGTCTGCTCCCGGTACTACTGTTGGGAGCCGTGCCCGCTGACACTGACCCGTGGGATTTACCGGGCCCTGGAGGATGCCCTATACCTCTCTGTGGGTGGTTGTCTCTTTTCGGGACTTAGGTTGGGACAGGACCTATGATCCTGCCCTCAATCGGTTAATTAGCTAGGCCGTTGGTGCCGGTCCTGAGTTCAGGGTCCGAGTACCCTCTCTGTGCACGGTTTCCGGGTCGGTTCTCCGGTGTCGGTACCGGCGAGCTCCAACCCTGCCCCGGTCCACCTCGGATCTCCAGCTGCCATCTTCCCGTCTCCTGCTAGACGCGATCACCATCTGCCACCTAGCCAATGTGTCAGGGCATCGACCCTGAGACCTGCCAGCTTCACCTCCTCACTCCACAACTCAACTTAACTCACACTCAAAACTGACTGTTTTTCCTGCCTCAGGCTGTCTAGACCCCTAGGTGGGCATTTTCCTTCCGCCTGGTCCCGCCCACTGGTGTGCCTGTCTTTCCCTGGGGGAGGTGACTAAGGTTTCAGGTCGGCTGTATGTAACCCTGTGAGGGAAGGTGTTATGCGGGGACCTAAGTGTGTGAATACCTGGTTTTGCCAGGGCGTCACAATTGCACGGATAACTGTTTTGAAGCAGTGAACTAGTAGACATGGATGCTGCATAATTTATAGGAAAGTATATGTAGCTCACATGGTACATGAATTGAAGATTGGAAGAATATATTTGGTCTATAACCATAGTAATATACAGGCAGTGGTACCATAGTGACACGTGAGCTCTTTTCCACATTTATTTTTGCTTCTGAGTTTTTTGCTTCATGGATATCTGGGTTATTTGAGTTGTACAATGCTGGATTAAAGAATTGTCTCTATTCATGCCTAGAATTACACTTGATGTATTTTAGATTTTGTGATACAGGGAGATACTGCCAGATTACATACTCTTGCATAAAACTCTTCTAAACTGACTATCCTGATGATTTCAGGTCCCACATCGCTACTTTCAACCCTTTGGATTTGGTCCCCGGGCATGTGCAGGAAAATACATAGCTATGGTGATGATGAAAGTGATCCTGGTGACTGTACTGAAGAGATACAAGGTGCAGAATCTGCGTGGACGGTCCTTGGAGAACATCCACAACAATAATGATTTGTCCATGCATCCTGATGAATCCCAGACCTCATTAGAGATGATCTTCGTTCCTCTCCACACAGATCAGCTCATACACTAGCACACAATATATTAATTTATGCCAAGTCTGGAACTCTGAATTGTGATTCATCTAGTCACAGTGTTGGTCTGTGCATACGTTTATTCAACTCTTGCCATTGTATAATGGCTATCATTGTCCGTGCCATGGTCTATTTTGTGTATATTTAACAATATTATTAATAAAATATTCTGTTTATTTTCCATACTGGAACCAGTTATTCAAACATTAAGGAGTGCTCTCCCATGTTTCTAATGCTAGTAGACATCAACGAAAAGGACTGTGTGTAAGAATGGTTACCACTCGATTGTTGGAGCGCTGCCTGCATAAGTAATGAACATTTCCACCAGAAAATGCTCAGCATTAAACAATAACTGACTGTCACCATATTTGCCAATCATCAGTCAGTTAGTACCCTGTGCACAAAGGCTGACTGCGCTTCAGAGACGCACAGAATGATCAGTAATAAATTATACTTATAGCCTGCCAATGTTCGCAGAAGCACAGGTCCTGTTTACAAAGGACGATGCGCTGCCGAGAACAATGATCTTTAAAGCATAACCGTTCTTTTAAATGGTATGTCATATATGTCATATATTAATAGTACACATAAAAATAAGAAACTTTGTAATATATTTTATCAGACAAATTTGCTTCTTTCTCCTCCAGGAATGATAATTCATTCTCAAAATTCTCAATTCTAGGGTAAAATCTGTCTTCAGTGAAAATAGATTTTTATATTACTGAGATAGAGCATTGCAGTTGCTACTGACAAGATTCTATTGTAGAAAGGAGGGGCAGGACAGGGGAGGGAGTAGCTAGAAGCAACGCTCTTCCTTCCCCCTTGTAAGGAGATGGACATGTTGCATTTCCTTCTGAAGACACCAATCCAGATATTGACCTAAATTGTAGTGTGATGTATAATGTCAAGTGTAATGTGAATTTTGTCATGGGTCATTGTGGAAGTAATGTGTCATGTGAATTGTGATATGTAGTAGTGTTGTAGGTGTTATGCTGATAGTAGAGTCATATGCAGGTAATAGTTTGGATTAGTCAACAGTGGGAGTGATTAGGATACAGGGAGAGAGATGGTTTCCTGTGGAACATCAGATAGGGCCCAGCGTGTGATTAAAACATACTTATGGTTTGGTTAGCCAATAAGGCCACATGACGTAGGTTTCCCTGCAGCTAGAAGACGCTAAGGCCAGTGAAAGTGGGATCCAGAGTGTAGAGCAAAAAAGAGGTAACCGGAACATGGAGTGATTAAACAGAGTAGGGTAAGGTGACTGACTGAGATAACAAATGACTGAGTGAGACAGGTCCTTAAATAGGACACTCAGCGGTATGGCCTGGAGTAGATTACAGATCCTTAAAGGTAAACGAGTCACAATGGAATAGAACATGAGATGAAATAAGTTTTCTGGTTGGGAGTCTCTGAAGCATCAGTTGGTAACGATCTTGGTCCGGCATTATCCCTTTGAGAGAGAGAGAAGACCGCAGGGAGGACAGGATGACGTTCACGAACTGTTCTGTTATGCTGAGCTGAGTGGTGGTGAAAGACTGAAGACTATAGAAGAGACTGTGTTTGACAACACTCACTGTAGATAATACAATGTCTGAGAAGATATGTGCCTGCTATCCTGTTGTTGTCAAACTTGTGTTAAGTAAAAAACTGTGTTTTAAAAACTGTCAGTCTCTCTCAGTGACTGTGTAGGAGGTGGCCTGATTACACCACTCTTACAGTATTTCTAAATATTGTCCGATGTGTTTTATATTGCATTTCACTATAATGTATGATTAATGTGTTAACAGTGTAATGTAAAGGATAAGAATGTTAGCTAGATGGAGATTAGAGCAAGTCAAGGTTTTAGTATGAAAAGTGTGGCAAATGTTTCCTAGTTTCCAAGGTAACTGAGAGCAAGGATGGGAGAAGTGAGGGCCAGAAGGTTGCCTGGTGAGACAGGCCTGAGAGAGGTCAATTCTGCAGTGGGGTTTCCTGGTGTGTGGATGGTGCCTGATAACTTGGTCCGTCAAGAAACCAGGAAGTATCCTCTAAGTGTCCGGATCCTATGGCTCACCTTGGTTTCCTACTGAAGCTGTCTCGGGCAGCGTTTGGACACTGGTAACCGCGGAGACAAGAACAGCGTTAAGAGGCTCATGCTCGGCAGCTGGAAAGCTAATTCCCAGGCAGTGGGTTAGACAAGAAGAAGAACCCCAGGGAACAGCGGCAGCTGAACAAGATAGGAATGGTTATGTCTGTCAAAAAGGGTGAAAACAAATAAATCATTCAATGTTGTGCTGTAAAGAGACACTCTGTGTTATGTGCTGCCCTGCAACTTGTATGACGGTGACTGGCTGCGGGGAGGTGGACGCTCCCCTGAAGACCGAAATAAGTGTCACACACCCCTTCCGGGGATGATAACAAACACAGGTTCAGTCTAGAGAAGGAGAACGGAGCCCTGTCAGCCTGGTGTTTGCTCCATTCTACAACTAAGTTAACATCTGGTCTTGGCCAGCCAAGGACAACTGCATCATGTGGTCTGCACTGGTGTACTGCCCTCACGACACAAGTCGACACACCCAGGCAGGACTCCAACTTTCATAGCGTGCAGGGGTGCAGAAAATGCAGACTTCGCTCACGACTACCGCCCCACGCTAACCTTCTCCCCTCCCTTTTACATAGTATTTATAAAAACCAGCTGTCATCTCCTATCACGGTAATATTAAATCTTTATTCACTGAAGACAGATTTTACCTGAAAACGGAGAATTTTGAGAATGAAAAGTCAGTCCACGAGAAGAAAGGAGCAGATTTATCTAATAAGATACCATACAAAGTTACTTATTTTCATGTGTAGTATTGGTTTAAGAAATAAAAATTAAAATGACAGTTATGCTTTAAATAAAACAAAAAGATAATTTTTCCTGACGAATGAATATTTTGCTCATTCATGAACACATTGTCAACCTGTCTAGACTGCTCAAGCATCAGGAAACAAGCATTACAAGGAACACTTGTTCCCAATTACTGTGTATTACTGTAGATGTACTCTTACAATATATTATGTGGCTATGCTATAGATGAATATGACAGTAATATATAATTTATCAATTGTGTTCCATTTCAAAGATCTGTTATGATGTCTTTTTTTTCCAGTTGACATACAAATGGTGAGTAAGGTTTTTATTTTTGCTAGAGAGAATAATAGGGCAGATTGTACTATCCCGGTTGTCAAAAAGAAATGGAAACCTCATGGAATGTACTCTTGAAATATTTGCACATGACATCTTTTTCAAACAGGCTAACCTGCTGTGTCTTTTTTTTTGTTTGTTCATTTTTGTTTGCTCACTGAGCACGTTTTTGACGTTTTTGACCTCCGGTGGTTTTGTTTTAGTGTTTTTCAAGCACGTTTGAAGCATCTTTTTCAGTGGCATTTTCTGCACCTTCATAGTATCATAGTATCATAGTTTTTAAGGTTGAAGGGAGACTCTAAGTCCATCTAGTTCAACCCGTAGCCTAACATGTTGATCCAGAGGAAGGCAAAAAAACCCCAATGTGGCAAACAAGTTCCAATGGGGAAAAAATTTCCTTCCTGACTCCACATCCGGCAATCAGACTAGTTCCCTGGATCAATACCCTGTCATAAAATCTAATATACATAACTGGTAATATTAAATTTTTCAAGAAAGGCATCCAGGCTCTGCTTAAATGTTAGTAGTGAATCACTCATTACAACATCATGCGGCAGAGAGTTCCATAGTCTCACTGCTCGTACAGTAAAGAATCCTCGTCTGTGATTATGATTAAACCTTCTTTCCTCAAGACGTAGCGGATGCCCCCGTGTTCTAGTCGCAGGCCTAGGTGTAAAAAGATCTTTGGAAAGGTCTCTGTACTGTCCCCTCATATATTTATACATTGTGATTAGATCCCCCCTAAGCCTTCGTTTTTCCAGACTAAATAACCCCAAGTTTAATAACCTGTCTTGGTATTGCAGCCCACCCATTCCTCTAATAATCTTGGTCGCTCTTCTCTGCACCCTCTCCAGTTCAGCTATGTCCTTCTTATATATCGGTGACCAGAATTGTACACAGTATTCTAAGTGCGGTCGCACTAGTGACTTGTACAGAGGTAGAACTATATTTTTTTCATGAACACTTATACCTCTTTTAATACATCCCATTATTTTATTAGCCCTGGCAGCAGCTGCCTGACACTGTCCACTAAAGTGAAGTTTACCATCCACCCATACACCCAAGTCTTTTTCTGTGTCTGTTTTACCTAGTGTTCTACAATTAAGTACATAATCATAAATGTTATTTCCTCTACCCAAGTGCATGACCTTACATTTATCTACATTAAACTTCAATTGCCACTTCTCAGCCCAATCCTCCAATTTACATAAATCTCCCTGTAATATAAAATTATCCTCCTCTGTATTGATTACCCTGCAGAGTTTAGTATCATCTGCAAATATTGAAATTCTACTCCGCATGCCCCCAACAAGGTCATTTATAAATATGTTGAAAAGAAGTGGGCCCAATACTGACCCCTGTGGTACCCCACTATGAACTGAGACCCAGTCCGAGTACGTACCATTAATAACCACCCTTTGTTTCCTATCACTGAGCCAGTTTTTAACCCAGTTACACATATTTTCCCCTATCCCCATTATTCTCATTTTATGTACCAACCTTTTGTGTGGCACCGTATCAAAAGCTTTTGAAAAGTCCATATACACAACATCCACTGCATTTCCCTGGTCCAGGCTTGAACTTACTTTTGTAATAGCAGAAACGCAGTTTATATCAACCTTAGTTATTTTCAATGTATCAACCAGCAAGGTCTTGAATCACATAAATCTCCTAGGAGACACTAGTATAAAAATATCTAAAACTTAACATTTAATATGTAAATTAAAAAGTGAACAGGGTCACTGAAGACGTGACATACTAAACATACCAACATAAAATACACCTGGTGTTTGATCACAGCCCCACACGTATTGTCATACAGGTGCACTAGCACACCATCAGACCTAATACCAATATCAGGCTATTAAAGAATCAACACCAATGTATATGACACATTAGACCGTCCAAATAAGCATCATGGACATGAAGACCTCACAAGTAACCCCTTGTTATGTGCCGCGCACATTTTTGAACAGAATACATGTGGAGGACGTGTTTTGAGTGCGTTCATAAATGGGCAGTTGATGTGGCCTAGCACCAGGACTTATAGAACTTGTTTCTTGGTCCAGCACTGTGGTTCCACTGGGGATGCCTGCCTTTTTGACGGTGGTATTACCCTTGATTTGGATTATTAACTTCCCTGAGGAATATTAATGAAACGCGTCGGAAGTTATATGTTTACATTGATGGAAGTTTTCACCTAAAGATGCTTTAACAAATCAAGGAAACAAGTATACTCGATCTATGACAATCGAGTTCCAGGTTTGCTGCATTATTTAGCCCGCTACTTATAGTGACCTGTTCCCCTTCTATTTCTGGGTACCCCTATTTAAGGTGGTTCGCTCCTAGAATGGTGTAACAAGGAGTTAATTGTTAGGTCTTCATGTCCATGATGCTTATTTGGACGGTCTAATGTGTCATATACATTGGTGTTGATTCTTTAATAGCCTGATATTGGTATTAGGTCTGATGGTGTGCTAGTGCACCTGTATGACAATACGTGTGGGGCTGTGATCAAACACCAGGTGTATTTTATGTTGGTATGTTTAGTATGTCACGTCTTCAGTGACCCTGTTCACTTTTTAATTTACATATTAAATGTTAAGTTTTAGATATTTTTATACTAGTGTCTCCTAGGAGATTTATGTGATTCAAGACCTTGCTGGTTGATACAGGCTTGAACTTACCTCTTCATAGAAGCTGATCAAATTAGTTTGACAGGATCGATCCCTCATAAACCCATGTTGATACTCTGTCATAAGGTTATTTTTCTTGAGATACTCCAGTATAGCATCTCTCAAGAAACCCTCAAGGATTTTACCAACCGTAGAGGTTAAACTTACCGGCCTATAATTTCCCGGCTCAGTTTTTGTCCCCTTTTTGAATATTGGCACCACATTTGCTATGCGCCAGTCCTGCGGTACCGACCCTGTTATTAAGGAATCTGAGAAGATTAAAAATAATGGTCTATCTATCACAGAACTCAATTCCTGTAGTACTCTGGGATGTATGCCATCCGGGCCCGGAGATTTGTCAACCTTAGTGATTTCGAGGCGGCGGCGTACTTCCTGCTGGGTTAAGCAGGTAATATTCAAGGGTGAATTTATGGTATCACTGGTCATGTCATCTGCCATGGCATTTTCTTGTATAAAAACCGTAGAAAAAAAGTCATTCAGCAGGTTGGCTTTACCCTCATCCCCTTCCACCATTTCACCAAGACTATTTTTAAGGGGGCCAACACTATCGCTTTTCAGTTTTTTACTGTTTATGTAGTTAAAGAATATTTTAGGATTATTTTTACTTTCTCTCGCAATGAGTCTCTCTGTCTCAAACTTAGCTAACTTAATTTGCTTTTTACATATTTTATTTAATTTTCTATAATTATATAATGCCTCATCACTACCTACCCTCTTTAATTCTTTTAAGGCTTTCTGTTTTTCTTTTATTGCTTCCCTTACAGCTCTATTTAGCCATAGGGGTTTCCTCCTATTTCTAGCATGTTTGTTCCCATAGGGTATATTTTCTGCACAAGCCCTATTCAGGATGCTCATAAAAGTCTCCCATTTGCTTTGTGTACTTTTATTACTTAGTACATCATCCCAGTTTATTGCACTAAGATCATCTCTCAACCGTTTAAAATTTGCTTTCCTGAAGTTTAGTGTCCTTGTAGCCCCTCTATTATACATCTTACTAAAGAATACATGGAAACTTATTTTTTTGTGATCACTATTCCCCAAGTAACCCCCAACTTGTTTCTACCTCCTTGTTTCTTGTTTCTACCTCCTTGTAACCTTGTTTCTACCTCCATTCAACAATGAAGAAACCACTCAAAAAGATGCCCAGTCAGCATTATCTGGGCATATTTTAAGCCTTCCCATTGACTTCTATTGTAAAGTATAAAGTGTCTACAAGGGGAAAACACCTGAAGGATGGTCAGCTCATTTCTTTTGACTACCTGGTGTCTTTGGAAACCTGAAGTGGCTAAAAGATGTTCAAAAGACTAAACATATGAACAGCAAGTCATTTTGCCAAAGAAATGCGTATGTTTAGGTAATGCTTTTTCAGGCTGTTTTCAGAGTTGAACTTGCCAGAAAAAGATGTTGCGTATACACACATATCCAAATGTCAGGAATGTTGCTTAGGCTGGAGTTACACTTGCGAGAGACTCACTCGAGTCTTGCAACGCATCAGCTGATACAGCCACACTCTTTTGACAGAAGCGAGTCGGCTACATATATTTCTATGCAGCTGAGACACTCCTGTCTGGAGACTGTGCGGCCGTGCAGGTTGATGCGATGCGAGTCTCTCACAAGTGTAAGGCGGGCTTTACACGTTGCAACATTGCTAGCAATTGCTAGCGATGTCGAGCGCGATAGCACCCGTCCCCGTCGTACATGCGATATCTGGGGCTTGCTGCCGAAGCATACATTATCGCTACGGCAGCTTCACATGCACATACCTGGTCGGCAACGTCACTGTGACCGCCGCGCAATCCCTCCTTCAAGGGGGAGGTGGGTTCGGCGTCACAGTGACGTCACCGAGACGAAACTAAATGGCCGGCCAATAGAAGCGGAGGGGCGGAGATGAGCGGGACATAACATCCCGCCCACCTTCTTCCTTCCGCATTGCCGGTGGACGCAGGTAAGGAGATGTTTGTTGTTCCTGCGGTTTCACACACAGCGATGTGTGTGTCTGCAGGAACGACAAACAACATTTACACATTGCGATGTCTCTACCGGCGCCGGATGTGCGTCACTAACGACGTGACCCCGACGATATATCGGTAGCGATGTCGCAACGTGTAAAGCCCACCTAACTCCAGCCTAATGGCAAAAAAGATCAGGGGTTAAAGCTCCAGTTAGATTGTGTATTATGTACTATGTACTAATTTGTACTGGATCATGTACTATGGACTAATTTTTCTGCAGAAGCCTGCCTATACCGGGGCTTAATATTTGATTTTTTTTGTCCTGGTTTTCCTGATAGGAAGCTGTTATCTATCAGACAGTGTGATTATATGAGCACTTTGTTGTACCATGTACTAATTTGTACTGGATCATGTACTATGGACTAATTTTTCTGCAGAAGCCTGCCTATACTGGGGCTTAATATTTGATTTTTTTGTCCTGGTTTTCCTGATAGGAAGCTGTTATCTATCAGACAGTGTGATTACATGAGCACTTTGTACTTAATACATTCTAGTACTATTGTATGGCCATCCGTAGTGTAATTATTATTTTAATTCACTAACTATCCAGGGCAACTAGAGGGTGAGCCGACGTGGAACGGGGGCGCCCAAAACAGTTACGGCGTCATACCCTCCGTTGGTAGGTAGGAGCAAGGTCCCATAGGGTGCTATAGGGACCCCATATATTTAGCTCCTCCCCTTCATCTATGCCCTTTGTGTGTTCACTATTAATGGGTGTCTAAATTTTAAAATATATCAATAAAAGTTTAATTTTAATTGAAATTGAGGTTTTTTGTTTTTCGTATATTGAACTCAATTGGTCCTATTGTATATGGTTTTGTTAAAGCTCCAAGACAAAAATTTTGCCCCACCCTAACTTTTTTAACATCCCAGATACACAGTGACAACTCTCTGAGTGCAGAAAATGTAGTCGATGTTACCTGCAGTCCTAAGTAACACCAAAAATAGCACAGTGATAACGCTGAGTACGGATAATATAATCAATGCTCTCCTCTGCAGTGGAGAACACATCGTTGGTTCAGCTGCCTTAAGGCATAGAGTTGGAGGAGGGTCCACCGAAACCTGCGACTATTTCAGATGGATGTGCGTACATTCAGCTGTATTGTATTGTGGAACAGGGAACCCACTGCAATATATGCCATCAGCTAATCAGAGTCCGGCAGCTGACGTCGACATGCTGTAAGGATAGTCCTGGGAGTAGACCCACTGGACCGTGCACCAGACTCCCCTGCGACGCCGCCTCGAGCGAACCCCTTTACAGGGACTGTCGGGCATAACCGCAGAGGGCCTAGATGCACAGAAGCTGGGATCAGCAAGAGTAACTGGATAGAGTCTTATAGATACAGGATCCGATCTGAACCAGATACAGGTTAACGGGATCAGGCAGAAGTCCAGAACCGAAGACTGGTGCAGGTCACAGGGATTAGGCTGAGGTCCAGGAGTGGAGACTGGTGCAGGTTAACGGGATCAGACTGAGGTCCAGGAGCGGAGACTGGTGCAGGTTAATGGGATCAGGCTGAAGTGTGTGCTCAAAACGGTACTCAGGATCTGCAAGCAGAGAAGTTGGAGTTACACAAAGCACAAGCAGAGAAAGACCTGAACAACTGGTACAAGTGACAAGTTACAGGGACACGTTGAACAAGTGTGTCGCCCCACCGGGTGCGCAGCGGTGCACTAACTTCAGGGACTCCACGTGGAGGGACAGTCTGGTCACAGGTAAGGTGTCCTTTCTTTATATGTAGTTTTGTGACGCCACTCTCGGTATTGCGGTCAGGGGACTGCCGCTGCAGGTTAGGGGATGCCTGGGGCTGGTATTGGATGCAGCTAGATGTAGTGGCCTCCCGAGAGTGAGGCAGGCCCCAGGGCCCTGTGTAGGTGTGTGGAACCACAGGTCATAGAATGACTCAGGCGCAGTCCAGAAAGTCTTTTAACCTGTTTACTCACTTTTTGGTTGTTTTTGTGAGATGCTTGGGCGACACTGTGATAACCAGGTGGAACCAGTAATTCCTGAGGGCCGTTCTGAGGGTAGCTATCAACTCGCCCTCCTTGCACTCCTTTTTGTTTGGGAGGACCCCTTACTTGCAGTATGGTGGGATTCCTCCAGGGAAGCTGTTTGTTTTAGACCTTGGTGGGATGGATTCTGGCCCTGTCCCCTTGTGGGTCCCTTTGTTGCTGCTAGGGCTCGGACTCTATGTTTCTGGTGAGGTACCGCAAGTACCCTCACCGGGAGGTTGAGCAACTCCAGACAATCAGATTTCTGCTCTGGGGACCTGTGTTCCCGTGCGTGTCGGAATATCAGAGACCCCCGTACTCGGCCACCTCTCTGTAGGTGTCTTTCGGGCTGATCCACAGGTACCCGTTCTCCCCCGTTTCCAGCTACCACACTCTGCAGGGTCTGGCTAGCAGGGATGTACATCTGCTCCCTTCCACACTCCTGAACACTCTGCTCCAGACTGCTTGCTCCTCCTTCTCTTACTGTCTGCCCTGCTTCCTAGCAACCAGGCTCTGAGCACACCCCTTGATGGGAATTGAAAGTTAACCCTTTCTGGCTACCCAAGGGTCCCTTCTAATGGTGTGGGAGACCTGGTCACTATATGTTTGTGTGTGCACCTCATCCTGGCCTCAGGAGATTACCTGAAAGCACTGCCCCAGCATGGGTGCAATACTCTGTGGTGCCTGACCAGGTCAGGGGCACCACATTCCCCCTTGGTTATCAGCAGAACGTCCTCGGGCTGCAAAGACAAGAAGAAAAAGGGTAATTACAAACTTTTCCCACACAGAGGCAACTATTTACATTTAAACATACCAGGTACCATTCCACCACCAACCACCCACAAGTCCGAAACCCACCCAAAAACCTCCAGGAGGTAGGTCACCGGTCCTTCTGGTGACCAGGTCTGGGCCATCCATTTCCCCAGACCTTACCTCCAATCCTCCTCTCCTGAGGAGGGTGGTGTAAGGTACGCCCCATAAACAGGCGTACCTGCTTCAGAGTGTTGGAGGGCAGGCCCCATAAACAGGCGTGCCCCCTTGTTGGTGCAGAGCCATGCCCCTCAACAGGCAGACTCTGGGATTGGTACCAAGGAGGTAACTCTTTACAATGCGAGAGTTCGTGGTTATAGCCAGTTCATAACCTGTGGTCCATTTTATAAGGTGCACGTAACCAAGTGCAAAGAAAACATTTTAGCAGCAAAGTTCTCGCAAAAGTCCTTGCGGGCACATTCTTAAACGTTACTTAACTGTAAACAGGTTAAACATTACATGTTATACTGACATTTTGGACTAAATTGTACTTTGTCTATACCGTAATGGGGGCTGACCAAAGTTGCTGCGGGTCGATTTATGCAGTACTATACTGTCATCTGTCTAAGGTTGTGTCCTCACACTCAGTGTATGTGTCTCACTGTGAATGATGGGTGTACTGGGTGCTGATACCAGTGCATGGTCTTGCGATTCAGCTTCACTTGGCTCTTCAAGGTTCTGAACAGGTTCTTCTGGTTCTCTTACTTCTTCTCTGGGTTGAGGAAAGGTAATGACTGGAATAACAACTGCTCCATTGTATTGAGGCCAACTTGCTGGAAAATCTCCAAGTACAGTATGGATCATCTTTTCACTTGGTTCTTCAACTAGCGAAGGGTTGGAAACTTCTTCAGGGGTTCTAAGCTGTTCAGGACATCTCTTAAGGCGATCTCTAGAAACGACAGCTGTTGTCTTTCCTCCATCTTTGCTGATGAGGCATGTCTTTTTACGACTGAGTGTCGATGGTAACACAGTATAGGGTTCTTCTTCCCAGTGATTGTCGAGTTTATGATGTCTTCTCTTTCTCTTGAGGACTACTTCTCCAGGCTTTAGGGGAGTGGCAGGTGCATTTTGATTGTAGGCTTTCTCTTGCTTTTCCCGCTGCTGGGTCAAGTTTCGCTCCACACACTCTTGTACTTTCTTGTATTGGGTTTGGCGGGTGGAATCCCAATCAGCATCTTGTAGAGGATCTTCAGGGGTCTCAATTCCCATTTCCAGATCTACTGGCAATCTTCCAGGTCTGGCCCTCATCAGGTATACTGGTGTGCAATTCGTGGAACTCACAGGGATGTTGTTATACATGTCCACTAGGTCGGGCAGCTTTTCTGGCCACTGGCTCCTTTCCTCCAGTGGGAGAGTCTTCAGAAGGTCAAGAATAATGTGATTCATCTTTTCGCACATGGCATTAGTCTGAGGATGGTAAGGCGTGGTATGGATCTTCTTGCAGCCGTAAAGGTTACAAAATTCCTTAAACACCTTAGCTTCAAAGGCTGGGCCTTGGTCAGTGAGCACTCGATCTGGATAGCCATGTGGTCGACAGAAGTGTGTCTGGAAAGCTCTGGCAGCAGTCTGACCTGTCAAGTCGTTGACTGGTACTACCACCAGGAATCTGGAGTAATGGTCAAGCATAGTGAGAGTGTAGTTGTAGCCTTGTCTGCTGGGCGCCAACTTTACATGGTCCAGGGCCACGATCTCCAGGGGTCGCTTGGTTTGGATTGGCTGGATCGGTGCTTTCTGGCTGTGATGGTCTTTTCTTCTAAGATTGCAGGGCCCGCAGTTTTGACACCACTTCTCTAGGGCAGATCTCATGCCTACCCAGTAGAATCTTGCTTTAAGTAGTGCCTCTAGTTTCTTCCAACCAAAGTGGCCTGCGCCATTGTGATAGGCTTCTAGCACCATCCTTGTATCCTTCTGTGGTACAATCACATGCCACACCTTCTCATGCGTCCTCGGGACAATGATGCTCCTGTAGAGTTTGTCTTGGTAGATGAATAATCGACCCCTCTCTTTCCATAGGTACTGTGCCTCAGGTGGGGCTCCTGGGTCAAGGCTGGTGCCAGGTTGGGTGATCAGCTTCTTTACCAAGCCTACCGCTGGATCATTTTCCTGTGTCTCGTTCCAGTTGTAGTGAGGTAGCGGATTCAGGGTCACCTCTTGGTGGCTGGTACACGACTGCCGACACTGTTTGGCTCCTTGGCGATGGAACGCTGGCAGTTCAATCTCTTCAAGGTCATCCCCATATTCACCCTCGTCTGCTAGGTGAGGCATCCTGGACAGAGCATCTGCGTTGCCTTTCTTGCGGCCAGCTCGATACTTGACAGTGAAATCATAGTTTGCCAGCCGAGCTACCCAACGTTGCTCCATGGCACCCAATTTAGCAGTATCCAAGATACATATAGTCCAACAATATATTTAATCCACAATGCATTAATCCCTTAGTTGGGACACTGCATTGTGTGACTGAGCTACTCAGAGTACAAATCAAAAACAGGAGGAAATGAGTAGAGATGCTTCAAACAATATGTATTTTCCATACGTATTTATTAATGTATTTTCTGTACCAGAAAAGTGATGAAAAAATACATATACAAATATATACAAAATATGAACAAAGTGAGGCCAAGAGGAAAGATATTAAAAGGCACATACATAACCTGCAAGACCCCTTACAGAGAATCCTGCTAAATTACCAGGGAGTGATGTCTAAATATCATACCACATGGTTCCAGACATGCACATAAACATACAATGTGTGTCTACTGCTGACACAGGTGTTTGAAAATTGCACAGTGGAAAATTGTACCCGAGATCTACTTATACCTGCTATATAAGGGACACGATACTTGTCTTATAAAAATTATTTTTGTATAAAGTTTACATCAGCAGGACTCCAAGTAGACACCAAGGCACAAAAGTTTGTTTGGTTTGTATCAAACACCAATCAAACGCAGATGCGTACATCTAAGCAAAATCCACAACCACAAGGCTTGCGTTAATCATTGTGCATCCCTAGCAGGCACTCATCATCACATAGGAAATTTTAGTAGATTAAAACGGTTGCAGAGGGGCCCTGTCCCTGCAATGCCAGATACTGCCAAGCACTGTTATATTGCACTTTACATCAATCTTACAAAAAATGTTATGTCAAAGCAGTGAAGGCATATGCACCACAGGAGCCCCATACATACTACACTCAGTAAGGGAAATTGCTGGCAGATTAAATTACCAATAAACCGCAGATGTATCCATCTAAAAAGTATCTGCAATTAAAGAGCCCATGTGAATCAATGTGTCTCCCTAGCAGACACTCATCGCATAAAGGGGAACTATATGAGTCCTAGTATATAGTGGCTGCAGGGGGGTCCTGTCCCTACAATGCCCAATACTGCCAAGCACTTATATATTGCACATTGCATCAATCACATAAAAAATGTGTCAAAGCAGTAAAGGCATATGTGCCACAGGAACCCCGTACATACCACCCTTTGCAAGGGAAATTGCTGGCAGGTTAGTCAGATGAGAAAGGGTTAAACCCCATAAAAACTCCAACGTACATTTCACAAAACCACTTGTGTACTGTTGCTTCGTCAGGGAGTGACTGGTCATAAGAATCGGCATGTTTAAATAGCCGCCAGTCCCATAGAATCAGCTGTATCCTGTCAGGGCATTCAAGCGGCGCATGCGCACATGGCGCTCCCAAGATCTGGAAACCCCACCAGGCCGTCATGGCATCAGCGCACGCGCGGGAGCAGAGACGCGTCTCCATAGCACCCGTGCATGCGCACACGCCACCCAGAGACGGCCGGGGGGAAGGCGGACCCGAGGCACAATGCGCGCACGCGCACATCCATGACAGGAAACGTAACATATGTCAGACATGGACATTCTGCGATTGCATATTATGTAAGTGCAAGATACAATACATATTGGAAACATATTGCCAAGATATTATAGAAAAATGGATAGACATTATTTCACACCGCAAAATATATATGCACATCTATGACAGATAACACAAAGAACATAATATATGTCGAACATAGACATGCTGTGACTGCATATAGTCTAAATGCAATATACAATACATATTAGAAAAATATTGCCAAGATATTATAGCAAAAAAGATGAACATAATTTCATTCCAGCATGACATATTTGCAGTCCGATGTCCATGTCGTTCTTTGATAGAGGAAAATCCTCAAATTCTCATATGTCACATTTCCAACGAGAGTTTGAAAACGATACAGGATCAAAAGCTGTTATTTTCCAGGGAACATATAAAGGAAAGAAGGGAACAAAATAAATAACTCACATAGATTTAAAAATATATAAAAACGCCCAACTCCCATAGATCAGAGAGGGGAACAAACCCACAAAAAGTGGAGCGATGTCACAAAAAGGAAGCAAAACTTAAAGCCTCATTGAGACCCGACGGGGTGACTGTACCCAATGTCACCATCCATCTTGTCTCACGTTGGGCTAACCTTCTCTTGATATTGCCACCTCTGATGCCACCATGGACTACTTCAATCCCACGTATAAGTAGGGATTTCGGATCACACCTATGGTAGGCCTTAAAATGGCGTGGAATAGTTTTCAAGGAAGCAATATCAACCACAGTCTTAGCCGCAACAATGTCTCGTACATGTTCTCGAACGCGAACACGTAGTTCACGTGACGTTAGGCCAATATAAATCAATGGGCACCCACAAACCGCATAATAAATGACGTTTGAGGTGCCACATGAAATATAATCCCTAATGTGATATTCACGCGTCCCGTCAGCTGACGAGAATACCGAACTGCGTAAGACATTGCTGCATGAAAGGCAATGGCCACAAGGAAAGCAACCAACCCGAGGATTCGTAAGACCTAAGAAACTAGAAGCCGGCGGAACATAATGGCTTCCGACCAATACATCACGTAAATTAGCCGATCTCCTAGCCGTCATTAAAGGGGCAACCGAAAGAGAGTCCCTCAAAAGGGGATCAGATGTTAAAATTGACCAATGGCGGTTCAGAATAGCACGAATATTGTGCCATTCATGGTTAAAGGTAGTGATGAATCTAACCGCAGGGCACTCTACTTTGTCTTTGTGTCTCGTCAGAAGGAGTTGGGATCTTGGAGTATTTTTAGCCCTAAGGTAACCCTTCTTAATACTGAGATTACTATACCCTCTTTCTTGGAATCGAAGTGTAAGGTCGGCAGCCTGCTCCTCAAATTTCTGATCTGATGAACAGATTCTCTTCATTCTCAGGAACTGTCCGGTGGGGACAGCGCGAATAGTGGATAAGTTATGAGCAGACGATGCATGAAGTAACGCATTAACAGATGTACTCTTTCGAAAAACATCGGTCTGGATGACATTGTCGTCATCAACTGTAAATACTCCAAGATCCCAACTCCTTCTGACGAGACACAAAGACAAAGTAGAGTGCCCTGCGGTTAGATTCATCACTACCTTTAACCATGAATGGCACAATATTCGTGCTATTCTGAACCGCCATTGGTCAATTTTAACATCTGATCCCCTTTTGAGGGACTCTCTTTCGGTTGCCCCTTTAATGACGGCTAGGAGATCGGCTAATTTACGTGATGTATTGGTCGGAAGCCATTATGTTCCGCCGGCTTCTAGTTTCTTAGGTCTTACGAATCCTCGGGTTGGTTGCTTTCCTTGTGGCCATTGCCTTTCATGCAGCAATGTCTTACGCAGTTCGGTATTCTCGTCAGCTGACGGGACGCGTGAATATCACATTAGGGATTATATTTCATGTGGCACCTCAAACGTCATTTATTATGCGGTTTGTGGGTGCCCATTGATTTATATTGGCCTAACGTCACGTGAACTACGTGTTCGCGTTCGAGAACATGTACGAGACATTGTTGCGGCTAAGACTGTGGTTGATATTGCTTCCTTGAAAACTATTCCACGCCATTTTAAGGCCTACCATAGGTGTGATCCGAAATCCCTACTTATACGTGGGATTGAAGTAGTCCATGGTGGCATCAGAGGTGGCAATATCAAGAGAAGGTTAGCCCAACGTGAGACAAGATGGATGGTGACATTGGGTACAGTCACCCCGTCGGGTCTCAATGAGGCTTTAAGTTTTGCTTCCTTTTTGTGACATCGCTCCACTTTTTGTGGGTTTGTTCCCCTCTCTGATCTATGGGAGTTGGGCGTTTTTATATATTTTTAAATCTATGTGAGTTATTTATTTTGTTCCCTTCTTTCCTTTATATGTTCCCTGGAAAATAACAGCTTTTGATCCTGTATCGTTTTCAAACTCTCGTTGGAAATGTGACATATGAGAATTTGAGGATTTTCCTCTATCAAAGAACGACATGGACATCGGACTGCAAATATGTCATACTGGAATGAAATTATGTTCATCTTTTTTGCTATAATATCTTGGCAATATTTTTCTAATATGTATTGTATATTGCATTTAGACTATATGCAGTCACAGCATGTCTATGTTCGACATATATTATGTTCTTTGTGTTATCTGTCATAGATGTGCATATTTTTTTTGCGGTGTGAAATAATGTCTATCCATTTTTCTATAATATCTTGGCAATATGTTTCCAATATGTATTGTATCTTGCACTTACATAATATGCAATCGCAGCATGTCCATGTCTGACATATGTTACGTTTCCTGTCATGGATGTGCGCGTGCGCGCATTGTGCCTCGGGTCCGCCTTCCCCCCGGCCGTCTCTGGGTGGCGTGTGCGCATGCACGGGTGCTATGGAGACGCGTCTCTGCTCCCGCGCGTGCGCTGATGCCATGACGGCCTGGTGGGGTTTCCGGATCTTGGGAGCGCCATGTGCACATGCGCCGCTTGAATGCCCTGACAGGATACAGCTGATTCTATGGGACTGGCGGCTATTTAAACATGCCGATTCTTATGACCAGTCACTCCCTGACGAAGCAACAGTACACAAGTGGTTTTGTGAAACGTACGTTGGAGTTTTTCTGGGGTTTAACCCTTTCTCATCTGACTAACCTGCCAGCAATTTCCCTTGCAAAGGGTGGTATGTACGGGGTTCCTGTGGCACATATGCCTTTACTGCTTTGACACATTTTTTATGTGATTGATGCAATGTGCAATATATAAGTGCTTGGTCGTATTGGGCATTGTAGGGACAGGACCCCCCTGCAGCCACTATATACTAGGACTCATATAGTTCCCCTTTATGCGATGAGTGTCTGCTAGGGAGACACATTGATTCACATGGGCTCTTTAATTGCAGATACTTTTTAGATGTATACATCTGCGGTTTATTGGTAATTTAATCTGCCAGCAATTTCCCTTACTGAGTGTAGTATGTATGGGGCTCCTGTGGTGCATATGCCTTCACTGCTTTGACATAACATTTTTTGTAAGATTGATGTAAAGTGCAATATAACAGTGCTTGGCAGTATCTGGCATTGCAGGGACAGGGCCCCTCTGCAACCGTTTTAATCTACTAAAATTTCCTATGTGATGATGAGTGCCTGCTAGGGATGCACAATGACTAATGCAAGCCTTGTGGTTGTGGATTTTGCTTAGATGTACGCATCTGCGTTTGATGGGTGTTTGATACAAACCAAACAAACTTTTGTGCCTTGGTGTCTACTTGGAGTCCTGCTGATGTAAACTTTATACAAAAATAATTTTTATAAGACAAGTATCGTGTCCCTTATATAGCAGGTATAAGTAGATCTCGGGTACAATTTTCCACTGTGCAATTTTCAAACACCTGTGTCAGCAGTAGACACACATTGTATGTTTATGTGCATGTCTGGAACCATGTGGTATGATATTTAGACATCACTCCCTGGTAATTTAGCAGGATTCTCTGTAAGGGGTCTTGCAGGTTATGTATGTGCCTTTTAATATCTTTCCTCTTGGCCTCACTTTGTTCATATTTTGTATATATTTGTATATGTATTTTTTCATCACTTTTCTGGTACAGAAAATACATTAATAAATACGTATGGAAAATACATATTGTTTGAAGCATCTCTACTCATTTCCTCCTGTTTTTGATTAGCAGTATCCAAGTGGGTCAGGGGGTTGTTATCCGTGAAGTCGGTGAATTTGGTGGCTGCCAGGTAGTGCTTGAATTGCTCTGTGACAGCCCAGACCATGGCCAGGAACTCTAGCTTAACTGAGCTATAATTTTCTGGATTTCTTTTGGTAGGCCTGAGCTTCCTGCTGGCGTAAGCAATCACACGTTCCTTGCCTTTCTGTACCTGTGAAAGCACTGCTCCCAGTCACACATTACTGGCATCTGTATACGGTAAAAATGGTAGACCGTAATCAGGGTAGGCTAGGATCTCTTCACCCGTCAAGGCCCCTTTCATTTGTCTGAAGGAGTGTTCTTCTGCTTCTCCCCAGTGAAATGGTGGGTCGGAGGTCTTCCCCTTCTTTGCTTGGCCTACTAAAAGCTCTTGTAAAGGCGCCGCAATCTTCGTGTAGCCCTTGATGAACCTTCTGTAGTAGCCTACCAAGCCAAGGAACTGACGTACTTCCTGGACGGTGGTGGGTGTGGGCCATTCCTGGATGACTGTGATCTTCTCTGGGTCCGGTGCTACTCCTTCTCCACTATGGGGAGATAAGGTATGCACACCAGTGACTATGTAAGGGGAATACATGAAATAACAGAAACTGCTGTGTGAATACTGACTTGAAAAATCCAATAGCTATATGTAAGAGTAAAAATGTGAAAAATGGAATCTGCATTACTGCCATGAACATATGAATCAAGAGAAATTTAGCTACTGAATTGATCAATGCAATAGAGCCCCAACATTACGCCAAAGTATTTCTCTACGTTGGGGTCCCTAGCTTGTGTGTGTCCTCTCATGCAGTTAAAAAACTTACCGTGTATGGGAAGCTGAGACCCAGGCTATTTATGTGTATGATATGGATTAGCAATAGGTGTGGTTGGGGAGGGTTCACAAACGAAAAACTACTAACAATAAGGAATAACGTTTGGAACACCATTCTAAGTCTGAACTGGGTGCAAAAAACATAAAAAAACATCACTATGGGGAGATAAGGTATGCACACCAGTGACTATGTAAGGGGAATACATGAAATAACAGAAACTGCTGTGTGAATACTGACTTGAAAAATCCAATAGCTATATGTAAGAGTAAAAATGTGAAAAATGGAATCTGCATTACTGCCATGAACATATGAATCAAGAGAAATTTAGCTACTGAATTGATCAATGCAATAGAGCCCCAACACTACGCCAAAGTATTTCTCTACGTTGGGGTCCCTAGCTTGTGTGTGTCCTCTCACGCAGTTAAAAAACTTACCGTGTATGGGAAGCTGAGACCCAGGCTATTTATGCGTATGATATGGATTGGCATTAGGTGTGGTTGGGGAGGGCTCACAAACGAAAAACTACTAACAATAAGGAATAACGTTTGGAACACCATTCTAAGTCTGAACTGGGTGCAAAAAACCTAAAAAAACATCACTATGGGGAGATAAGGTATGCACACCAGTGACTATGTAAGGGGAATACATGAAATAACAGAAACTGCTGTGTGAATACTGACTTGAAAAATCCAATAGCTATATGTAAGAGTAAAAATGTGAAAAATGAAATCTGCATTACTGCCATGAACATATGAATCAAGAGAAATGTAGCTACTGAATTGATCAATGCAATAGAGCCCCAACACTACGCCAAAGTATTTCTCTACGTTGGGGTCCCTAGCTTGTGTGTGTCCTCTCATGCAGTTAAAAAACTTACCGTGTATGGGAAGCTGAGACCCAGGCTATTTATGCGTATGATATGGATTGGCAATAGGTGTGGTTGGGGAGGGTTTGTGAGTCAGTATTCACACAGCAGTTTCTGTTATTTCATGTATTCCCCTTACATAGTCACTGGTGTGCATACCTTATCTCCCCATAGTGATGTTTTTTTAGGGTTTTTTGCACCCAGTTCAGACTTAGAATGGTGTTCCAAACGTTATTCCTTATTGTTAGTAGTTTTTCGTTTGTGAACCCTCCCCAACCACACCTATTGCCAATCCATATCATACGCATAAATAGCCTGGGTCTCAGCTTCCCATACACGGTAGGTTTTTTAACTGCATGAGAGGACACACACAAGCTAGGGACCCCAACGTAGAGAAATACTTTGGCGTACTGTTGGGGCTCTATTGCATTGATCAATTCAGTAGCTAAATTTCTCTTGATTCATATGTTCATGGCAGTAATGCAGATTCCATTTTTCACATTTTTACTCTTACATATAGCTATTGGATTTTTCAAGTCAGTATTCACACAGCAGTTTCTGTTATTTCATGTATTCCCCTTACATAGTCACTGGTGTGCATACCTTATCTCCCCATAGTGATGTTTTTTTAGGTTTTTTGCACCCAGTTCAGACTTAGAATGGTGTTCCAAACGTTACTCCTTCTGCACTGACCACGTGACCTAGGTATTGGACCTTTGGCTTCAGTAAATGGCACTTAGATGGCTTCAGCTTAATTCCATATCGAGATAGTGCTTCAAAGACTTCAGCCAGGTGTTTCAGGTGGTCCTCGTAGGTCTTGGAATACACGATGATGTCATCCAGGTAGAGAAAGATGGTTTCAAAGTTGAGGTGCCCTAAGCAGCACTCCATCAACCTCTAGAAGGTCCCAGGGGCATTGCAGAATCCAAATGGCATGCTGTTGAACTCACAGAGGCCCATGGGGGTGGTGAAGGCCGTCTTCTCCTGATCCTCCTCTGCTACAGATACTTGCCAGTAGCCACTAGTGAGGTCTAGGGTAGAAAAATAGTTAGAAGCTTTTAAGGCAGCGAGGGATTCCTCTATCCGTGGTAAGGGTAGGCATCCTTGTGTGTTATCTGATTTATCCGTCTGTAGTCTACACACATCCTCATTGTGCCATCCTTCTTCTTCACCAGGACAAGGGGAGCTGCCCTAGGGCTGCAACTGTCCCTGATGACTCCTGCCTCTTTCATGTCCTTCAGCATGTCCTTTGTGCGCTGGTAATGGGCTGCTGGTATAGGCCTATGTCTTTCTTTAATGGGAGGATGACTGCCTTTGGGTATGTGATGTTGCACCCCTTTGATTCTACCAAAGTCTAGTGGGTTCTTACTAAAAACCTGTTGGTATTCCTGCATGATCCGGTGAACCCCGTGTTCTGGTAGGTGGGTGTAAAGTCAGTTCCCACATGGAGTTTTTGGCACCAGTCCTCTAACGGCTTTTGGGAGGTCTCGTCCTCTTTTGAGTCAGCTTGTGTCAGGGGACCTACAGGGTGTATAGTGTCATTTGGGCAAGTCAACAATTTGGCAATGGTAGCGTACCTTGGTAGTCTGGCTTCCTCCTCCCCACAGTTCAACACTCGTACAGGTACTCGTCCCTTGTGTACGTCTACTACCCCCATGGCTGTCAGAATCATGGGCCAGTGTTCTGAATGAGTGGGCTCTACTACAGCCTGGTAATCCCGTCCTCTGAGACCTACCGCTGCTCTACACCACATCATCATTTCACTCCGTGGGGGTATCACAATGGGGTTAGCATCCATCACCCGTACACTACCAATTTCACCGCCAGTCTGGTTTACCTGCTGCTTCCTCAGAATGACTCGGATCTCTTTTTGCAAGGTGCTCCGTTGTCCACCCTCATCACCTTCAGCAATCTGTTGAAACAAAAACAATATTTCCCCTAGGCAATTTTCTATGACATTTCTGCCTAAAATCATTTGTGGATTCCTTTCCCTCACATCAGTATCTACAACAATCAGTCCTTGTCCGTTCATTTACGTCCTTCCCACCTTTATGGTTACCTCTTTGACCCCAATCTGGCCTATAGGTTGTCCATTGGCTGCATAGATTGTAAGGTCAGGGTTCGGTGGTCGGAGATCGCCGTCCAACCAAAACCTACGGTAAAGGACATACGGGATTGTGGTTACTTGAGAACTGGTGTCTAATAATGCCGGGGTAGGGATTCCATACAGGACGATGGACAGGACCGGACGTCCACCCACGTACTGATTACGGCAGTGAACTGGGCCTAATCTTCCTAATCCTGGGAACTGGCCCTTGGTCCCAGGTTTGGCCCGTTTAAAGGACAGGCCCTTGCATAGTGGCCTGCCTCCTGGCACTGACGGCAGATGGGTTGTCCAGACGAGTCATAGCGATCGCTGCTCCTCCCTCGGGATGTGGGACCTTTTCTCCCTCACATCCAGGGGACGTCCTTTGGGCTATCAGCTAGCAGGATCCTAGGAGGGGCTTTGGATTCTGGAGGCAGCTGCATGTCTTTCAGGAGCCGGGCGACGTCCTTGCTGAGCTGTTGCACCTGGGAGTATAGTGTAGTTATGGCCTCTGCTGGCGTATTGAGTCCTTGTGCAGCTACCAGGGCCTGCGAAGAGGATTCTGCTCTGGCAGCCGGGGGACTGGTAGGCCATGCTGGCGAGATGGGGTCTGCGTCCATAGGGGGTTGGAGTGCTTTCACTGCCCTGTCTTTCAGAATGGCAAAGTCCACATCAAGGTGTTCCAGGGACCTCAGCTTCATCTGTTTTCTATCCTCAGGGGAGTGCAGGCCCTGAAAGAATTGTTCTGTGATCATCCCATTTCCTTCCTGATCGCTGACAGGATCCACAAGCTTGAGACCCCGGAGAAAGGCTTGTAACTGGAGGGCATAGTCTCTTATGCTATCTTGGGGCTTCTGGCGGCAGTTGTAGAAACCCATTCTCAACTCTGCCTCAGTGCGATTTTCAAAGGCAGCTTTCAATTTGTCAAAAATGGTTTCTACAGAGCTCTGGTCATAACTGGTCCAGGCTTCAGCCTCTAATTCTGCTGCTCCAGTCAATTGCCCCAGTACCACGGCGGCCCTCTGCTTACCGGTCATTGCGTACATGTCCAGCAGGGTGCTAATCTTCTTCTTAAATCCGGTCAGTGTGTCTACTTTGCTGGCATATTGGGGCAGCCAGTGCGCCCCTGGGACGTACGGTAAGGAAATCGGTATGATCGGGGAGACTTCGGCCGGCGCAGCTGCAACCGCGGCACCGGCACTAGGCGCTGCTGCGTTCACCGCGCTGGGGCCTGTTACTGCTTGGGCTGCATTGCCCTGACCAGGGGCATTTGCACTCATGGCGTCCGTCATCCTCAGAGTCCCGCTTCTTCTTTTGAATCAGCGCGCTTACTGGCTTCTTCTCCAGCAGGTTACTCTTTTCCTCTTCCTGGGTCAGAGCGCTCCGGGGATTCTGGGGCGGCCACGACTCTTCGTGGGCGGTTACTTCTTTCTGCGCGGGCTGCAGCTTTCAACTTCGCGCGCTTCTGATGATGACAATATGGCGGCATGGCGGCGGTTCAAATTTTGCGGTCGGACAACCAAAGCGCACGGTCACCTGCCTAACAGGTCTAGTCCTTATCCTGTTCGTGATGCCAGGTTGTGTCACCCCACCGGGTGAGCAGCGGTGCACTACCTTCAGGGACTCCACGTGGAGGGACAGTCTGGTCACAGGTAAGGTGTCCTTTCTTTATATGTAGTTTTGTGACGCCACTCTCGGTATTGCGGTCAGGGAACCGCCGCTGCAGGTTAGGGGACGCCTGGGGCTGGTATTGGATGCAGCTAGATGTAGTAACTTCCCGAGAGTGAGGCAGGCCCCAGGGCCCTGTGTAGGTGTGTGTAACCACAGGTCGCAGAATGGCTCAGGTGCAGTCCAGAAAGTCTTTTAACTTGTTTACTCACTTTTTGGTTGTTTCCATGAGATGCCCGGGCAACACTGTGATAACCAGGTGGAACCAGTAATTCCTGAGGGCCGTTCTGAGGGTAGCTATCAACTCGCTCTTCTTGCACTCCTTTTTGTTTGGGAGGACCCCTTACTTGCAGTATGGTGGGACTCCTCCAGGGAAGCTGTTTCTGCCCCGCTCCCCTCTCTGGCCCGTCTGCCGGATGGCTTCTGGTCCTGTACCCTTGTGGGTCCCTTTGTTGCTGCTAGGGCTCGTACTTTATGTTTCTGGTGAGGTACCGCAAGTACCCTCACCGGCAGGTTGAGCAACTCCAGACAATCAGATTTCTGCTCTGGGGACCTGTGTCCCCGTGCGTGCCAGAATATCAGAGACCCCCGTACTTGGCCGCCTCTCTGTAGGTGTCTTTCGGGCTGATCCACAGGTACCCGTTCTCCCCCGTTTCCAGCTACCACACTCTGCAGGGTCTGGCTAGCAGGGATGTACGTCTGCTCCCTTCCACACTCCTGAACACTCTGCTCCAGACTGCTTGCTCCTCCTTCTCTTCCTGTCTGCCCTGCTTCCTAGCAACCAGCCTCTGAGCACACCCCTTGATGGGAATTGAAAGTTAACCCTTTCTGGCTACCCAAGGGTCCCTTCTAATGGTGTGGGAGACCTGGTCACTATGTGTTTGTGTGTGCACCTCATCCTGGCCTTAGGAGATTACCTGAAAGCACTGCCCCCGCATGGGTGCAATACTCTGTGGTGCCTGACCAGGTCAGGGGCGCCACACAAGCACTGGCCATGGGGAATAGGAAGTCTTAAATACCCAAGGTTAATTAGTAGTCATAACTCGGACAGCTGTGCTGGCCCTTAAAGTCTAGGTGAGTGCATGCGTGCGCCCTCTAGTGTGCATGTGTGAGGCCCGCAACATGGAAGTCAGAACTGAGGCCATAGGAAGAGAGGCAGGACGCTGGAGCGCAGGTGGCTGCAGTGAGTGTGTGGCGTGGAGCCGGGACCGACGGGGAAAAGGTATGGACGAGGTAGCAGGAAAGCAGGCTCGGCGGGGAGCGGGGACCCCAGGGGTTGGAGCGGCGAGTGGTGGGCGGCGCGGTCGGACCGGGAGCATGACGCATGCCCGTGACTGTGGCGCAAGACAAAGGCTAAGGTCCCTTGCATGCCTACATCAGCTGTCGACTCCTGTGCCAGTAGAAGAGGACGTCATGTGGCATGGTTTCAGAGGAAGGTGAGTAGAATTATTTTTTTATGTGTTGGACAAAAATGGGGCACACTATCTATCTCAAGGATCAATCCAGGATGGGGCACATTAAACCAGGAAGGTGACCAAATTAAATTTTACCAGGATGTGCACATTATACCAGTGAAGGACAGGATGGGGCACATTATACCAAGACGGGGCACATTATACCAGGAAGGAAGCAGGATGAATGAATTGGGGAGGTTGTTAAAGAGAGACTGATTAGTTTATATTAATAAGGCAACAGTAATTATAAAATTATAATTGGTGAGGTATATATTTATATTCAAGGGCGCAATATATTTAACTTTTTTCCAAGGTTTGGTGATCAGTGACAAGATGAGTCGTGGCTAGAAGATGTCAGCATGAAGGTCTAACCAGAGAGAGAAGAAGCAACTGAAAACTAATCAGATAAGACGTCAGCAATAAGTTAGTTGATGTAAAAATCAGGCAGCTCAAAAACACTTAACACAGATGCAGGAATGTAGCTTTATCATGTATAGCACACACAGTCCCTTAGTATATAATGAACTGTCTTGTTATAATGAGGCAATCTAAGTTACCACCCGGGGTCTGCGGCTCTGGGGGGACTATGGCCAGATTGCCCTCAATATAATGTTGTGCGGCAACACATACAGTCATGGCCAAAAGTTTTGAGAATGCTACAAATATTAATTTTTACAAAGTCTAATGCTTAAGTTTTTCTAATAGCAATTTGCATATACTCCAGAATGTCATATAGAGTGATCAGCTTAACAGCAATTACTTGCAAAGTCAATATTGGCAAAGAAAATGAACTTTAACCCCCAAAACACATTTCAACATCATTGCATTCCTGCCTTAAAAGGAGCAGCTAACACTGTTTTAGTGATTGTTCCATTAACACAGGTGTGGGTGTTGATGAGGACAGGGCTGGCGATCAGTCATGATTAAGTAAGAATGACACCACTGGACACTTTAAAAGGAGGCTGGTGCTGTGTATCATTGTTTCTCTTCAGTTAACCATGGTTATCTCTAAAGAAACACGTGCAGCCATCATTGCTCTGCACAAAAATGGCCTAACAGGGAAGAGTATCGCAGCTACAAAGATTGCACCTCAGTCAACAATCTATCGCATCATCAAGAACTTCAAGGAGAGAGCTTCCATTGTTGCCAAAAAGGCTCCAGGGCGCCCAAGTAGGACCAGCAAACGCCAGGATCGTATCTTAAAACTGTTTCAGCTGCGGGATCGGACTACCAGCAGTGCCGAGCTAGTTCAGCAATGGCAGCAGGCTGGTGGGAGTGCTTCTGCACGCACTGTGAGGCGGAGACTGCTTGAGCAAGGCTTGGTTTCAAGGAGGGCAGCAAAGAAGCTACTTCTCTCCAGAAAAAACATCAGGGACCGACTGATATTCTGCAAAAGGTACAGGGAGTGGGCTGCTGAGGACTGGGGTAAAGTAATTTTCTCAGATGAATCCCCTTTTCGATTGTTTGGGACATCTGGAAAACAGCTTATTAGGAGAAGAAGAGGTGAGCGCTACTGTGACGACATGGACTCTCATGGGTTAAAGTTTCTTAAAATCCAGCCAGACAGCATGATAGATTGTCTATAGACGGGGGAGAAGTCCCTCATTGTTTTTACAAGACTCTTGTTGACTCAATGTAATTGTGTTGGCCACTGAAAGCTAGACGTATTGTTCTCCAGACATTTCCAGTAACCATTGTATTGTAGTTGTGTATTGATAATGTAATTACCTTAGTAGCCATTGTCTAGTTGGTGACTCCCAGTTTACATGTACACCCTCAGTCTTTCTATGCACATCATTTAAATGAACATTGTCCATGCAGCTTGAAATTCCTCCAATGGGAGAAGCAATCTTGTCCAACCAATCGATGAGGACGCAGTGTATCCAAGTGGAAGGTTGTGGTTATAAAAAGGACTTCTTTAAGCCACCAGGGGTTGTTGATGGATGCTGATGGATCCAGTCTAAGCTCTTTGGAGCTGACTAGAGGATCAGGATATCTTATGGCTTCAATCTAGGGACTCCGGATCCGGTTGGAGACCATATCCACAGCCTAGGGATTTCGACTCCGGCTGCCAGGATTTTATCATCAAACCAGGACTACCTAAGGAGGACACGCAGGTTAGGACAGTTCAGTCACCTGTTACAGACTTTGCAGACCTCAGACAGCTTGGAACCTGTGAGGCATGGACATTCTAAATCCCTGGTGAGCCAGCGGAAGGGTGAGACTCTGTTGCCTGTTACATTTGTGTGTTTTGCTGGTTATGTGTTATGTGCTGTTAATTGTTTGGGGATCCAATAAAGTCTAATTATTGTGGTTCCCTCACCCTGTGTTGTCTGAGTAGTGTTACGCCCACGGTTAAGGAGGCCGGCGTTCAGTTGGGATGAGCCCTGAGCCACGCTGTCTTTCTAAAGGCGGCGGGTTTTGGTGGACGAGAGCGCCCACTGAGCCCCGTGTCTCCACAGCTACCACCAGTCTTGTCTCATGCCAACTGTTAAGCATCTTGAAACGATTCATGTGTGGGGTTGCTTCTCAGCCAAGGGAATTGGCTCACTCACAGTCTTGCCTAAAAACACAGCCATGAATAAAGAATGGTACCAGAATGTCCTCCAAGAGCAACTTCTCCTAACTGTCCAAGAGCAGTTTGGCGCCCAACAATGCCTTTTCCAGCATGATGGAGCACCTTGCCATAAAGCAAAGGTGATCACTAAATGGCTCATGGAACAAAACATAGAGATTTTGGGTCCATGGCCTGGAAACTCCCCAGATCTTAATCCCATTGAGAACTTGTGGGCAATCATCAAGAGACGGGTAGACAAACAAAAAACAACAAATTCTGGCAAAATGCAAGCATTGCTTATGCAAGAATGGACAGCTATCAGTCAGGATTTGGTCCAGAAGTTGATTGAGAGCATGTGTTAAAAAGCATTAAAATTAATACATCTAGTTATCAAATATGTTATAGTAAGACATATAAATTCACAGTTCTGTTTATGTTGGAGGGCATAGGTTATTAATAAAGTTTATAAGGGATAAATATGCCCATATTGAATATACTTGAGTGCTGAGCATGGAAGGATATATTTAAATCCTTCCCGAAGCTTTCCGAAGCTTTCCGAAGTTTCCAGAAGGTTACGTAATATGGAACTATATTCAACTGTGTTCCACTAAACACCCTATATGGACTGAGCAGCTGGTATATAATACACGATGGAGGGGGCTACGGGGCTGCTCCACATTGCCTGCTGTGAGAAGACTCGAGGCTACAAAGATGAAGACACGCTAAGAGAAGACATCCCCTGCATTGCCGTTCAGGAACCAAAGAAAGATGGGTAAAGACTTCCCATTGATTATTATGGACTAAATGAACTCTTTGCGTAAACTATCAAAGTATATTATTTTTCCTTTCTGTAACTGAACCCTGGCAACCATTTTTTTAAATAGATAAAATACATTTATTTTTTACATCTTTGGAAGTTCTTTCTTTCATGCGGCTTTACGTATTTGAAGAAAAATATATTTAAGAGTATATTTTTTAACATTTTGGTGAGCCACCCATTCGTAATTTTTTTGCATTTTTTTGTTGTTCCTTCACTTTGCATAAGGGGGGTATCTCAAGTACTCAAGTATCTCCTGCAAAGGATCAGGAATCGACAATTTATAAAAAATCACGCAGAACCTAGGAAATACGTATAAGTCAAGATTGCATGAATGTTTTTTTTAATGAACTTTAAAGTCTTTACAAAGTTACAGAAGTTAACTTTTGACGTATTTTTGAGCAAGAAAGATAAAGTCAGTCCATAAGAAGTATTGGACGTGCTGAACAAGGTGAATCAAGTCTTACAGGATCATCCATCAGATCATCTGATCATTTCAGGTAAGAAAATGGATTTTATCTCTTCATATGTAAAGCAAAGTAAACTTCAGTTCACTTATCCAGATATTTCTAATGTAGAAGAGATTTGGTTACGCTTTTATGAGGAGTGTGAACTTGAGAATTCACGTATAGAATGTGTAAGGTCTTTTAATAGAGAGAAACAGAAAATCAGAAATGTCTGTCATTTAGTCTATGATTTTCACAAGTTAATCGTAGAAAAGTGTAAAAATGGTGGAAATAGACAACCTGAATTGTCAGGAGAGTCAGTGACAGAGAAATCTAAAGACTGCTTAGAACTTGGAATGTCAGTCAGTGATATTGTGAATTCTGACTGTAATGTTGGCTGTAATTTTGTAAATCAGAATTTTGATAATGGCGGCAGACATGTGTTACATAATCAAGGTCATTTTCAGGACACTGGGAAAGACGCAGGAAATGACGTAGAGAAGCCAGGAGGGGGAGGAGTCAGAGTGGGAGATGTGCAGAAAGGACACGTGGAGAGAGAAAATGGCGACGATCAGTTTCTAAAAATAGAACAGGCCAAGTTAGGAATTACGCTTAGAAAAAATTTATTGGACATATGCAAATTAATTCCCGCATATAATCCTAAAATACATGTTTGCAGAAATTCAGAGATATTTGAAAGTTCCATCGAGAAATTAAACTTAACCAATAGTGAGACGAATCAGTTATTCCGTATGTGGATACCTCAGCACTTCTTTAGACAATTGGCTTTGAAAAAGTTTTCTGACAATGAGACATTTGATTGTTCAAATGATAACGATATCATAAGGCTGAAAAATCTCATATTCTGTACAAGGAATGAATCTGATCCAAACTATGAGATGTTGAAGGAATTACAAATTGAACAAAATGAGAGTACGTTCTCATTTATGTCCGTTTTTGAACGTTTGTATAGGGCGGTTATTCCAAATGTCAGATTGGATGGAATGATACGTTTATTCATCAAGAAATTTAATTTCCTTGATAATGCAGCCTGTGCAGTGGCATTAAATAAAAAGTCCCTATTCGAATGTACGACATTTATCGATTTTGTTAGAAATCGCCAAAGTCAATCAAAACAGAAATTAATTAATTCTGAAAAACCAACACGGAAAAGGGAGAGTTTCCGTGAAAAACCAACAGTGTCTCCTAGATCCAGATATTTTTGTGACAGGGTATATGCAATTCGGAGGAAGATGCATACGTGTTATAAACCATACAATCCACCCCAATTTTTATCATCTAAAAGTCTTTTTTCACAGGAAAAACCCCTGTCACCAGTGAAGGGATTGGTCACTGGGATTGAAAATCCCAGACAAATGATGAGTAATAGCTTTGAAAGACAGAAACAGGTGTCTTGTGTAGATTCTCTCCCCTGGTCACTAGTGAAAGAAAAAAGGTCGTCCAGAGAATTTGATAGCCAGCGACAGCTGGGTGGTTTTTCAGAGAAAGATATTTTTTCTCATTTAAGGACAAAAATTGAGTTACAAAATAATTTCAATTCCAATTTTCTGGAAATTACTGTAATAAACCGAATCTTGCAAAAATTGAGGTTTGGTTTTTAGCTGGATAAAAGGGGATTTCTGGATAAATTAATTTTGCTGTTTGATAATCATAATTTTTCATATACATGCCAGGGAGAATTGCAGAGGGCCTGAAGAAGAAGGGTCAACATTGCAAATATTAACTTGCTGCATTAACTCATTCTAACTGTCAATATAACATTTTGGTACTCATAATATGATTGCAATTATATTTCTGTATGTGATGTAAACATCAGACAAACACAATTAAAAACCAGAGGGCAACAGATCATGTGAAAATATAATTTTGGTGTCATTCTCAAAACTTTTGGCCATGACTGTACACACCACCCTTCCTTTCCCCTGGCGCACATCTCCGGGCAAGGAGCTTACCCGGAACTATGGTGCCGGCAATACAGAACGGGAGCATCTGTAGCTAGTGAGATGACGTCATTAGAAGATGCTGGTGTCGCACCCCAGGTCTATGGGGTACTCGGTCCAGGGCCTGGTTTCGTTGGGAAGTGTCACGGGTGTAATGGCTGGTGACCGGTTCTATGACCTTGGCGGTCGCTTTTAAAAGGGGATATTTACAGGGATTATAATAAAGTTTATGTTGTGACGCTACTTGCGGGTTGTGGCTCTTTGGATGGAGCCACCACTGCACAGTCTCTCACCGCTGGGGCTGATGTTAATGGTAGCCTGGATGATGTGGCCCTCCGCAAGTAAGGTTAGGCCCCAGGAGATAGATGATGGTGATTGATGTTTAAGTCCGTTAACAGTACCGGGGTGCAGAAAGAAGGTAGACCACACAAGGGATTGCAGTGTAACTGGTTCAAGATGGTGATGCTTGCAACCCGGTGGAGGCCGGCCCTCACCACTGGTCCCCTTAGTTCCAGTGCCGGTGTGGTGACCTAGTGGCTTACTTCCCCTGCACCCGTCTCTGGTCGGTGGGTCCCCGTGGCTTGGAGCATCTGGGGGTCCACTCCTGGTTGTCTTTCGGTTCTGGTCCATATGGCAAGCAGTTTGAACCCAGTTTGTTCGATCTTCAGTTCCCGATCCCTTGGTTCTCCCGTCACTACTGTGCCCCGGATTCTAAAGTCGGTGAGGTCCTGGATGGTCACCTCACCGTGCAGATTTTGTCAGGTCTGCCTGGAGCGTTTTTCTGACTTTTCTGCTCTGCACCCCGTCGGTAATATGGTTCCGAGAGTACTCCACCGTACTCCTTCGGCAACCACACGCCTGCGCCTCACAGGTCACTGCTACACACTTCCGTAAGTACCGTTACGTCCATCTCCTTTCACTTCCACTTACTGTCAGGTTTCCAGGTTTTCCAGTTCTCTTTTGACTGCCCTTGCCCTCGGTTAACATGGAGGTTACCGTTCTGTTGCCCTACTTCCTGTCCAGCAGCTTAAAAGGCCGCCTCCCAGCCCAGTCCAGTGCCTGAGTATACTGCCTGCTGTGTGCTCCTGCTGTGTTTGCTGCTTATTCCGGATTGCCTCGGGATTCCCCTAAAGGACTACCTACCGATTGTCTCAGGACTGTACCCGGCTCTTAAGGCTGTGCCCGGATTCCGTTTACCATCTTCAGTCAGCACTCCGCCTGGTTCTCTTTTGGTTCGTAACCATCCTGGATAAACATTTCCGTACGGACACTCATTGACTTTACCGCTTGCTCCTTATCCCGGCCGCTGCGCATTTAGGCCTTCCGGGGTAGATTGCTGGACAGTCCCTGTATAGGGGTTCGCTCCGGTGGTCTCCCTGGGGGAGTCCGGTGTGTGGTCCCGGGAATCCCCTGCGCGTCTATTCCGGAAAGTATTGTATGTGTTATTGTATTGTTGTGTTGTTTCTGTTTCTACCGTGGTGACATACTATAAAACATCTTGTACCCGGAACTCGTCTCTGATTGTCATTGCCCTACGCTATCGAAATCCTCAGAATATAGAATAAGTATTACATTATACTCAGGCCTTTAGAGGATTTCGCTGGGGCAATGACTGAGACACGAGTAGATCAGCTGTTCTCCATGATTAACTCCCTGCAGCAGGAGATGGAGGTGGTGCAGACTAAGCTTAGAGATGTGGAAACGCAGCTGGGCCATGATCACCAGGTACTGGGTCCGGCTATACAGGATTTGCAAGTCAGAGTGGAGGCTCAGGAAGCCGTCCCCACTACGTCCGTACCAGCTGCCGGTATGCCTAGGTTACCCCCATTCCGTTTTAATGGTGATCGTAGTCAGTTCCGTGGATTTATTAACCAATGTATACTGTTTTTTGATGTACATGCTGATTATTACCGTTCTGACCGGTCAAAGGTGTTATGTATCATCATGTTATTAACCTCACGAGCACTGGCTTGGGCTAATCCGATGATAGAAAACCGGGACATCCGTTTAAATCACCTAGATGACTTTCTGGACGCAATGTCGCAGATGTTTGATGATCCGAATCGCCGTGCTACCGCTGAATCTGCTCTCCTTACCTTACGTCAGGGAAAGCGCTCTGTCATTGAATACGCCACTGAGTTCAGGAGGTTAGTGGTAGACACCGACTGGGGAAACAATGCATTATTGTCCGTTTTCAGAAAGGGTTTGTCCGGTACCATCAAGGACGAGTTAGCCCGTTCCGAATCCCCAGGGGATTTTGACCTGTTTCTCCAGCACTGTGTGCGCATAGATACCCGTTTAACGGAACGTAGACAGGAAAAATGGGCAGCTATAAACCGTATAAATAATAGTGATGAGCGAGCATGCTTGTAACTACTCGGTACTCGCACGAGTATCACTGTACTCGGGCTGCTCGGCGGGTACCGAGTAATTTTGCAATACTCGTGCTTTACTCGTGGTCTTCATCCCTGCATGTTGGCGCTCTTTTGAGAGCCAGCCCTCATGCAGGGATTGGCTGGCAGACCACTGCAATGCCACAGCCCTGTTAGTTGTGGAATTGCAGTGATTGGCCGGCCTGCACAGCGTGACCGAGCCTTTATACCGGCCGGCGCGCTGTGCTCTGTACACAGCCATCTCATATTCCCTGCTTTCCACGCCCACAGGCGCCTATGATTGGTTGCAGTGAGACACGCCCCCACGCTGAGTGACAGGTGTCACACTGCACCCAATCACAGCAGCCGGTGGGCGTGTCTATACTGTGCAGTAAAATAAATAAATAAATAATTAAAAAAACGGCGTGCGGTTCCCCCCAATTTTAATACCAGCCAGATAAAGCCATACAGCTGAAGGCTGGTATTCTCAGGATGGGGAGCCCCACGTTATGGGGAGCCCCCCACCCTAACAATATCAGTCAGCAGCTGGCCAGAATTGCCGCATACATTATATGCGACAGTTCTGGGACTGTACCCGGCTCTTCCCGATTTACCCTGGTGCGTTGGCAAATCGGGGTAATAAGGAGTTATTGGCAGCCCATAGCTGCCAATAAGTCCTAGATTAATCATGTCATGCGTCTATGAGACACCCTCCATGATTAATCTGTAAGTTACAGTAAATAAACACACACACCAGAAAAAATCCTTTATTAGAAATAAAAAACACACACATATACCCTGGTTCACCACTTTAATCAGCCCGAAAAAGCCCTCCTTGTCCGGCGTAATCCAGGATGATCCAGCGTCGCATCCAGCGCTGCTGCATGGAGGTGACCGGAGCTGCAGCAGACACCGCCGCTCCGGTCACCTCCACACAGCAAATGAACACAGCCGCGCGATCAGCTGCTGTCACTGAGGTTACCCGCTGTCACCGCTGCATCCACCGGTGGCCGCGGGTAACCTCAGTGACAGCAGCTGATCGCGCGGCTGTGTTCATTTGCTGTGTGGAGGTGACCGGAGCGGCTGTGTGTGCTGCGGCTCCGGTCACCTCCATGCAGCAGCGCTGGATGCGACGCTGGATCATCCTGGATTACGCCGGACATGGAGGGCTTTTTCGGGCTGATTAAAGTGGTGAACCAGGGTATATGTGTGTGTTTTTATTTCTAATAAAGGATTTTTTCTGGTGTGTGTGTGTTTATTTACTGTAACTTACAGATTAATCATGGAGGGTGTCTCATAGACGCCTGACATGATTAATCTAGGACTTATTGGCAGCTATGGGCTGCCAATAACTCCTTATTACCCCGATTTGCCAACGCACCAGGGCAAATCGGGAAGAGCCGGGTACAGTCCCAGAACTGTCGCATATAATGTATGCGGCAATTCTGGGCGGCTGTTGGCTGATATTGTTAGGGTGGGGGGCTCCCCATAACGTGGAGCTCCCCATCCTGAGAATACCAGCCTTCAGCCGTATGGCTTTATCTGGCTGGTTTTAAAAATGGGGGGAACCGCACGCCGTTTTTTTTAATTATTTATTAATTTTAATTATTAATTTTAATTATTTATTAAATAATTAAAAAAAACGGCGTGCGGTTCCCCCCATTTTTAAAACCAGCCAGATAAAGCCATACGGCTGAAGGCTGGTATTCTCAGGATGGGGAGCTCCACGTTATGGGGAGCCCCCCACCCTAACAATATCAGCCAACAGCTGCCCAGAATTGCCGCATACATTATATGCGACAGTTCTGGGACTGTACCCGGCTCTTCCCGATTTACCCTGGTGCGTTGGCAAATCGGGGTAATAAGGAGTTAATGGCAGCCCATAGCTGCCAATAAGTCCTAGATTAATCATGTCAGGCGTCTCCCCGAGATTCCTTCCATGATTAATCTGTAAATTACAGTTAAAAAACACACACATCCGAAAAATCCTTTATTAGAAATAAAAAACACTAACAAAGTCCCTCATTACCAATTTATTAACCCCGACAAACCCTCCATGTCCGGCGTACTCCACGGACTCCGGCGTCGCGTCCAGCTCTGCTGCATGGAAGTGACAGGAGCTGCAGAAGACACCGCCGCTCCGGTCACCTCCACGCAGCTAATGAAGACAGCCGTGCGATCAGCTGAGCTGTCACTGAGGTTACCCGCTGTCACTGGATCCAGTGACGGCGGGTAACCTCAGTGACAGCTCAGCTGATCGCGCTACTCACCTCATTTGCTGCGTGGAAGTGACCGGAGCGGCGGTGTCTTCTGCAGCTCCGGTCACCTCTATGCAGCAGCGCAGGATGCGACGCTGGAACATCCTGGATGACGCCGGACATGGAGGGCTTTTTGGGGCTGATTAAAGTGGTGAACCAGGGAATGTGTGTGTGTTTTTTATTTCTAATAAAGGATTTTTCGGGTGTGTGTGTTTATTTACTGTAACTTACAGATTAATCATGGAGGGTGTCTCATAGACGCCTGACATGATTAATCTAGGATTTAGTGGCAGCTATGGGCTGCCATTAACTCCTTATTACCCCGATTTGCCAAAGCACCAGGGCAAATCGGGAAGAGCCGGGTACAGCCCCAGAACTGTCGCATATAATGTATGCGGCAATTCTGGGCGGCTGCTGACTGATATTGTTAGGCTGGGGGGCTCCCCATAACGTGGAGCTCCCCATCCTGAGAATACCAGCCTTCAGCCGTATGGCTTTATCTGGCTGGCATTAAAATGGGGGGGACCGCACGCCGTTTTTTTTAATTATTTATTAATTTATTTTACTGCACAGTATAGACACGCCCACCGGCTGCTGTGATTGGGTGCAGTGTGACACCTGTCACTCAGCGTGGGGGCGTGTCTCACTGCAACCAATCATAGGCACCGGTGGGCGGGGAAAGCAGGGAATAGGAGATTGTTTAATGAGCGGCCGGCTTTTTCAAAATAGTAAAAGCCGCCGGTCACCTCCACGCAGCTAATGAAGGGAATAGCGCGATCAGCTGCTGTCAGTCAGGTAACTCCCGGCCACCGCTGGATCCAGCGGTGCCGCGATTAACCTCAGTGACAGCAGCTGATCGCTATACTCACCTCAGTTGGTGCATGGAGCTGACTGGAGCGGCGGTGAGTAGCGCGATCAGCTGAGCTGTCACTGAGGTTACCCGCGGCCACCGCTGCATCCACCGCTGGATCCAGGTAACCTCAGTGACAGCTCAGCTGATCGCGCTACTCATCTCATTAGCTGCGTGGAGGTGACCGGAGCGGCGGTGTCTTCTGCAGCTCCTGTCACTTCCATGCAGCAGAGCTGGACGCGACGCTGGAGGACTGTGGATTACGCCGGACATGGAGGGTTTGTCGGGGTTAATAAATTGGTAATGAGGGACTTTGTTAGTGTTTTTTATTTCTAATAAAGGATTTTTCGGGTGTGTGTGTTTTTTAACTGTAATTTACAGATTAATCATGGAAGGAATCTCGGGGAGACGCCTGACATGATTAATCTAGGATTTAGTGGCAGCTATGGGCTGCCATTAACTCCTTATTACCCCGATTTGCCAACGCACCAGGGTAAATCGGGAAGAGCCGGGTACAGCCCCAGAACTGTCGCATCTAATGTATGCGGCAATTCTGGGCGGCTGCTGACTGATATTGTTAGGGTGGGGGGCTCCCCATAACGTGGAGCTCCCCATCCTGAGAATACCAGCCTTCAGCCGTATGGCTTTATCTGGCTGGTATTAAAATTGGGGGGACCGCATGCCGTTTTTTTTAATTATTTAATTATTTATTTCACTGCACAGTATACACACACCGGCTGCTGTGATTGGTTGCAGTGAGACAGCTGTCACTCAGTGTGGGAGCGTGTCTCACTGCAACCAATCATAGGCGCCGAAAAGCAGGACAGCAGGGAATAGGAGATTGATTAATGAGCGGCCGGCTTTTTCAAAAGAGGAAAAGTCACCGGAGTTTGAACAGCTGTGCAGCGCCGCGGCAGTGATCGGGGAACGGTAAGTAAGAGAGAGGGGGGGGGAACTGACCGACAGACTGTGAGAGGGGGACAGACAAGACAGAGAGAGACAGACCGACGGACTGAGGGAGATAGAATAAAAAAAAAAAAATGACCGACATCGCTAGTAAAAAGCACAAAACGTGCGTTTTGGACATCGGAGTGCCACACAAGGTTTTCATGTAAAATCTTTCATGTATTAATCTCAAAAAGTAACATACACCAGCTCTATCTCACTATTGGGTATGTGCCCTTAACATTTCCGCCATGAAAATTCATTTTGGTGTCATTTTGGAAGGTTTTCTGGTGAGTCCGTAAAAATGGCGTAAAACGCGGACAAAATTGTTCACATCTGTGACTTTTGAGTGATAAATGCTTCAAGGGGTCTTCCCCATGCTGATGCCATGTCATTTGAGCACTCTTCTGAGACTTTTGTGACATTTTTAGGGTTTCTCCATGCTGCCGGGGGGTCATTTCACAAAAATACTCGGGTCTCCCATAGGATAACATTGGGCTCGGTGCTCGGGCCGAGTACACGAGTATCTTGGGAGGCTCGGCCCGAGCCTCGAGCACCCGAGCTTTTTAGTACTCGCTCATCACTAATAAATAATAATACATTTCCTTCCAGAGAACCGGCTTTCAGGACGCCACGGGAGGCTGAGGACGTTCCTATGCAAGTGGACTCTCTACAAAAGCGAGAGACCAACGAACGTCGTGAACACCGGCTCCGTGAGCGTTTGTGTTTCTACTGCGGTCAATCGGACCATTTTTTAATCGACTGCCCGAAACGTCCGAATCGCCCAAATAAGGTATTGGCAGCCATGGCAGAGTGTGATAACACGGACGCAGAGTCTGATATCTCTGAGGCAAGTGGACACTTGGATGCGGTATTTCCCTTGACGGTAATGTCTACCTCACCGAAGGACTCAGAAGGGAAATATACCCATTGTTCACTCCCCATTCAGATCCGGTGGGAGGGACAGCTAATTCCTACCTCTGCAATGATAGACTCTGGGGCAGGGGGAAATTTCATGGACTTTTCTTTTGCTAGTAAACACGGTATCCGGACTCAGCAAAGATCCTTACCGGTTACCATGGAGACGGTAGACGGATCTCCGTTAACATCTGGACCAGTGGATCGGGAAACAGTACCGCTAGAATGCGTGATGAAACCAGGTCAGCAGGAGACTCTTGTTTTCATGATGATCTCTTCTCCACATTTTCCGATTATTCTAGGTATTCCGTGGCTACGGTCTACAAATCCGGTCATCAATTGGGAAACTAAGGAGATATCCTTCCCACCGCAGAGTGATCCGGCCATTTGTCCAACTGTTCCGGTTCCGGTAACACCACATGCAGAAGGCACGGTACAGGTACCCGTTTTACCCTCGGTTTATCGTGACTTCGCTGACATATGCGACAAAAGAAAGGCCGATCGGCTTCCTCCGCATAGACCGTATGATTGCCCCATAGACTTACTCCCAGGGGCAGAAATCCCGTTTGGTCATGTTTACCCGTTGGCGGCACCTGAGCTAGAAGCCCTAAAGGAGTATATTGATGAAAGCCTGGCCAAGGGATTTATTCGCCCGTCTACCTCGCCCGCAGGGGCACCCATCTTTTTTGTGAAAAAGAAGGAGGGGACTCTGAGACCCTGTATTGACTACCGGGAACTGAATAAAATAACCATCCGGAACCGGTATGCGTTACCGTTGATTCCGGAGCTATTGGAGAGAGTCCAACAGGCAAAGATATTCACCAAATTGGACCTCCGTGGGGCATATAATCTGCTTCGTATACGTCCCGGAGACGAGTGGAAGACCGCGTTCCGATGTCGGTACGGACATTTTGAGTATTTAGTGATGCCTTTTGGACTTTGTAACGCTCCTGCGGCATTTCAACATCTAGTTAATGATATTTTCAGGGATATCATGGACCAATTCATGGTGATCTATCTGGATGATATTCTAATCTTTTCTGATTCTCTCCAGGAGCACCAGGAGCACGTCAAGACCGTACTTACCCGGCTGAGGGACAACCACCTGTACATTAAACTGGAGAAATGTGAGTTCCACTGCTCACAAATACAATTCTTAGGTTATGTCATCTCTCCTCAGGGACTGAACATGGAATCTAGCAAGATACAAGCCATTCTCGACTGGCCGGAACCGGGAAACATCAAAGAGGTACAACGCTTTGTCGGTTTTGCCAACTTTTACCGACGCTTTATCCGTAACTTTTCAGAGATTGTTCGTCCCATCACCCTGTTGACTAAGAAAGGACAGAAGTTTGTATGGTCCGCCCAGGCTCAGGAAGCGTTCCATCGTCTCAAGGGATGTTTTACCTCAGCACCCATACTAGTGCATCCGAATCCCGCACTTCCCTTCATCGTGGAGGTCGACGCTTCCGACTACGCATTAGGGGCCATTCTTTCTCAAAGGACCGGGGACAAGAGTCTCCTGCATCCGTGTGCCTTCTTCTCCCGCAGGTTGTCCCCTGCGGAAAGGAACTACGACATTGCGGATAAGGAATTATTGGCGATTATTGCCGCCTTCAAGGAATGGAGACACCACTTACAGGGAGCCGCGCAGCAAGTGATAGTACTCACAGATCACCGTAATCTGGAATTTCTCAAGTCTGCCAGGTGCCTATCTCCACGACAAGCCCGTTGGAGCCTATTTCTTAACCAATTCAATTTTGTTGTTACATACCGTCCAGGTTCACGTAATGGGAAAGCCGATGCCTTGTCCCGAATCCCTGCCGTGGACTCCGTGCCTGGAACCCCGTCGCAGACCGTGTTAACAGATGCCAATTTCGTTGGAGTAATCCAGGACCAGGACTTGTGGAAGGACATCAAGCTGGCCTATGATGGTGATGTATTGCTTGCTGCCCCCCCGAATGATGTAACACTTGTTCTTCGGAATGGTGTGTGGTTAAGAGAACGACGCATTTATGTCCCGGAGGCCGTAAGACTTCGGGTTCTCAAGTTGGTTCATGACTCCGTGTTGGCCGGTCATAGGGGGGTACAGAAGACGCAGGAATTTCTGAGCCGGTTTTTCTGGTGGCCTACCTGTTTAAAGGACGTGAAGGACTATGTCCACTCATGTGTGGTTTGTGCCCGGTGCAAGGTCCCTCGTGTGGCTCCTACGGGACTCCTCCAACCGTTACCCGTGCCATCTCGCCCTTGGGGGTCTATCTCCATGGATTTTATTGTGGAGTTGCCGGTCTCAGGCGGGCATAATACCATTTTAGTGGTGGTGGATCGATTGACTAAAGCTGCTCACTTCATTCCGTGTACCGGTCTTCCCTCAGCCGCAGAGACAGTGGATTTGGTTGTCCAGAACGTATTCCGATTGCATGGGGTACCGGATGAGATCATCTCCGATCGGGGCGTGCAGTTCACGTCGAGATTCTGGAAGGGGTTTTGTACGGCACTCCAGATTGATGTCTGTTTGTCTTCTGCATACCATCCTCAGACAAATGGACAAACCGAACGGACGAATCAAACCCTGGAACAATATCTTCGCTGTTATGTCAGCCATCTCCAAGACGATTGGTTGAAGATGCTTCCGTTGGCGGAGTTCTCCTACAACAACACTCAGAGCAGCTCCACTAAGGTAACGCCCTTTTTCGCTAACCTGGGTTACCATCCGACTATTTTGCCTAGGTCACCGGTTGCGGTTTCGGTACCAGCGGTGGAGGACAGAGTGACAGAACTACGACAAAATCTGGAGGTTTTAAGGAACACCGTAGCTACGGCCCAGGAGCGTTACAAGAGGTCGGCGGACACTCACCGGAAACCGGCACCCATGTACAAGGTAGGGGACTCTGTATGGTTATCCACCAAAAACCTGAGATTGGGTGTTCCTTCGCAGAAACTGGGACAAAAGTTCATCGGTCCGTTCAAAATCACCGGGATCGTGAGCCCTGTGGCCTGTCGGCTACGGTTACCGCACCATCTAAAGGTACACCCGGTCTTTCATGTGTCTCTCCTCAAACCCGTTTCCCCTAATACTTTTCATGGTCGTATTGTGCCTCCTCCTCCGCCTGTGATGGTCGACGGCGAGGAGCAGTTCGTGGTTGAGGACATTATTGACTCCCGGCTCCATCGTCGTCGGCTTCAGTATCTAGTACGTTGGCAGGGGTACGCCCCCGAGGACGATTCCTGGGAACCGGTGGGTAACATTCGGGCTCCCCGGAAGATTGCTCAGTTTCATCGCCGGTACCCGGACAAACCTGGCCCTGATCCGTCCTGAGGCCGTCTCTGGGGGGGGGAGTCATGTCAGGTTTCCAGGTTTTCCAGTTCTCTTTTGACTGCCCTTGCCCTCGGTTAACATGGAGGTTACCGTTCTGTTGCCCTACTTCCTGTCCAGCAGCTTAAAAGGCCGCCTCCCAGCCCAGTCCAGTGCCTGAGTATACTGCCTGCTGTGTGCTCCTGCTGTGTTTGCTGCTTATTCCGGATTGCCTCGGGATTCCCCTAAAGGACTACCTACCGATTGTCTCAGGACTGTACCCGGCTCTTAAGGCTGTGCCCGGATTCCGTTTACCATCTTCAGTCAGCACTCCGCCTGGTTCTCTTTTGGTTCGTAACCATCCTGGATAAACATTTCCGTACGGACACTCATTGACTTTACCGCTTGCTCCTTATCCCGGCCGCTGCGCATTTAGGCCTTCCGGGGTAGATTGCTGGACAGTCCCTGTATAGGGGTTCGCTCCGGTGGTCTCCCTGGGGGAGTCCGGTGCGTGGTCCCGGGAATCCCCTGCGCGTCTATTCCGGAAAGTATTGTATGTGTTATTGTATTGTTGTGTTGTTTCTGTTTCTACCGTGGTGACATACTATAAAACATCTTGTACCCGGAACTCGTCTCTGATTGTCATTGCCCTACGCTATCGAAATCCTCAGAATATAGAATAAGTATTACACTTACTGACTGTCTGACCCCTCCTCCCTGGTTGTCGTCTAGTGGACTGGATCGGTTCCACCCCTAGGTGGCCATCCATTGGGTCCAACCCTAGCATATCACCAGTTCTTGGGGAAGGAAAAACAGGGATTATATGTGTTTTGGTGTTACTGGCACTGGTCTTCTGGGTCCCTGGGGTAGGCCCTGCATCTTTGACAGGATGCAGTTCCCTGTAGCTCCTGATAGCCTCAGGGGCGCTACACTGGCACCAGCATGTGCGCACTGGCCTCAAGAAGAATTGGAGCCCCAGGGAAGCAGAAAAGAGGTGAGTATGTGTTTTTTTTTTAAATATTTGTATGAGATTTGGGGGCTCATACTGTATACATGGGGCTATGTGGGGGTTCATGCTGTATTTAGGGACTATGTAGAGGTTCACAGTGTATATGGTAGGCTATGTGGGACTCATAATGTATATAGGAATCTCTGTGAGGGCTCATGCTGTACATAGGGGCATGTGTGGGGGCTCATACTAAATATATGAGGCTATATGAAGCTCGTGCTGTATATACAATGGGTACGGAAAGTATTCAGACCCCTTTACATTTTTCACTCTTTGTTTCATTGCGGCCATTTGGTAAACTAAAGTTATTTTTTTTCTCATTAATGTACACTCTGCACCCCATCTTGGCAGAAAAAAAACAGAAATGTTGAAATTTTTGCAAATTTATTAAACAAGAAAAACTGAAATATCACATCGTCATAAGTATTCAGACCCTTTGCTCAGACACTCATATTTAAATCATATGCGGTCCATTTCCTTGTGATCCTCCTTGAGATGGTTCTACTCCTTCATTGGAGTACAGCTGAGTTTAATTAAATTGATAGGACTTGATTTGGAAAGGCACACGCGTCTATAAAATACCTCATAGTTCACAGTGCATGTCAGACCAAATGAGAATCATGAGGTCAAAGGAACTGCCCAAGGTCAGAGACAGAATTGTGGCAAGGCACAGATCTGGCCTAGGTTGCAAAAGAATTTCTGAAGTACTCAAGGTTCCTAAGAGCACAGTGGCCTCCATAATCTTTAAATGCCAGAAGTTTGGGATCAGAACTTTTCGTAGACCTGACCATCCAGCCAAACTGAGCACTCATGGGAGAAGAGCCTTGGTGAGACCGGTAAAGAAGAACCCCAAGATCACTGTGGCTGAGCTGCAGAGATGCAGTAGGGAGATGGGAGAAAGTTCCACAAAGTCATCTATCACTGCAGCCCTCCACCAGTCGGGTCTTTATGGCAGAGTAGCCCGACGAAACCTCTCCTCAGTGCAAGACACATGAAAGCCCACATAGAGTTTGCAAAAAAACACCTGAAGGACTCCCAGACTATGAGCAATAAGATTCTCTGGTCTGATGAGATGAACATAAAAGTTTTTGGTGATAATTCTAAGCGATATGTGTAGAGAAAATCAGGCACTGCTCATCACCTGAACAATACAATCCCAAAAGTGAATCATGGTGGTGGCAGCATCATGCTACGGGGGTGTTTTTCAGCTGCAGGGACTGGACGACTGGTTGCAATTGAAGGAAAGATGAAGTACAGAGATATCCTGGAAGAAAACCTCTTCCAGAGTGCTCTTGACCTAAGACTTGGCCGAAGGTTCACCTTCCAACAAGACAATGACCCTAAGCACACAGTTAAAATAACAAAGGAGTGGATTCCGAACAACTCTGTGACCATTCTTGACTGACCCAGCCAGAGCACTGACCTAAACCCATTTGAGCATCTCTGGAGAGACCTAAAAATGGCTGTCCACAAACGTTCACCATCCAACCTGACGGAACTGTAGAGGATCTGCAAGGAAGAATGGCAGAGGATCCCCAAATCCAGGTGTGAAAAACTTGTTACATCATTCCCAAGAAGACTCATACCTGTACTAGCTCAAAAGGGTGCTTCTAGTCAATACTGAGCAAAGGGTCTGAATATTTATGACTATGTGATATTTCAGTTTTTCTTGATTAAAAACTTTGCAAAAATTTCAACATTTCTGTTTTTTTTTTGTCAAGATGGGGCGCAGAGTGTACATTAATGAGAAAAAAATGAACTTTTTTGAATTTACCAAATGGCTGCAATGAAAAAGTGAAAAATTTAAATGGGTCTGAATACTTTCCGTACCCACTGTAGGAGGCTATGTGCGGGCTCATAATGTATATATGAGGCTATGTGGGGAATCATGCTATATATTGAGAGGCTTTGTGGGGGATCATGCTGTCTATAGAAGGCCATGTGAGGAATCCTGCTGGATACAGAAGGCTATGTGGGGGAATATGATGAATATAGTGGCTATTAGAAGGTTTATGCTGAATATAGGAGACTTTTTGGAGCTTGATGCATAGGGGCTATGTGGAGGCTCATGCTGTATATAGGAGCTATGTAGTGGTTTATTCTGTATATAGGAGGATATATGGGGGCTCATGGTGTATATAGGAGGCTATGTGGGGGGCTCATGCTATATATAAGAGGCTATGTAGGGTTCATGCTGTATATTGGAGCCTATGTGGGCGCTCATGTGAGAAGGTGGCCTGTGGTGTGAGGTTGTCGTGGTTGAGGCTCCATCCTTGGACACATGCTGATCCCCACATGGTGGGTTATATTGAGTGTGATGGGAGGGTGAACCTGGATGGGTGCGAGAGTTTGAGTGGTCATACCTTTAGGGCTGCTGCATATCACCGGTGTTTCGGGTGAACCAGGACCTTTCTGCAATGAAGATAGACAATGAGGCAACCATTTATTACCCTTCCTTAGGAGGAGCACTCATCTGGGGTACCTGGGGATTATCTATTTATGTCTTCATTATCATCTACATGGGAGAACGTTTAGCAACATTTGCATGGCTAAGTATAAATGTGCGGCAGACTGTTGATGTGCTGGGTGCGGACCTGTGTGTGGGTGATCTGGTGTGGTTATCTAGCAAAAACATTAAACTTAAAATAATGTTATTAAAGTTAGGACCCTGGTGTATTAGACTGTGCAAAATTGCAGCGATCATTATTCGTGTGGCTTTCCATCTGGCATTACCTGCATCAAATCCATAATGTATTTCACAGGTATCTGTGAAAAAAAAATGTGGCTTTGGGAACCTCCCTTCCCTCTGCCTTCATTCTTAGCTGATGGATCATTAGTAGAGCTGATCGAACTCCCCAAAAACCGTGACCGGCGGATCACTGCCGGATTTTAAAAAGAGTCTGATCCACTCCGGAATACGGTGCCCATATAAGTCAATGGGGACCGGAATCCGGAGATTAAAAACGTTGGTGGAATGGATAGGGGGGTAGGAGCATGCACGGCATACTCACCGAGGCAGTCATGCCGGCACACTCCTTCTGGGTCACGCTTTTCCCTTCCAGAGCCGACAATTCAATATTCACTACTTTGCCCGCCCACCGGCGCGTGTAATTGGTTACAGTTAGATGCGCCCCTAACCTCAGTGGCAGCGTGGCAGCTGACTGCAACAAATCACAAGCGTCAGAACGGCCGGTGGGCGGGGAAAGCAGTGTATCCCTCGCAAGCATGACTCCGTCTCTTTTTTTTATTATTATTTAAATAATTAAAAAAAAAACTGACGTGCGGTCCCCCCTAATTTTTATCCCCAGCCATGATATCGCCAGCTGGGGGCTGGTATATTCTCAGCCCGTAGCCGCCCAGTATTGCCGCATCTATTAGATGTGACTATCCCGGTGTGATACCGGCCCTTCCCGTTGGCCTGGTGCGGTGCTAATTGGGGTAATAAGAGGTTAATAGCAGTGCACAGCTCCTACTAAACCCTAGGTTTGTGATGGCACAGGCGTCTATCAGATACCTGCATCACAAACCTGTAAGTGAATGTAAATAATCACACACAGAAAAATCCTTTATTTGGAATAATGTACAAAATACACCCTCCTACACCACTTTATTAAGCCCAAATGTAGCGCCCCTGAGACTCGGTGCTACAGGGTATTGTATTTGTATGTATTTTATATATGTATTTTATAATGTCTGTCCAGGCAGGAAGAGGTTAAGTCTATTTCCTGCTTCACACATGCAGCCTCACACACACACACACACGCAGGCAGAGAGAACAATCCTGAGGTGGGGGCACGTGCACGGGGAAGTTACAAGAGACGGTTTACTTTCATTTTAGGTCAGAACGCCTTGGGAAAGCACTGAGAGTGGACACGCAGTGACTAGCTCCCTGGCAGCATCTCTCTCAGGGATGCAGAGCAGAGAAACTACCAGTTCCAGACCAGTTCATACACCCTTTCCTTACCTGGGACTGGGCGAGTGGATGGCTGAGGACCCCTAAGCTGAGGGAGATGCCAGATAGGAGGCTCCAAGTCCATTAGCCGGCAGAAACGTAGTATGGGAAAAGTGGCTAGCCGGATAGGAGTTGAGAGCCTGGGAATAGTAGTCATGTGGCATGAAGGAGAAGAGGGTTACAGAAGGGAAGGTGTCGTTGCTCCGTTGGAACCAGCACAACTTTGAGTGGCAGAGTAGTGGGTCCCAATAGCTCCAGAGACCAGGAGGGGACCACCACACGAATGCACAAGGAGAAAGCCCTTAGGCTGCTCTACCAGGCTTTGACCTCTGTCCTGCCTGGGAATGACCAGAGTTATTGCAGTAAAAAATGAACTGTGAGTAAACAAAATCTGAAACCCGCAACCCAGTTACTCTGACTCCTTTTGTCGCCTTGTGATCCGGCGATTCCCAGTTTCCCGTTCTCCCTCCCTGGACCGCCCCGCCTGTGGGGATCGATATCATCCCGCCTGCACCCGAACATCTTCCCCGGCGAGTTACACTGCAGCGGCGGCCTTATCCCTGGCCGCACACCACAGGTGGCGTAGTCGACATCATCCGTTCCACTCCTGAAGGAGGAAACGTCGGAGGAAGGGTCCTCAGTGGAGGAGGCCGGGACCCCAGTCACCACCGTAACCGGTGACTACCTCTCCAGGAACAATCTTTGCTAGCCTCCCTTTACTGTGCACCACGGGGCCACGGAACCGGGTCAGGCCACAACTTCTACAAACCACTGGCCCGGCAACGGGTATACAAGGTACAGAGGTAAGTTAGCTGAGACCCCCCAGATTATGAATCGGGGTGTTTTTTTTGGACCCCGATAATGTGATCGGCGGTATACACCGTATACCGACGAACACATGAAAAAAAAAAGAAATGGCCGGTAAAACTGATTTCTTTTTCATCTGACGTGATCAAACATGTCAGATGAGAAAGAAATATAAACCCCTAGTGCCCCCAAAGCCCCGGGTACCGGAGAGTTCCCCCCCCACCCCTACCCCCCCTCCGGAGCAGTCAAAATGGCGCCGAAGCGCACAGAAAACTGCCGCCGCCGCCGGCTCTGCATTCATTTCCCTCCGATCTGAAATGATCAAACATTTCAGATTGGAGGGAAATGTCCTCCCCCTGAATCCTCCTCCGGTCCACCGGAGCCCCTCCAGTTCTCTAGAGCGCTCTCCCTTCCCCCCCTCCGGAGCGTGCAAGATGGCAGCGCGCAGCGCACAGCCGCATTCATCCTGCTCTTTCTGCCACATGTGACACGTCACATGCGGCAGAAAAGTCGTCCCCAGGTCCCCAGGTCAGCCCCCGGTCAGCCCCCGGTCAGCCCCGGTCAGCCCCGTTACCTGGCTGCTGCTCCGTCCCCGCGATCACTCCGCCTCCTAGAAAGCTGGCGGCGCATGCGCAGACAGCGGCTGTCAGCTGGATCCTTGCAAGCAGGGACGCTGACCTCGCTGCTGCGCTGTGGACCGGCGGAAAGTGAGTGCAGTAATCTGCAGCCACACTCCTTACATGGAGAGCCTGCTGTTCTAGAAAATGGGGGGTACGTTCTGTGAGCATGCCCCTCATATTCTGGAATGAGGTTACTGCAGGTCACTCTGCCCTAGGTAGGACCGGGGCAGTGTGAGTGCAGTATTCTCAGATTACTGCACCCACACTGCTCATGGAGAGCTTGCTCTTCCAGAAAATGGGGGATACGTTCCCTGAACGTGCCCCCCATATTCTAGAAGGTCCAGAGTCGCCGAGGGACCTCCAAAATGGATTACAGCGACCGAAATTTATTTATGTTCAATAAATTGGTGAAAGAGGAATGTTTCGGGGAGTTTTTTTTTCAAAAATTTAATTTTTGCTTTTTTCATTCCACATTGCTTTTGTTCATGTGAAGCAACTGAAGGGTTAATAAACTTCTTGAATGTGGTTTTGAGTACTTTGGGGGGTGCAGTTTTTATAATGGTGTCACTTTTGGGTATTTTCTGTCATCTAGGCCTATTGAAGTCACTTCAAATGTGATGTGGTCCCTAAAAAAATGGTTTTGTAAATTTTGATGTAAAAATGAGAAATCGCTGATAAACTTTGAACCCCTTTAACTTCCTAACAAAAAAAAAATGTGTTTCCAAAATTGTGCTGATGTAAAGTAGACATGTGAGAAATGTTATTTATTAACTATTTTGTGTCACAGAAATCTCTGGTTTAACGGTATAAAAATTCAAAAGTTGAAAATTCCTAAATTTTCAAAATTTTTGCCAAAATTCAATTTTTTTCATAAATAAAACGCAAAAAATATTGTCCTAAATTTGGTACTAACATGAAGTCCAATATGTGACGAAAAAACAATCTCAGAATCACCGGGATCCATTGAAGCGTTCCAGAGTTATAACCTCATGAAGTGACACTGGTCAGAATTGCAAAATTTGGTCTGGTCATTAAGGTGAAAATTAGCTCTGTCACTAAGGGGTTAAAGAAATTGGGACCTGAGGGTCCAGAGGCACCCTCAGGCCCCAATTTCTTTGAATGAAGACAATGCTATCAGAAATATATTTAGAAAAATGAAGGTACTTAAGCCCACTTTACACACAGCGACATCGCTAGCGATGTCACTGCCGATTGCACTCGTCCCCGTCGTTTCTGCGTCACGGGCAAATCACTGCCCGTGGCACACAATATCGTTAGTCCCCGTCACACATACTTACCTGCCTAGCGACGTGGCTGTGGTCGGTGAACCACCTCCTTTCTAAGGGGGCGGTTCGTTCCGTGTCACAGCGGTGTCACTAAGCGGCCGCCCAATAGAAGCGGAGGGGCGGAGAAGAGCGGGCCGAACATCCCGCCCACATCCTTCCTTCCTCATTGCAGGCAGCTGCAGGTAAGGTGTTGTTCCTCACTCCTGCGGTGTCACACGTAGCGATGTGTGCTGCCGCAGGAACGACGAACAACCTGCGTCCTACAACAGTGTAGTGCAGGACAGAACCACAATTTAACAAGTCAAGAGGTCCACTTAGCTTATGGACCCCTCCAACTCTCCTAATGGGAGAGTTGGGGGGATCCATAAGCTAAGTGGACCTCTTGACTCTTACCTAACAGTTCAATACTTATGCAAGGGAAACCATGCCCCATTGAAGAACCTTGACAACTAATGCATGATTTGTTTATGTTGTTTGTTAAATTGTGGTTCTGTCTTGCACTACACTTTATCACGTTTTCTGGTGATGGTCACCCCCGCTATAGGTTACTAGGACAGTGAGGGTAAGCCTATCTATAGGGAACAGAGGTTTACGACCCTAGGATATCGCGCAGGAGGACAAACTTAGGATCCATGTAGATCAGGATTATCCTGATACTGACCTAAGAAACCTCTGAACCCTGTTGTCCCTTACGAACCATTTGTCCTGAGCTACCCTCTGGCGAGGGTTGAACACTGGTCGACACCTGCACTATTTGTTTTTGTCCTATATGTGGTCTTGATGACAAGAGAGAGAACATTACAATTGTTCTGTTTTAAATAAATATTTATTGAATAAAATATAATTTTATGAGAGTAGTGGAATTTGGTGGTTTTTGATAATAATTACTACCTCTAGCATTAACCTTGTGGTTCTAGTAGTCCTGCAACAGCAAGTATAATCGGGAAAGGAACGACGCGTCAACGATCAACGATTAGGTAAGTAATTTTGATTGTTAACGGTCTTTCATGCGTTTTACACGCAAAGACGTTGCTAACGAGGCCGGATGTGCGTCACGAATTCCGTAACCCCAACAACATCTCGTTAGTGATGTCATTGCGTGTAAAGCAGCCTTTAGAGCATAGATTGGCTTATCATGTGAACCCATTAAGCTCGACAAGGATATCCTTCTTTGATGGGACCCTAACTCAAAACATGCCCTTCCTGGACTTAAAGTCTACAAATATATGGACAGATAAGATACAATATTAATTAATATCACACCCTGGGGCTGATGGGGTGGGAGCACTGACAGATAATTAGGCAGTGAATACCTCCAAAAATAAACTACAAAAAAAAACCAAAATCTGACCAGAATTTCCAAATAAATGTGAACACTTGCGAGCTGCTATGACTATACAAAATGCAAACAAAGTTATACAACAGCACTCTGTAACCATTAAGATATATCCAAACATAGAATACATGAAATTTAAACTGCATTAATGATACAAGGAATATACTTAGAAAAATAAAGGTACTTAAAGCATAAATTTGCCAACTCATTTGAGCCCGGCAACCGTGACAAGGCGACTCTTACTTGATGGGACCTTAACATATTTAAGGTCTTTCTGGACTGAAAGTCTACAAATTTATGGGCAGTTAGCATCTAGTACTAATTAAAAACACACCCTGGGGCTGATGGCAGGGGAGCACAGACAAAACATGTGGCAGTGAATACCTCCAATAGTATACTACAATATTAATACTAGGCAGGGATTCTAGCCTTACAGACGTTGCTACTAGGGAAAGCAAGTGTTCTGCTATTATCTGCATTTAGTGTAGGGCAAGCTGCTGGAGAAGGGATATCATATTAGAGGCATATAGGCAGGGATTCTAGCCTTACAGTCCTTGCTGCTACAACAAAAAATAAAATACCGTTTCAGGCCGACATTTATTCTGTTCCTTAGAATGAATTGTAAAAAGCATATGTAATATGAGAGGAATAGAACTAGGTGATAGCACCGGGGAAAACAACTTGGGCATAATAATAGATCCCAGATTCACCATGAGACTACATTGTGGTGCTGCAGCTAAAAAGGCCATCAAAATTCTGGGATGTATCAAGATAAGCATTGAATCTAGATCAAAAGAGGTAATTATTTCCCTATACTCTGCCATGGTCAGACTCCACCTGTGTACAGTTCTGGGCACCCAAATTCAAGAAAGACATTGATATATTGGAGTAAATCCAGAAAAGAGCAATCAAGATTGTAGAAGGTCTGCAAACCATGTCATATGAAGACCAACTAAAAGAACTAGGAATGTTTAGTTTGCAAAAGAGAAGGCTGAGAGGAAACTTAATAGCGGTCTACAAATATCTGGAGGTAGAGATGAGCGAGTACCGTAATATTTGTAATCGCTACACTTGTAACAAGTACTTTGTAATATTCGTGTATTCGTTATGAATAGTGAATACAATGCAAGTCAATGGGAAATGTGAATAATTCTCTGCTGGACCCAGCAGAGAGGTTTGGGAGTCTGAGGAAAAGGCTGAAATTGATAGAAAAGTGATACAACTAAATGGGGAGAGCCTGGAGAATATGCCTGCATGCATTTCTAACTCATATGGTTTCTGAGAATGAGAATGTCACAGACGGTATTACACCACTTATTCTCTCTCTCTCAGGTTCATGCTCACCGATCACAGTGTGGCGCGGCTGTCACACTGCTTCCGCTGCCTGTCTTCTTCTTTCCTACCCACTCATTAGCCTCATCACATATTCACTGCACCCGCTCATTATCATTAAATATATAGTTTAATAAAAACGACGTGCGGTGCTTCCAATTTTGATATCCAGCCAAGATAAAGCCTCACAGCTGAGGGCTGGTATTCTCAGACTGGGGAGACCCACGTTATTGGGAGCCTAAAAATATCAGCAAGCAGCTGCCCAGAATTGCTGCATCCATTAGATGCGACACTCCCAGGACTTCACCCGGCTCATCCCAATTGCCATGGTGCGGTGGCAATCAGTTTAATGATTGGTTAATAACAGCAAACAGCTGTCATCAAGCCCAGAATTAATGATGAGAGGGGGTCCTCTATGAGACCCCCCATCACTAACAGTATTAGATATTTTGCCCCCGGCTGCACTAAAAACAAAGCGAATCAACTTAAACAGGGAAGGCACAGTGTCTGCGGCTTGCAAGCCTCAGATTTGCCTCAACTACATGTAAACAAAATACAGATGCATTCATACAATGGGAACAAGGCCCAAATGCACTTTTCGTGTAAATAAATGGACAAAGGACTTCTGTTCATTCCCCGAGATGGGTTGGAGAAATTTCCCCCCATAGTTAATGACTTTTCATTGGCAATGACCTCCAAGGAGATAAAAAAAAAATGTTTGGAAACCCCTGGTTCAATTTCTTTGAAGCCTCAGGACTGTCTGATTGCTTGAGCTGGCACAGGAGGAACTTCCACAAACTATAGCTTCAGCTCATTTGTTCCTGATTGCTCTAATGCGGTGGCAATCGGGGTAATGGTAGCTAGAGTTGATGTCAGCTGTGTAGTGCCTTGTTGTTAGTAATGGAGAAGCGTCTATCAGACACCGCTATTACTAACCAAGTAGATAAAATGAAGTATTTTGTTTGAAAAAATACTTTCCCACATATTGTCTGGTTCACCATTTTATTAAAAAAAAATCCATGCAGGTCAGCCATAATCCAGGGATTCCGACGTAGTCCACAAATGGAAACCTAAAAGACCTAAAAATAGAGAAATAAAAACAAGAGGTCATTCAACAATTTATTATAAAGCAAAGTTTTAAAGTCAAATGTAGTCCAGCAGTTCCAATGTTCCTTAATTTCCTAGATCAAAGGCTATGGAGCCTCCCTTTTAGGCTCCAAACGCTTTGAGCACCAGTCAGTCCCATCTCACGCTGCAATCCGTGAGACCCAGAACATTGATAAGTGGTGATGTCACAAACATCACCGCTCATCACTTTGATGAGCAGTGATGTTGCTAATATTACCGTCCATCCACCTGATACCTTTGCTCTCTAATAATTTTTACAGGCCATCAGTTGGACTATCTGATATTATTTTTCAATAAGTGGCAGGATTGCTTTCTAATTACTTATAGATTTCAGTTGGTGTCATGACTTTCCATGGCTTTTTGCTTTCTTCATGTGTTCAATACTTTCTATCTGTGTCATTTCTCATTATTACACATAACTTAATTTATGGACATCTATTATTTGATTTCTTTGCCCGTGGGGATTGGATAGGTTGTTACTGACATCTGGTGAGTATTTCATGTCATTAACACCTTTTGAAATACAGTATATTTACTTAGAAAACTGATGACGTGTTCACCCACTGTATATATACAGTATATACTGTATATACACCTGATTTTTTGTTTTATAAGACGCACTGGATTACAAAATGCACCCCAAATTTAGAGGGAAAAAAAGGTAAAAAAAAATATGGGGTCCATTTTATAATCCAATGGTGTCTTATCGGGGAGGGGAGGCTGCAGAGGTGGTGGAGCAGGGTCACAGGAGACAGGGGCGGTGCTGTAGTATGGCGATGCTTCGGGCGGTGCAAAGGGGGGCCCAGATGCTCACTGCGGACGGTGCAAAGGGGGGCCCAGATGCTCACTGCGCTGTGCTGGGGCTGCCGGCACTGATCTGTGCTGGAGCAGCTGGAGTTGTTCTTTGCTAGGTCAGCGGGTGCTGCTCTGTGCTGGTGCTGTGGGTGCTGCTCTGTGCTGGTGCTCGCTGCTGGAGGTGAGGCACGGGCCATTCTGAAGATGTCGGCTGTCCGAGCTTCAAAAAAATGGTGCCCGGAGTTAATGCATACGCAGATTGAGTTATCGGCTCAATGACAAGCCGAGATTTCATCTGTGCACTCGCCACCTCCGAGCACCATTTTTCTTAAGTCCACTGCTGGGACATCAATGTGTCAGAGGCCGCGCGTGTGCAGATGAGAGCTTTAGCCAGTAGCTCCATCTGCGTATGCGCCGACTCTTTGTGCCATTATTTGAAGCCCTCACCACCAACATCTTCAGAATGGCCCATGCCCTACCACCTACCGCACAGAGCCGCACTGAGCAAAGCCACCCGCCATACAGAACAGTGCCCACAGCACAGCGCACAGCATTGTCCCTGCCTCCTGTGACCCCTCTCCACGACCCCCCAGGTAAGCTACATTTGGAGTTTAAGAGGCACTCCTCATCAGTCCTCCTAAATTTTTTACTCACAAATTATAATCCGAAAAATACGGTGTATGTATATATTTATATAGATACATACAGTTGAAACCAGACGTTTACATACACTATCTAAAAAGACACATATGAATGTTTTTCTCACTATCTGACATGAAATCAGAATAAATCTTTCCCGTTTTAGGTCAATAGGATTACCAAAATTATTTATTTTTGGCAAATGCCTGAATAATGAGAGAGAATGTTTTACGGCATATTTATTATTTTGTGTAAAGTCAAAAGTTTACATACATTTCATTAGTATTTGGTACTATTGCCCTTAAGCTATATGAATTGGGTCAAACATTTTGGTTATCCTTCCACAAGCTTCTCTCAATAGTTGTTAGGAATTTGTGAAACTGGTGTAATTGAGCCATGTTTGCAGGTCGCCTTGCTCGCACTGGCCTTTTCATCTTTGTCCATAAATTTTCAATAGGATTGAGATCAGGGTTTTGTGATGCCACTACAAAACATTGATTTTGTTATTCTTAAGCCCCTTTGTAACCAGTTTCGCAGTATGCTTCAGGTTATTGTCCATTTGGAAAAAGAGGATAACACGTTAAGGTCCAACTCCGTACAGGCAAAAAATAACACCAGGCACTCCAGTTTCAAATCAAAGAAAGAATTTTTAATGTTCACAAAAGATAATTCAGTTGATAGTTCAGTTTAATTCAACGTTTCGGTCATCAGGCTGACCTTCATCATGATGAGTGAAACGTTGAATTAAACTGAACTATCTTCTGTGAAAATTAAAAATTCTTTCTTTGATTTGAAACTGAAGTGCCTGGTGTAAATTATTTATTGTCCATTTGGAAGACCCATTTCCGCCCAAGCTTTAAGTTTCTCTCTGATGTCTTGAGATGTTGCTTCAGTATTGCCACATAATCTTCTTTCCTTATAATGCCATCTATTTTGTGAAGTGCACCAGTCCCTCCTGAAGTAAAACAACCCGACAACCTCCAAACATAATGATGATCATTATGGCCAACAGTTCCATTTTAGTTTCGGCAGACCACAGAACATGTCTCCAAATATTAAAGTCTTTGTTCCTATGTGTATTTGCAAACATTAATCTGGCTTTTTTCATGTTTATTTTGTAGTAATGGCTTCTTCCTGGCAGAGTGGCCTTTCAGCCCATGCTGATACAGTACTCGTTTCACTGTGGATAATGACACAGTCTTGCCAGCTTCCGCCAGCATCTTCACAAAGCCTTTTGCTTTTGTTCTTGGGTTGATATGCACATGTCTGACCAAAGCCTGTTCATCTCTGGTACTCAGAACCCGTCTCTTTCCTAAGCGGTATGATGGCTGGACAGTCCCGTCTTGTTTGTACTTGTGTATAATTATTTGTACAGATTAATCAGGCACCATCAAGTATCTGTAAATTGCGCCATCAAGGATGAAGCAGACTTGTGCAAGTCCACAATTCTCCACCTAAGATCTTGGCTGATTTCTTTTGACTTTCCCAGCTACACAAAGAAGCAGTGTGTTTCAGGTGTGCATTAAAATACATCCACAGGTGTCTCTAAATTAACTCAGATGTTGCCAATAAACCGATCAGAAGCCTCCATGCTTCACGGTGGGAACCAGGCATGTAGAGTCCATCCGTTCACCTTTTCTGCGTCACACAAAGACATGGTGGTTGGATCCAAAGATCTCAAATTTGGACTCATCAGACCAAAGCACATATTTCTACTGGTCTAATGTCCATTCCTTGTGTTCTTTAGCCCAAATAAGTCTTTTCTGCTTGTTGCCTGTCCTTAGCAGTGGTTTCCTAGCACCTATTTTACCATGAAGGCCTGCTGCACAAAGTCTCCTCTTAACACTTGTTCTAGAGATGTGTCTGCTGCTAGAACTCTGTGTGTCATTGACCTGGTCTCTAATCTAAGCTGCTGCTAACCTGCGATTTCTGAGGCTGGTGACTCAGATAAACTTATCCTCCGCAGAAGAGGTGACTCTTGGTCTTCCTTTCCTGGGGCGGTCCTCATGTGAGCCAGTTTCTTTGTAGCATTTGATGGATTTTGCTACTGCACTTGGGGACACTTTCAAAGTTTTCCCACTTTTTCACACTGACTGACCTTTATTTCTTAAAGTAATGATGACCACTCGTTTTTCTTTACTTAGCTGCTTTTTTCCTGCCATAAGGCCTGTTTCACATGTCAGTGATTCTGGTACGTTTGTGCTTTTTTTTCTACGTACCAGAATCACTGACATACGCAGACCCATTATAATCAATGGGTCTGCTCACACAGTGATTTTTCACTGACCTTGTCTCCGTGCGGCGTACCCGTGTGTCCGTGATTGCCGCACGGAGACATGTCCATTTTTTTCTGGCATCACTGATGTCCCACGGACCACGCAGTGGTGTGATCCGTGAAACACGTGCCAGAAAAAAACGTGCTTATAAAATAAAAATCATTTTTACTCACCCGGCTTCAGCGGCACTCTGTGCAGCCTGTTCTGCCTGCTGCTTCTGAGCCAGCTCATTACTGTCGTGCATATTTTCGTGCACAACACAGCCGACCCGGAAGCAGCTGCTGCGGGGGTCAGCGCCGGCCGGATGCTGCACCGCGGGAGCGTTCAGCACCATGGAGAGCGGGAGCGGGCACAGGTGAGTTAATCTCTATTTGCAATCACGGACCACGGAGAACGGAGCCTGGATTGCACTTAGACAACCCACGTGTGCCGTGAATCACGGCACACGGAGGGACCTGTGCATGTTTTACACGTCAGGGAAGAACATCTGTGTTTTTCACTGACGTGTGAAACGGGACCAATACAAATTCTAACAGTCTATTCAGTAGGACTATCAGCTGTGTATCAACCAGACTTCTGCACAACACAACTGATGGTCCTAACCCCATTTTATAAAGCAAGAAATCCCACTTATTAAACCTGACAGGGCACACCCGTGAAATGAAAACCATTTCCGGTGACTACGTTTTGAAGCTCATCAAGAGAATGCCAAGAGTGTGCAAAGCAGTCATCAAAGCAAAAGGTGGCTACTTTGAAGAGCCTAGAATATAAGACATATTTTCAGTTGTTTCACACGTTTTTGTTAAGTATTTCATTCCACATGTGTTAATTCATAGTTTTGATGCCTTTAATGTGAATCTACAATTTTCAGACTCATGAAAATAAAGAAAACTCTCTGAATGAGTAGGTGTGTCCAAAATTTTGCCCTGTACTGTATATCTATCTATATTATATATATATATATATATATTTGCCTATTTACTTTTTAACCAGGTGTCATCTCTGTAGCTACAACTTTATATATCTATGCAGAATGTTCCTGTTAGCAAGCTCATATTTTTTCATGTTCACACTTACAACTTGCAGATTCTAAATATACGCAAGTAAAATTCCAAGTAAAATATGGATTACAATGTAAAGCCACAAGGATTACAATGCAGTAACCTTGACTAATAATATGGCAATGTAATTGGCAAGGCTTTACTCAGATGTTGCATTTCTTTGCATTACTGCATCATACACAGGAGTTGAAAACTTGTCCTTGGAAGAATTCACTGCGAATTGCAAAATAAATGTAAAAAAATAATTCCTTTATTATAAATAGCAGGAATACAGATTCCGTAAACAACAAATAAGCATTTTCCAAAATGAAAAAGTGAATCTCCACTTCTAACATCTTGATTTTCGTGGTGAAACCTACTACGCTAAATAACTTCTGACCAAGACCCCACTGTGGGATTTCAACACGTGGTACTACTTGTTTAAACGAAGTGACATTTCTATCTCTGTGCCTATTGCCGAGGAAGAACTGCTACTTCTGCTCCTTTCAACTCATCTGTTTGATGATATCTGAAGGATGTTTTATTTCAATACTGTTTGCAGCTGAATGTCCAGGAGGATATGAGCTCTGTGACCACAAAATGAATTTTAAGCAAGATGTGAATATTTGACATCATTTTATCTAATATTTCTTCTTTTTTTATGTTATTTTTTTTATATCCTAGACAACTGGAAGGCCAAAGTATTTTGTGTACACTTTTTTTTTCTTTTACAGGATGCCATTGTTTGAAATAGTATTATAGTCTTTGATATTGTAAATAACATCACTCAATAAAAATCATATACTGTGCATGAAATATATACTCTCTTACAAAATAGAATCCTATGGGGATGAATGCTACTGAATTTTTACTTTTCATTTTTTATTTATTTTTATTATTTTCTATTCATCTTTAATTTTTTTGGTTTATTTCCCATGCTATGTTAGGCTCTATGGTAGTTATTACCCTAGGATTTGATATGGGTAGATCAGTCCTCCCCCTTTTTTATGTAATGGATGCCTATTTATTTGATTTATAAATTCATATTTATATATTTTTACATACGATAGAGATACTCTAATGTATATTTAATACTGATTATTTTGTCAATTTGTTCTTATCAATTGGAGTACCCTTTGCATTTGAAAGTGCCGCTATCTTTTTCCTGTGTTTTTTCTCCCTTATACATTGGGTAAATATTCAGCATCTATATCGAGGTCAACATGGTGTGGCTTACGGAATTGTGGTCATTCTATAAGGTGTTTATTATGATTATTAGTATATTTATCTAGGATAAATTATATTTATGGTTTGCATGATTGACCTGCCAATATGTGGTGTGTTGACTTACTGATAATGTTGATTTTAGTGCTCTGACTATATTATGCAGGTGGGTTTATTTATTCACTATTCTTTGAAGGTAGCCAAGACTGTTCATCTATTATATTAATATGGGTTCCGATGACATTATTCTTACTACCATTGTACCTTCTATGTTTGCTTCCAGCTCAGATGTTGTCTGGCTCCCTTTTTTACGTTTGGTTTTGGCCCCTGTGTTCCCGTAGTGCGGGTGCGCATGCGCCTCCCTGGTGCGGGTTCGCTGTCGTTACCGATGTATATCCCTGTGAGGCTCAATCACATGATGGTCATGTGATCAGGGAGCTCAGATGAGGTATGACTCGGTGAGCGAGCGGCGTCCCCATTGCTGTGGCGACACGTGCATCAGTGTTCCACACGGCAGGATCCAATTTGGCGATGCCCCTTTTTATACGCCCACTTCCCTCCATGACATCGCCCCACTGATGAAGGCTTCCCAGCCGAAACGGATGTTGGGGCGGGCGCCATTCCTGCAGGCATCTTTTAACCCTGACTCTGCATAGGAGAGAACAATAGGCTTTTCCACTCTGCCTCTAATTGTATGGTCATAATTGATCTTTAAATCTTTCTTGACACTCCTGTTTCTCCCTATGCAGATTCTCTCATAGTGTATATTCTTGTTGGGTAGTCTTTATTGGGCTACTTCATATTTGTGTACTGTTTTTTCACAAATGGTTATTTACTTTTTTGCTGAAATGTGTGCCCCCTACATGTATGTGTAACATGTTGTCACCTGCACCTTACTGTCATGTCCCCACCGGAGTCCGCTCCTGCGACTTCTGCTCCGATCGCCAGGCGACGCAGTGTTCCCCCCATGGATAGTGCTGGTGATGGGAGAGGAGTCGGTGCCCGTGGCTCTGCTGAGCACAGGCTCCGCTCATCCACTAGGCTGGGTTTCCCTGGAACCTGCAGTACCACTGACTGACTGTAGGTGGCATGTGTCTTACAGCTGAAGTTGCCATCATTCACCTGCAGGCAATGGGAAGACACCATGCCCTTCTTATTCCCCCTCCTGTCATGTGACCACTGCCAGAGATAGTTCTGTACTCCTAGTTCATGTGCTGTTTGTATTTTGATTCCTGTGTGCTGACCTTTGCTTGTTTTTTGACTACCCTCCTGCCTGTCGTTTTTGTACCTTGCTGCCAGTTCCGGATTTGACCTCTGCTTTGTCTCCTCACTACGCCCTTGCCTGCCGATTCTGTTCCTGTGTAACATTTCCTGGTTTTTGACCCTGCCTGACCCCCACGGACTACAGCCTACCACAGGTAGTGATCTCTGGGGCTCTGTTTAATTCCAAATCCCTGTATAGGGGTTAAAGGGTTGCGGAGTTCTCAGGGTCCTGCTTTGTGAGTGGCTTTTCTCTAGACTCCCCTTACAGCCAGTCTGAGTCTGTGGCTCCAGGCAGGCGTTACACTTATTTAATAAAGAATTTTCACTGTTTCATTAATGGGCATTTAATCGCATCTTTGTTTCTTCCTTCATTTATATTGAACTAGTGATTAGTCCCAGGTCCACACTGCCTGCATGTCACTTTGACAGTATATATGCCTATATGTATAACTATTTACAATCATGAGATGGGTTTGATTGTTGATTTTCATTAATTATGGCTGGCATATATTAGTAAAGACATCAGAATGTATAGTCTCCTGGTGTTACATACAGTGGGGAAAATGAGTATTTGATACACTGTCGATTTTGCAAGTTTTTCCACCTGCAAAGAATGGAGAGGTCTGTAATTTTTATCAAAAGTACACTTCAACTGTGACCTGTATAAAAGACATCTGACTACACACTCAATCAATCTCAGACCAAAGAGCTGTTTAATGACACCAGTGATTAAATTGTAGACCTGCACAAGGCTGGAATGGGCTACAGGACATAGGCAAGCAGTTTGCTGAGATGGCAACAACTGTTGGTGCAATTATTAGAAAATGGAAGAAACACATGATGACTGTCAATCTTACTTGGTCTGGGGCTCCATTCAAGATCTTGCCTCATGGGGTAAGGATGATTCTGAGAAAGATCAGGAATCAGCCCATAACTACACGGGATGACCTGGTCAATGACCTGAATACAGCTGGGTCCACAGTTTCAAAGATTTCCATTAGTAACACATTATGCCGTCAAATATCATACTTTAGGTGAGTGTTTCTGCAAAGGGGGCAGGATAACTGCACCGTATTGTAGGGAGGATGGATGGGGTCATGTATCGAGAGATTTTGGTAAACAACCTCCTTCCCTCAGTAATAGCATTGAAGATGGGTCATGGCTGGGTATTCCAGCATAATGATGACTCGAAATAAGCAGCCAGGGCAACTAAGGAGTTTTCCCATAAAAAGCATTTCAAGGTCCTGGAGTGGCCTAGACAGTCTCCAGCTCTGAACCCAATAGAAAATATTTGGAGGGAGCTGAAACTCAGCCCTGAAACCTGAAAGATCTGGAGAAGTGTCTGAATTTGCTGCAGGGTGTGCAAACTTGCACAAAGGTTTCTGTACCAAAAATTAAAATCTGTTTCTATTGTAGCAAATACTTATTTAATGAAATAAAATGCTAATTAATTGTTTAACACTCATACAATGTGATTTTCTGGATTCTTTTTATTCTGTCTGGCATAGTTGAAGTATACCTATGATAAAAATTACAGACATGTCCATTTTTTTAAGGTAGAAAAACTTGCAAAATTAGCAGTGTATCAAATACTTATTTTCCTCACTATGTATCTGTACATACAGTATGTGCTCTTTGTATGCTTGTCTCTGTAAGCAGGTACTCTGTGTATTCACATATGTCTACATGTTTGTATGTATGTGCTCTGTGTATACATATTTATTGTTGTATAAGATGCATCGGATTAAAAACGTGGAGTGGCTCAGGATTGTCACAGGAGGCAGGGTTGGCAATGATGAGGGCTCGGAGGAGGTTGTGTTGCGGCTCAGGAGGGTCAGTATAAAGAGGGTCGGCGATACTGCAGGCTCGGTGGTGTCACTGCGGTAGGCTCCATTGATCTGCCGACGGACTGCAGGCATCATTAAATCACCCGTGGTTGAAGAGATTGGCATCAAGAAAATGGCCGTGGAGCCGACGTGTGCGCAGATAGGAATCAACAGCCATTTTTTTAAGTCCATTGTGTCAACTGCGGGCGATTCAATGGAGCCCACAGCCTGCTGTCAGATTAATGGCACTTGCCGCATCTACGGCCCTCAGTCCTGTGACCCTCCAGAGCCACTCCATTGCACTGACACCCCCTCCTCCAAGCCCTCAGTATCGCCGTCCCTGACACCTGTGGCCCCACTCCACCACCGCCACTCTGGTAAGCCATATCCGGATTATAAGACGTACCCCATTCCCCCCCCAGTTTTTGGGGAAAAAAGTGTGTTTATAATCCGGAAAGTAAGGTATATGTTTATGTACAGTGCCTACAAGTAGTATTCAACCCCCTGCAGATTTAGCAGGTTTGAGAAGATGCAAATAAGTTAGAGCCTGCAAACTTCAAACAAGAGCAGAATTTATTAACAGATGCATAAATCTTACAGACCAACAAGTTATGTTGCTTAGTTAAATTTTAATAAATTTTCAACATAAAAGTGTGGGTCAATTATTATTCAACCCCTAGGTTTAATATTTTGTGGAATAACCCTTATTTGCAATTACAGCTAATAATCGTCTTTTATAAGACCTGATCAGGCCGGCACAGGTCTCTGGAGTTATCTTGGCCCACTCCTCCATGCAGATCTTCTCAAAGTTATCTAGGTTCTTTGGGTGTCTCATGTGGACTTTAATTTTGAGCTCCTTCCACAAGTTTTCAATTGGGTTAAGGTCAGGAGACTGACTAGGCCACTGCAACACCTTGATTTTTTCCCTCTTGAACCAGGCCTTGGTTTTCTTGGCTGTGTGCTTTGGGTCATTGTCTTGTTGGAAGATGAAATGACGACCCATCTTTAGATCCTTGATGGAGGAGCGGAGGTTCTTGGCCAAAATCTCCAGGTAGGCCGTGCTATCCATCTTCCCATGGATGCGGACCAGATGGCCAGACCCCTTGGCTGAGAAGCAGCCCCACAGCATGATGCTGCCACCACCATGCTTGACTGTAGGGATGGTATTCTTGGGGTCGTATGCAGTGCCATCCAGTCTCCAAACGTCACGTGTGTGGTTGGCACCAAAGATCTCGATCTTGGTCTCATCAGACCAGAGAACCTTGAACCAGTCTGTCTCAGAATCCTCCAAGTGATCATGAGAAAACTGTAGACGAGCCTTGACATGACGCTTTGAAAGTAAAGGTACCTTATGGGCTTGTCTGGAACGGAGACCATTGCGGTGGAGTACGTTACTTATGGTATTGACTGAAACCAATGTCCCCACTGCCATGAGATCTTCCCGGAGCTCCTTCCTTGTTGTCCTTGGGTTAGCCTTGACTCTTCAGACAAGCCTGGCCTCGGCACGGGTGGAAACTTTCAAAGGCTGTCCAGGCCGTGGAAGGCTAACAGTAGTTCCATAAGCCTTCCACTTCCGGATGATGCTCCCAACAGTGGAGACAGGTAGGGCCAACTCCTTGGAAAGGGTTTTGTACCCCTTGCCAGCCTTGTGACCCTCCACGATCTTGTCTCTGATGGCCTTGGAATGCTCCTTTGTCTTTCCCATGTTGACCAAGTATGAGTGCTGTTCACAAGTTTGGGGAGGGTCTTAATTAGTCAGAAAAGGCTGGAAAAAGAGATAATTAATCCAAACATGTGAAGCTCATTGTTCTTTGTGCCTGAAATACTTCTTAATTCTTTAGGGGAACCAAACAGAATTCTTGTGGTTTGAGGGGTTGATTAATAAATGACCCTCTGAATAAACTTTTCACAATTTAAAAAAAAATTAAAAAAGAAATAACATTCTTTTTTGCTGCAGTGCATTTCACACTTCCAGGCTGATCTACAGTCCAAATGTCACAATGCCAAGTTAATTCCGAATGTGTAAACCTGCTAAATCTGCAGGGGGTTGAATACTACTTGTAGGCACTGTATGTGCTCTGAAGGTGTTCTGCATACACAAATCATGTATATAGTATCTATTTATAAATCCTTGCTTCACAGACAAGAGATCATAAGTGTAAACACATCAGAAGTCATCCAACGAACAAGCAAAATGCTGCTCATTCATCGGGTGATTTTATTGTTTATGGTGGGACAAAAATTATTGTTCTCAGCAGCACATTGCCCTATGTAAGCTGCAGACGTGCTGCTGATAATGATGCTGAATGGGATAGAATGATCTAGTATCATTATGATATGCTCATCATTCTTCATCAACCTGCATAAAGAGGCCAGGAAACAAGTGCTGAACGACTTCAATATTGATGATCACACTCATTTAATGGTCTGAACACAGCAGCACATGTAAATGCAATCTAAATGTAATAAGAGTGTGATGGTGCAATATGTGAGAATTTAGGGCCCCACTTTAAACTTTTGCCCAGGGCCTCACTTTGTCTAAAGCCGGTCTTGTTAAGATGTCTTTCAGACGTCTGTGATTTTTCTTGTACAGAAGAAAATGGACTAATGTTTATCAGCATTTTGGATCAGATTTTCATTGTTTTGTCAATGTACCAGTTTTTATCATAAATGTTTAGTCAGTTTTTCTCTTATGCAAATTAAAACTAATGAAAGTGTCACAAGCTATCAAACAGTTGGTCAAAGAAAAACACAGCAGACAGATGATATACAGTGGGTACGGAAAATATTCAGACCCCTTTAAAACTTTCAGTCTTTTTTTCATTGCAGCCATTTAGTAAATTCAATAATTTTTTTTTTCTCATTAATGTACACTCTGCACCCCATCTTAACAGACACCACCCCCAGAAATATAGACATTTTTGCAAATTTATTAAACAAGAATAGCTGAAATATTACATGGTCATAAATATTCAGACTCTTTGCTCGGTATTGAGTAGAAGCACCCTTTTGAGCTAGTACAGGCAGGGCCGTATTTACCATTAGGCACCCGTGGTCCGGTGCCTAGGGCGGCAGATTGTGAGGGGCGGCACCTTCTGGCAGCAAAAAAAAAAAAAAAAAAATTTTTTTTTTTTTTTTTTTTTTTTTACATTTTTTTTTTTTTGTGGCCGCCGAGCAAAGGGAGCTGATTGACCCCGGAACTGCCGGCGCCTGCACTTCCGGGGTCACAGGCGCGCGCCAATCAGCTCCTTCCTCTGTGCTGCGTCCACTGCTGTGTGGACGTCACATGCAGAGCTCACAGCAGGACGCCGCGGAGGACGCCGTGATGGAAGCCGGTGTCAGAAGAGGATACTCACGTGAGCCAGGAAGATGGCGGCGGGCACTGGAGCAGGTAAGTGGATTCATAAGGAGCGTGGGAGTGTCTCTAATGCAGACCGGAGATCTGCGCATGCGGGTGGGGGGGAGGCGGCAAAGGCAGATACTGGAAGGAGGCAGAGGCTGAGACTGGGGGGAGGCTGGAGGGAGGCAGAGGCTGAGTCTGGGGGAGGCTGGAGGGAGGCAGAGGCTGAGACTGTGGGGAGGCTGGAGGGAGGCAGAGGCTGAGACTGGGGGAGGCTGGAGGGAGGCAGAGGCAGAGACTGGGGGGAGGCTGGAGGGAGGCAGAGGCAGAGACTGGGGGGAGGCTGGAGGGAGGCAGAGGCTGAGACTGGGGGGAGGCTGGAGAGAGGCAGAGGCTGAGACTGGGGGGAGGCTGGAGGGAGGCAGAGGCAGAGACTGGGGGGAGGCTGGAGGGAGGCAGAGGCAGAGACTGGGGGGAGGCTGGAGGGAGGCAGAGGCTGAGACTGGGGTGAGGCTTGAGGGAGGCAGAGGCTGAGACTGGGGTGAGGCTGGAGGGAGGCAGAGACTGGGAGAGGCTGGAGGGAGGCAGAGGCAGAGACTGGGGGGAGGCTGGAGGGAGGCAGAGGCAGAGACTGGGGGGAGGCTGGAGAGAAGCAGAGGCTGAGACTGGGGGGAGGCTGGAGGGAGGCAGAGGCAGAGACTGGGGGGTGGCTGGAGGGAGGCAGAGGCAGAGACTGTGGGGAGGCTGGAGGGAGGCAGAGGCAGAGACTGTGGGGAGGCTGGAGGGAGGCAGAGGCAGAGACTGGGGGGAGGCTGGAGGGAGGCAGAGGCTGAGACTGGGGGGAGGCTGGAGGGAGGCAGAGGCAGAGACTGGGGGGAGGCTGGAGGGAGGCAGAGGCAGAGACTGGGGGGAGGCTGGAGGGAGGCAGAGGCAGAGACTGGGGGGAGGCTGGAGGGAGGCAGAGGCAGAGACTGGGGGGAGGCTGGAGGGAGGCAGAGGCAGAGACTGGGGGGAGGCTGGAGGGAGGCAGAGGCAGAGACTGGGGGGAGGCTGGAGGGAGGCAGAGGCAGAGACTGGGGGAGGCTGGAGGGAGGCAGAGGCAGAGACTGGGGGAGGCTGGAGTGAGGCAGAGGCAGAGACTGGGGGGAGGCTGGAGGGAGGCAGAGGCAGAGACTGGGGGGAGGCTGGAGGGAGGCAGAGGCAGAGACTGGGGGGAGCCTGGAGGGAGGCAGAGGCAGAGACTGGGGGGAGGCTGGAGGGAGGCAGAGACTGGGGGGAGGCTGGAGGGAGGCAGAGGCAGAGACTGGGGGGAGGCTGGAGGGAGGCAGAGGCAGAGACTGGTGGGAGGCTGGAGGGAGGCAGAGGCAGAGACTGGGGGGAGTCTGGAGGGAGGCAGAGGCTGAAACTGGGGGGACTCTGGAGGGAGGCAGAGGCTGGGACTGGGGGGAGGCTGGAAGGAGGCTGAGGCTGAGACCGGGGTGAGGCTTGAGGGAGGCAGAGGCTGAGACTGGGGTGAGGCTGGAGGGAGGCAGAGACTGGGAGAGGCTGGAGGGAGGCAGAGGCAGAGACTGGGGGGAGGCTGGAGGGAGGCAGAGGCAGAGACTGGGGGGAGGCTGGAGAGAGGCAGAGGCTGAGACTGGGGGGAGGCTGGAGGGAGGCAGAGGCTGAGACTGGGGGGTGGCTGGAGGGAGGCAGAGACTGTGGGGAGGCTGGAGGGAGGCAGAGGCAGAGACTGGGGGGAGGCTGGAGGGAGGCAGAGGCAGAGACTGGGGGGAGGCTGGAGGGAGGCAGAGGCTGAGACTGGGGGGAGGCTGGAGGGAGGCAGAGGCAGAGACTGGGGGGACTCTGGAGGGAGGCAGAGGCTGGGACTGGGGGGAGGCTGGAAAGATGCTAAGGCTGAGACTGGGGTGAGGCTTGAGGGAGGCAGAGGCTGAGACTGGGGTGAGGCTGGAGGGAGGCAGAGACTGGGAGAGGCTGGAGGGAGGCAGAGGCAGAGACTGGGGGGAGGCTGGAGGGAGGCAGAGGCAGAGACTGGGGGGAGGCTGGAGAGAGGCAGAGGCTGAGACTGGGGGGAGGCTGGAGGGAGGCAGAGGCTGAGACTGGGGGGTGGCTGGAGGGAGGCAGAGACTGTGGGGAGGCTGGAGGGAGGCAGAGGCAGAGACTGGGGGGAGGCTGGAGGGAGGCAGAGGCAGAGACTGGGGGGAGGCTGGAGGGAGGCAGAGGCTGAGACTGGGGGGAGGCTGGAGGGAGGCAGAGGCAGAGACTGGGGGGACTCTGGAGGGAGGCAGAGGCTGGGACTGGGGGGAGGCTGGAAAGAGGCTGAGGCTGAGACTGGGGTGAGGCTTGAGGGAGGCAGAGGCTGAGACTGGGGTGAGGCTGGAGGGAGGCAGAGACTGGGAGAGGCTGGAGGGAGGCAGAGGCAGAGACTGGGGGGAGGCTGGAGGGAGGCAGAGGCAGAGACTGGGGGGAGGCTGGAGAGAGGCAGAGGCTGAGACTGGGGGGAGGCTGGAGGGAGGCAGAGGCAGAGACTGGGGGGTGGCTGGAGGGAGGCAGAGGCAGAGACTGTGGGGAGGCTGGAGGAAGGCAGAGACAGAGACTGTGGGGAGGCTGGAGGGAGGCTGAGACTGGGGTGAGGCTGGAGGGAGGCTGAGACTGGGGTGAGGCTGGAGGGAGGCTGAGACTGGAGGGAGGCTGAGACTGGGGGGAGGCTGGAGGGAGGCTGAGACTGGGGGGAGGCTGGAGGGAAGCAGAAGCTGAGACTGGAGGGAGGCTGAGACTGGGGGGAGGCTGGAGGGAGACTGAGGCTGAGACTGGGGGGGAGGCTGGAGGGAGGCTGAGGCTGAGACTGGAGGGAGGCTGAGGCTGAGACTTGGGGGAGGCTGGAGGGAGGCAGAGGCAGAGACTGGGGGGAGGCTGGAGGGAGGCAGAGGCAGAGACTGGGGGGAGGCTGGAGGAAGGCAGAGGCAGAGACTGGGGGGAGGCTGGAGGGAGGCAGAGGCAGAGACTGGGGGGAGGCTGGAGGGAGGCAGAGGCAGAGACTGGGGGGAGGCTGGAGGGAGGCAGAGGCAGAGACTGGGGGGAGGCTGGAGGGAGGCTGAGACTGGAGGGAGGCTGAGACTTGAGGGAGGCTGAGGCTGAGACTGGAGGGAGGCTGGAGGGAGGCTGAGGCGGAGACTGGGGCAGGCTGAGGCTGGGGGGAGGCAAAGGCTGAGACTGGGGGAGAGAGGCTGATGCTGAGGGAAGATAGAGGCTGATGCTGGGGGAGAGAGGCTGATGCTGGGGGAGTGGGAGAGAGGGGCTAATGCTAGAGACAGAGGACAACGGATGAGGGATAGTGCAATGACAAAATCGATTGGGTGGGGGGAGTGTAAGGACTCAGAATAAGAGGGGGCAGCATTGGGAGCTCATTGTGAAGAAGGGGCAGCATGTGTGGGATCAGTATGGAGTGGAGCAATGTCGGGGAGTCAATATCAAGAGTGGGGTAGTGTGTGTGGGGGGGGTCTCAGCATAAGCGTTAGTGTGGTGGTCTTAGCATGAGTGGGGCAACATGAAGGTCTCATTATGGAAAAGAGGAAGGCAGCATTAGGAGCTCATGGAGAGGGACAGCATGCATGGGACATTGTGAGAAGGGGGCAGCATGCATGGGACACTGAGGAGGGGGCAGCATGCATGAGACATTGTGAGGAGGGGGCAGCATGCATGGGACATTGTGAGAAGGGGGCAGCATGCATGGGACACTGAGGAGGGGGCAGCATGCATGAGACATTGTGAGGAGGGATAAATCAAAAGAGGGCCACTTAATAATTAAAATGGCAACAACTCTACCAATGAATGAAACCAAGAAGAGAGAGTCTTTCATTTTGCCAAATAGCAAATGTACCCACACAAGCCATATCATGAAAATATTATTTTATTATAAATGCTGTAGGGAAATCAATTGTAGGCATACATAAATAAATATAGGACCAAGGGAATGGTGCTGGAGGGGAAAACCCCACGTGTCCCAGGCATTCATTCAGGAGAACAAGTCTCTACTGAGTAACGGCAGACATACCATAAATAACACCAGGCAGACAAAGCTCAAAAAGGAGTAAAAGCGGCCAAAGAGGCCAAAACAGATAATAGCCAAGGGCAGAGCCACCTACCAGGAGAATATGACGCCGAGGGCCGGGGTAGCACGTGGGGACCAACGTCCCAACACGTGTTTCGCTCCGTGTGCTTCGTCGGGGGACGTCCCCCGACGAAGCACACGGAGCGAAACACGTGTTGGGACGTTGGTCCCCACGTGCTACCCCGGCCCTCGGCGTCATATTCTCCTGGTAGGTGGCTCTGCCCTTGTCTATTATCTGTTTTGGCCTCTTTGGCCGCTTTTACTCCTTTTTGAGCTTTGTCTGCCTGGTGTTATTTATGGTATGTCTGCCGTTACTCAGTAGAGACTTGTTCTCCTGAATGAATGCCTGGGACACGTGGGGTTTTCCCCTCCAGCACCATTCCCTTGGTCCTATATTTATTTATGTATGCCTACAATTGATTTCCCTACAGCATTTATAATAAAATAATTATATTTTCATGATATGGCTTGTGTGGGTACATTTGCTATTTGGCAAAATGAAAGACTCTTTCTTCTTGGTTTCATTGTGAGGAGGGAGCAGCATGCATGGGACATTGTGAGGAAGGAGCAGCATGCATGGGACATTGTGAGGAGGGAGCATCAAGCATGAGACATTGTGCGGAGGGAGCAGCATGCATGGGACATTGTGAGGAGGGAGCAGCATGCATGGGACATTGTGAGGCGGGAGCAGCATACATGAGACATTGTGAGGAGGGAGCAGCATGCATGGGACACTGTGAGGAGGGGGCAGCATGCATGGGACATTGTGAGGAGGGAGCAGCATTCATGGGACATTGTGAGGAGGGAGCAGCATGCATGGGACATTGTGAGGAGGGGCAGCATGCATGGGACATTGTGAGGAGGGAGCAGCATGCATGGGACATTGTGAAGAGGGGGCAGCATGCATGGGACATTGTGAGGAGAGAGCAGCATGCATGGGACATTGTGAGGAGGGGGCAGCATGCATGGGACATTGTGAGGAGGGGGCAGCATGCAAGGGACATTGTGAGGAGGGGGCAGCATGCAAGGGACATTGTGAGGAGGGAGCAGCATGCATGGGACATTGTGAGGAGGGGGCAGCATGCATGGGACATTGTGAGGAGGGGGCAGCATGCAAGGGACATTGTGAGGAGGGGGCAGCATGCATGGGACATTGTGAGGAGGGAGCAGCATGCATGGGACATTGTGAGGAGGAGGCAGCATGCATGGGACACTGAGGAGGGAGCAGCATGCATGGGACACTGTGAAGAGGGGGCAGCATGCATGGGACATTGTGAGGAGGCAGCATGCATGGGACATTGTGAGGAGGGGGCAGCATGCATGGGACATTGTGAGGAGGGGGCAGCATGCATGGGACATTGTGAGGAGGGGGCAGCATGCATGGGACATTGTGAGGAGGGAGCAGCATGCATGGGACATTGTGAGGAGGGAGCAGCATGCATGGGACATTGTGACGAGGGAGCAGCATGCATGGGACATTGTGAGTAGGGGGCAGCATGCATGGGACATTGTGAGGAGGGGGCAGCATGCATGGGACATTGTCTTCACATCATGCTGCTCCCTCCTCACAATGTACAGATCATATTTCATAATCGAGGAAGGTGTGGTGCATATACAGTAGTTTATAAGGGAGGGCAGTGTGGTGTTTTAGTTTATTAGGGGCAGTGTGACAGTCACAGTATATAAGTGGGGACGATGTGGTGGGAATATTTTATACTCATGCTATGTTTTGATGTGCCTGTGGTGATTCCCATTGGGGGGGAGGTTCGTTTCTTATTGATACTTTTTAAAGTGTGCTACAGAGTAGATCTGCCTTAAACAGATGTCGTGTGCGAAAACTCAGTTTTACGTTGTCACTAAGGGGCGCGACCACTTAAAGTGCCTAGGGCAGCACGAAGGCAAAATACAGCCCTGAGTACAGGTATGAGTCTTCTTGGGAATGATGCAATACGTTTTTCACACCTGGATTTGGGGATCCTCTGCCATTCTTACTTGCAGATCCTCTCCAGTTCTGTCATGTTGGATGGTGAATGTTGGTGGACAGCCATTTTCAGGTCTCTGCAGAGATGCTCGGTTGGGTTTAGGTCAGGGCTCTGGCTGGGCCAGTCAAGAATTGTCACAGAGTTGTTCTGAAGTTACTCCTTTGTTATTTTAGCTGGGTGCTTAGGGTCATTGTCTTGTTGGAAGGTGACCCTTCGGCCAATTCTGAGATCCAGAGCACTCTGGAAGAGGTTTTCTTCCAGGATATCTCTGTACTTAGCTGCATTAATCTTTCCTTCAGTTGCAACCAGTCATCCTGTCCCTGCAGCTGAAATCACCCCCACAGCATGATGCTGCCACCACCATGTTTTAGTGTTGGGATTGTATTGGGCAGGTGAAGAGCAGTGACTGGTTTTCTCCAAACACCACGCTTAGAATTATCACCAAAAAGTTCTATCTTCATCTCATCAGACTAGAGAATCTTATTTCTCATAGTCTGGGAGTCCTTCATGTGTTTTTTTGCAAACTCTATGAGGGCTTTCATATGCCTTGCACTGAGGAGAGGCTTCCGTTGGGCCACTCTGCCATAAAGGCCCCACTGGTGGAGGGCTGCAGTGATAGTTAACTTTGTGGAACTTTCTCCCATCTCCCTACTGCATCTCTGGAGCTTAGCCACAGTGATCTTGGGGTTCTCATTTACCTCTCTCACCAAGGCTCTTCTCCCTTGATTGCTCAGTTTGGCTGAATGACCAGGTCTAGGAAAGGTTCAGGTGGTCCCAAACTTCTTTCATTTAAAGATTATGGAAGCCACAGTGAGCTTGGGAACCTTGAGGTACTACATAAATTCTTTTGTAACCTTGTCCAGATCTGTGCCTTGCCACAATTTTGTCTCAGAGCTCCTTGGGCAGTTCCTTTGATCTCATGATTCCCATTTGGTCTGACATGCACTGTGAGATTTTATATAGACAGGTGTGTGCCTATCCAAATTAAGTCCTATCAGTTTAAATAAACACAGTTGGACTCCAATGAAGGAGTAGAACCATCTCTAGGAGGATCAGAAGGAAATGGGCAGCATGTGACTTAAATATGAGTGTCTGAGCAAAGAGTCTGAGTATCTGTGCCATGTGATATTTCAGTTTTTCTTGTTTAATAAATTTGCAAAAATTTCTACATTTCTGTTTTTTTTCTGTCGAGATGGGGGGCAGAGTTTACATCAATGTGAAAAAAAAGAACTTTTTTGAATTTACCAAATGGCTGCAATTAAACAGAGTGAAAAATTTAAAGGGATCTGAATACTTTCCATACTCACTGTATATATGTGCCCCCCCCCCGTGTCAGCAGCCGGCGCTGCTCGGATCCGGGGCCTACGGTACGGCTTGAGGGGGTTCCCCGGACCCGGGGGCCTCGCGGTCACTCCGAATAAAAGGGGGGACGTATTTGTACAGGGTTAATTGTAGAATGTCTGTGACGCCACCCACGGTGTGTGGTGAAGTGGGACACCACCGCTGCTGTTGTGGGATACCCGGGGGAGAGTAATGGCAGCCGGATGTTAACCCCTCCGTGGGTAGGGATGGTTGCCCCGGGGCACAGTGTCTCTGTGCAGGGTATGGCAACGGCAGGGGCCCGCACGCCCAGATGGACCGGGGGATAGTTGGTTACTCACTATTGAATGAATCACACGAGTTTTTTGTTAAACCAAGGTGCTGGTGTCTGGCCGCTGCGGCCGGTTGTACTCTGGTCCCCCACCTGGGCTGGTGGTCGCTGTCCTTTCCTCTGCACTGTTTTTGTGTATTGTGGGCTGCCTGGTTTGGAACGAAATAGTCCGCTCCCGGCTTGCTGTGTGCCTAAGGAGCCGTGCCCGAAGGTGCCCGAAGACGCTGATCCGTGGTATCTATGGGCCTTGGCGGTTGCCCTATTCCTATCTGTGGGTGGTTGTCTGCTTTCGGGACTTTGGTTGGGACAGGACCTATAATCCTGGCCTCAATCTGTTAATTAGCTAGGCCGCTGGTTTCGTCCTGGCTTCAGGGTCCGAGTACCCCCTCTGTGCACGTTTTCCGGTCGGGGTCTCCGGTGTCGGTACCGGTGGGCTCAAAACCTTCTGCGGTCCTCCTCGGATCTGCCAAGCCGTCTTCCTGTCTCCTGCTGACGGAGACCACCATCTGCCACCTAGCCAAGGTACCAGGGCTCCGACCCTGGCACTGTTCAACTTGAACTTCTTCTGCTGGAGCTACACCCCACACTCCTCTCAACTTAAACTACAAACTTCTCTCTTTTTGTTTTCCCGCCCGGGCTATCTAGACCCCTAGGTGGGCATTTATTAACCGCCTGGTCCCGCCCACTGGTGTGCCTGTCTTGCCCTAAGGCGGGGTGACTAGGGTTTCAGGTCGGCTGTATGTCACCTAGGTGAGGGAAGGTGTTATGCAGGGGCCTATGTGTGACTACCTGGTTTTGCCAGGGCGTCACATATACGCATGGCATTTGAGGGCTGTGCAATTTTTTTTCAAGGTCCCAACGACTTGTATTGTCAAGATTGATTCATGACTCAGATGGGGACCACTCAGTACACAATATACATGGTCATAGAAAAAAGACAGAGGCTCAAATAGGTAATAAATATATTTGTGAAAAACACAGATAGCATTCATATGTGAGAAACTGAGGTTTGAATGAGCCATAAGGTTTTTAAAGACATTCAGTAGAGAGGAAGAACATTACTGCAAGTAGAACATTACTGTTTAATGAATCATAGGTCAGGTATAGAAAGAAGAAAGACTGCACATTCTTGTTCCTTGATCTATATATAATGACCTTTATAATCTATTTTGTAATGACCTTTTTAATCTGTTTTGTAGTTCTAATGCCTAAACAGTCAATATAATAACTAAACAATAGTGGGTCCAAAGAGAAAATAGATAAAAGTGAAACATGTACTGTATGTTATAATCATTTGACTTTCCAGAAAGTTTGTCTAGAGTTCCAGCTAGTTTTTTTCAACCCTGAAAGTTCTTCTTAAATCAGTAGATTTGTGGGAGTCATTACTGGTATCTGTTAGTCTTTGTTCACACATAGCAGCTTTGCACTTTTTTTTCTGCTTCAAAAATCTCCTCTCTTGGTAGTAAGACTAATGCACTTTCCTGCTTTTTTGGTTCATTTTTTATGCAGTTTTTATGTGTGATTTGTCTATACTGCATGTTTAATATAGTTAGTTTTATTCACCAATAATGCTGTAAAAAAATTGTGCACAAACAAAGCAAAACCTGATTGCTGAATTTTTTTGCAGCGTTTTTGCACTTAAGGCCACTTTACACGCTGCGATATCATGACCGATATCACTAGCGTGGGTACTCGCCCCCATCAGTTGTGCAACATGGGCAAATCGCTGCCCGTGGCGCACATCATCGCTCAGATCCGTCACACTACTTACCTGCCCTGCGACGTTGCTGAGACCGGCGAACCGCCTCCTTTCTAAGGGGGCGGTTAGTTCAGCGTCACAGCGACGTCACAGCTGCGTCACTGAACCGCCGCCCAATAGAAGCCGAGGGGCGGAGATGAGCGGGACGAACATCCCGCCCACCTTCTTCCTTCCGCATTGCGGGCGGAAGGCAGGTAAGGAGAGGTTCCTCGTTCCTGCGGTGTCACACGTACCAATGTGTGCTGCCGCAGGAACGATGAACAACATCGTTACTGCTGCAGCAACGATATTCGAGAATGGACCCTCATGTCACCGATGAGCGATTTTGCACGTTTTTGCAACGATGCAAAATCGCTCAAAGGTGTCACACGCAACGGCATCGCTAAAGCGACCGGATGTGCGTCACAAATTCCGTGACCCCAACGAGATTGCTTGAGTGATGTTGCAGCGTGTAAAGCGGCCTTTATTCTCATTGCTTTCTATGCGTGAAGCTAGCCAGGCTGCAGTAGCTCGTTTGTCTGCTCCTTAGCGGTGGTTTGACGGCGTCCCCAAGCAATGCCGAGGGTTCATTAATCAGTGCATCCTGTACTTCGAACTACAGTGGGGGGAAAAGTATTTTGTCAGCCACCAATTGTGCAAGTTCTCCCACTTAAAAAGATGAGAGAGGCCGGTAATTGACATGATAGGTTGACCACAACTATGAGAGACAAAATGAGAAAACAAATCCAAACAATCACCTTGTCTGATTTGGCAAGATTTTCTTGCAAATTATGGTGGAAAATAAGTATTTAGTCACCTAGAAACATGCAAGATTTTTGGCTCTCACAGACAGACCTGTAAATTCTTCTTTAAATTACTCCTTTGTCCTCCACTCATTACTTGTAGTATTGGCACCTGTTTGAACTTGTTATCAGTATAAAAGACACCTGTCCACAACCTCAGTCACACTCCAAACTCCACTATGGTGAAAACCAAAGAGCTGTTGAAGGACACCAGAAACAAAATAGTATCCCTGCACCAGGCTGGGAAGACTGAATCTGCAATTGGCAAGCAGCTTGGTGTGATAAAATCAACTGTGGGAGCAATAATAAGAAAATGGAAGACATACAAAACCACTGATAATCTCCCTTTATCTTGGGCTACACGCAAGATCTCACCCCGTGGGGTCAAAATAATCACTAGAACTCTGAGCAAAAATCCCAGAACCACAAGGGGGGACCTAGTGAATGACCTGCATAGAGCTGGAACCACCGTAACAAAAGCTACCATTAGTAACATACTACGTCACCAGGGACTCAGATTCTGCAGTGTTCCCCTGCTTAAGCCAGTACATGTCCAGGCCCATCTGAAGTTTGCTAGAGAGCATTTGGATTATCCAGAAGAGTATTGGGAGAATGTCATATGGTTTCCCTGGCTATCCAGATGAACCTTCAGTTTCAGGAATGCTCCACAGAGGTGATTTGTGAGAGGAGGTCAATGTGCCTGGCTCCGACCGTCCAGAGACTGAATGTTTCACAGTCTACAGTCTCCTTAGCTACTTTGGAACCTATGTAAGCATCGCTGGGAGTTCCGTCGCACCAAGGGGAAGTGCTTTTACTGTGTTAGTCCAGAACATTTAATTTGTTCTTGTCCTGAGAAACTGGGAAACTACCATGCCTAGGGTCTGTTGGAGAGGCTTCCCTGGATGAGAGTAAGTCCTCTCTACCTTTGACTCTTTCAGTGGTAATATCAAGTGATAACACCTGGTTTGTCGAGTTAGCCTATCTGGACTCTGGTTCCGCAGGGAATTTCATTCAACAGGCAGTAGTGAATTGCTACCAGATACCTAACCAATATCTTCCAAGTCCTTTAGTGGTATTGTCAGTGGATGGGACCGAACTCTTCGAGGCTGTCCATTTTGCTAGGGTGGACCTTTTTTGGCTAAGATTTTAAATAAATTGGTGAACGAGGGCTGTAGTTGGGGGCTATTTTTTTTAAATACATTTTTCTTTTCCATTTCCAACTACTGGATTAGTAATGGGAGTGTCTGATAGGTGCCCATCCACTATTAATACCAGAGCTTGATGCCAGCTGTCATTTCACAGCTGGCTTCAACTCCATGTATTACCCCGTTTGCCACCACACCAAGGCAATGGGAAAAGTCGAAAACAGTGCCAGATTTGGGACATCTAATAGATGTGCCACTTCTGGGGTGCCTACATGCTGCTACTTTTAGGCTGGGAAGGGCCGAATAACCATGGCCTTTCCCACTCTAATAATATCAGTTGTCTGCTGTCCCTTATAATAATAATATTTTTTATTTCTATAGCGCCAACATATTCCGCAGCGCTTTACAATTCAGAGAGGACATGTACAGATAATATGAGACAATACAAAATAACAAAATTCAAATACCAAGAGGAGTCAGGGCCCTGCTCATAAGCTTACAGTTTATGAGGAAATAGGGTAGGCACAAAAGGTGAATGGAGAGGAAGAAAAGCTTGTCATATATGGTCCAGCCATCGATTTAATAGGGGATTCAAAATCAGCTGCTTGGACCGGTCACCAGCCAGAATTTCTACATAAAGAGTGTAAAAAAGTACATGAAGAGAAATGCATTCAAGTGATACAGGGGACCTTGGCTGGTTTTGGAAACATTGGGGGTACCCTATGCTGTTTTGTTAAATTATTTTTCGAATAATAAAAAAAACCCTCAGTATTTTTTGTATTGTATATTTCAAAACCAGCCAAGAGACAGCTGACAGCTGAGGGTTGGACCCCACAGCTGCTGTAACTTTGCTGGTTATAAAAATTAGGGGAACCTCACGTAATTTTTTTTTCTTAAATTATTTATTAATTCTGCTAAATCGCTCTACAAGCTATCCAGGTATCTCTATCGATCTATCTATAATTTTGCAAGTTTTGCGTATCTTTTACACCAAGAAAACCATTAACTTTATCATCTGTTTCTTTCTGGTACGTGTCACATGGATGTCACATGGATGCCATCCATTTGCTGTCCGTTCTTGACCCATGCTGCCGGGAAAAAAATTAACTTGTCTCTCTAAGAACTTTCAGTTGTTTCACATGGACATATGGTTGATGTGAAAACATGGAGGTGTGAAGATCTCTATTGACTTAAATTAGAATGCGTGTGAACGTATCTCCGGTACATGTGAAAATGCACACCACATGTATGGGAGACAGGAGGTGTGAAGGAGGATTAAGACTGTCCCTGATAGGACACCAGTCATCAAGGATATTGCTACAGATTGTATATATTTTAAATAAAGCTTACAGGGTATTAAAGCTTAGAAACAACCATGAGAAACTAAGCAGTTTTTCCTTTCTCAGCTGCTTTTCATGTGTACAGATGGAGCCGTACTATGGGTTATACAATAAACATCAGCGTTTTCCTAATAACAGGATACCCAGATAAGAAGTGCTGATTCTGTGGCGTCTAACATTGTTCAGTGTAACGATGATTTATGAATCTGGATGTATGCATCTTGATTACTATAAGCCACCGCTACCAAATGCAACATAGAAAATAGATAAAATACTTTGATTAGGACATTGGAGAACTATAATTTAGTTATGGCTTTGATAACGCTGCTTTAACGCCATTCAGTGACTTCTACAGAAAATAACTAAAATAAACACAAAGTCTACAGAAAGAGTGGGGCAAAATAGCTGTATCCTTATCAGTCCTCACGAAGTTAAGAGTGATTGCTCCAAGAAGTAGTGTACGATATCAGGTAACAGAAGAGAACATGAAAGCTATTTTTTATTTGTATCCTAAATTCGAGAGCTTCGCAATATACAGTACATTTGAAAGCATGAAAGTTTTTCACTTCTTTATTAATTTAATGATTTACACTATCATTCTTTCTGAGATTACATTTATATCAGATTCCGGATCTCAAGACATGATGAAGCTTTTAGATAAATACTCTCCGCACTGCACTCAAAAATGTATTTATTATCGGCATCGGGAGATGTACATTTGAATGGGCAAAATGGAGATAACTCTGAGTAAGCCTTAAAACTGAAATTTCATATGCCAGTCTTAACCTAAGGGTGTTCTCATAGTGGCATGTAACACAGACGAGTGCAACGTGACAAAAAAAAAAAAAAAAAAATCGCATTGCACTCAGACCAATATTAGTCAATGCGGCAGAGCAGATCTGCGAAGAAAAAAAATCACAGCATGCTGGATTGCACTCGTCTATTAGACTCCACTCATCAATGCAAGTCAATGGGTGCAAGAAGAAATCGGACGCCACACGCATGTCCGTGTGTCGTCCATGTAACTTTTTTTTAAGCATCAGTAAAAAAGACAGGAAGTAAGTACACCAGGAAGTGCTAACATACGGCCCACAATTTGATGAGCAAACAAAAGTCACAACATCCACACCTACACAGAGAGAGGACTGGGAAAAGTGGCTCAGCCAATCAATGTTAAGACAAATAGACTACACGTCGAAACTTGCATAGGGTTCTTGGACAGAGCACATGGTTCCTCCCCAACCTGTCTCCTCCCTACATCTGTGACCTAGTCTGCCGGTACTTACCTGCATGTAACCTGTGATCCTCACAAGATCTCCTTTTCTACTACCCTCTCATTTCCTCTTCCCACCATCACATCCAAGATTTCTTGCGTGCCTCCCCCATACTCTGGAATGCTCTGCCACAACATATCAGACTCTTGCCTACCTTGACAAGCTTCAAAGGGAACCTGAAGACCCATCTCTTCCGACAAGCCTACAACCTGCTGTAACCCTCTCTCGGATACAGCGCTGCACAATGCAGCCCTACCCTTACCTACTGTATCTTCACCCATCCCTTGTAGATTGTGAGCCCTCACGAGCAGGGACCTCTATCCTCCTGTACCAGTATGTGTTTTGCATTGTTTATGATTATTGTACTTGTCCCTATTATGTATACCCCTTTCACCACTGACAGCCAGACTGGTTTGTCAGGTCTCCGTAAGGAGAATAGTCTTCCCCCATGGTCCCCACATAGCTTCTCATATGCCAGATCAGTTATCCACACTTTGCACTGACGAGGGGCAATCACCCCGAAACACTGTGTCTGCAAATTGGGATTCTGATCTGGCATATATCCTAGGTCATATGAAAAGGCTTGTTAAAAGGCAACTTTTGACTTTTAGGATTGCTACTTCCAATAGGTGGCGCTAGAATTTGTCTCCTTTCCTCGAGAGAAAATGTCACTATTTTTGACTAATTTATTTATCGTTTCACCTCTCTGTGATCATTTATGCACTTATTGTAACAGGTACATACAGGCTAACTAGGTGAACTAGGTGGTTGTCTTTGCCATTACCTTTAGACATACAATTTATATGCTCTTAGCCACTAATTGACATATATTGTTTTCATTGTTTCATTGTTTTCATTCATCTGCGTAGCCCAGGAGGTTATATGAATATATATCTAGTTGCAAAATTGCCCTATTTGTTTTTTCCACTTGGTGATTTATTTTGTTGTATTTTTGGAGTTTTCCGTGTCAATATATGATATTATTCATTGCAGAGATTCTATTGTGATTCTACATTATTCTTAATGGATCTCTCTAACTGTCATTATTTTTGCCTGTCCACATGTGTCTTCTTTGTCCTTACTTTTTCTTCTGCTGAATTCATGTCCACCTACATTTTAATTACATTACTAATACAAAAATATTACTTTTACTCAAAGTATGTTTTTTTGCGCATTTTTTCTATATGAGTTCTAATTGTTTAGCGCTGATGCAGGGTCTGTACTGTGTTTTGGCAGATAGCCTTTCTATCATTGGCCTTTCTATCATTGACCTTTCTGTGAGCAAGGTTTTGATCTATGGAACTATATCTGCAGACAGCTGTACCCGCTGTATGATGGCAGCTCCCCTCATGACCAAAAAGGAATTAGTGAGTTTGTGGTCAATGCCTATTAAAAACGTATTGTTTCACACACGCTGATCTAGCCCACTTTCAATCCACGTAACAAGATCATTTTGCAAAAAACAAAAAAAATAGCTTTGTGATATCTTACTTTATTACACATACAACAATATGTAACATCTGGATGATGCTCCATCACCCCGCCATGTGCCATGTAAGTTGTCCGATATAAACACCAACAATTTTTTTTAAGATCATTTACGCTGTATTGTCATCTAAAACATCACTCTTGAATTATCACTTTATTTATCTGCAGCTCAAGCAAACTTGACTTTGTCCTGACCTTTGTTGCGAAACTTCAGTCAGTGAAGCCCCGCCCTCTGCACACTCATTGGCTGTCAGTAGTCTACCCAGCACAGACTTCTAGCAGAGGACAATATGAGCATATATAATGTAGTAATGTGCCCTTCCTATAGTGATGCCCCCATCCAGTAATAATGTGCCCCATCCCTGTGCCCATCTTCTACTAATGCCCCCATCCTGCAGTATTGTGCCCATCCTGCTCACCCTGTAATAATGTCCCTTTTCCTGGTCCTCTTATAGTAATATCCCCTTTCCTTGTCCTCTTCTTGTAGCAATGCTCCATCCTGTAGTAGTGTCCCATATTGTGCCATTCTTCACACATAAAAAATCCCCAAAAAACAAACAGACAAATCCTTCTCACCTCTTCTGTGTTCCCTCAGTGTCATGATCATGGTCACAGCACAAGTAGACTATGTATACGTCAATAAGGCATGCTAATGGAATTAAAGCGGTCAAAGGTTTTTTGAAGATGAGCAACATGGAATCTTCCATGATTGACCTTATTCTAATACTACTTGAATTTATCCTGATCCACAATTGTTTTATTTTTAAATATCAAATATATCTCAAGATGCAAGGTAGAGCTATGGGGGCGTCATGTTCCCCCTCATATGCTAATTAGAGCTCGCAGAAAAACAGGACCGGCGGATCACTGCTCAATTAAAAAAAAAACCTGATCCGCTCTGGAATCCGGTTCCCATATAAGTCAATGGGGACCAGAATCTGGAGATTAAAAATGTTGATGGAAGAGATAGAGGGGTAGGAGCGTGCATGGTATACTCACTGAGGCTATGTCATGGCGGCAAACTCCTTCTGGGTCACACTATTCCCTTCCAGAGCATACAATTCAATAATCACTGTTTTGCCCGCCCACCGGCGCGTGTACTTGGTTACAGTTAGACGCGCCCCACCCTGAGTGGCAGCATGTCAACTGACTGCAACATATAACAGGTTCCAGGACGGCCGGTGGGTGGGGAAAGCAGTGCAAGTGTCTGCGGGTCAGTATGGTGAGCATGCATGTAGACAGAAACACATGCAGCCCGCTTCTGTCAGAAGAGTGTGCGGCTGTGCCGGGTGATGCGATGTCAGACTCACGCAAGTCTGGCATGATATCACCCAGCACGGCCTGCCGCTCTCTGAAGATGAGCGTGCATGTAGACAGAAACACATGCGGCCCGCTCCTGTCAGAAGAGTGTGCGGCTGTGCAGGGTGATGCGATGTCAGACTCGTGCGAGTCCCTTGCTAGTGTGACTCCGACCTAAGAGAAAACGCATGTGGCTTTTTTTTCTTAATTTAAATAAAAAAATAAGAAAAAGCATGACGTGTGGTCCCCCCTAATTTTGATCTCCAGCCTAGGTAAAGCCAGCGGGGGACTGCTATTCTCAGCCCGCAGCTGCCCGGTATTGCCGCATCTATTAGATGTGGCAATCCCTGTGCTTTACCGACTCTTCCCATTGCCCTGGTGAGGTGGCAATCAGGGTAATAAGTGGTTAATAGCAGCGCACAGCTGCTACTAAATCCTAGATTATGATGATGGCACAGGCGTCTATGAGATACCTGCATCATAACCTGTAAATGACAGTAAATAAGAACAAACACAGAGAAAAATCCTTTTTTTTGGAAAATAATACATCCTCCTTCACCACTTTATTAACCCCAAACACCCTACAGGTCTGGCGTAATCCACACGAGGTCCCACGGATAGCTCAGCTTTGCTACATCTGAATATCACAGCGAGCGGCCATAGAGCACGACCATTCTCTGTGAGCTCCAGAGAATGAATGAGCTGCGCAATGAGCGGTGACGTCATTCAGGTCATTTGCGGTCACAGCTTGAGGTTCCACAGTCCTTTACCTGTGATCGCAGGTAACCTAATCTCAGGTGGAGGTCACTGAGCTCACAGACGTCATCTCCTAGCAGAAAAATCGCAGTTCTTTTGGCCAAGATTTGCAGATTTGGTGCTGAAATTTTGACACCATATTCCTGCACCCAATGTACACCTCCTGGCAAAAAAACACGTTTTAACGCATTTTTTGCTGTGGTTTTCGCTGCGTTTTTTTTTTTTTTTCATTTTTGGGCCAAGGGATGCAAATTTGGTGCTGAAATTTTAACACCATATTCTTGCACCCAATGTACAAGTCCTGGCATAAAAACGCATTTTTTTACACGCATTTTTTTGCTGCGATTTTTTTTGTTCAGGCTTTTTGCCACGATTTTTGCCGTGGTTTTGTGCCAGGAGGTACACATTTGGTGCTGAAATCGTCTGCACCAGATTTCAACACCAAATTTGCATTTTTTTTTGTTACTTAAAAAATAAACAAAAAATGACGTGCGGTCCCCCACAAATTTTATACCCAGCCAAGATAAAGCCAGCTGGGGGCTGTTATTCTCAGAATAGCCAAATATTCCCAATATAAACAATTATTTTATTACATTAAAAAATTCCACACCACAGTGTAAGTTAAACAAGTGATCAATAGATCATGTACATAAAATATGTTCCAGATGACAGTAAGATGTAACAAGTAGACAAGGTTCACAATCAACTTAGAGCGTAAGACTTAACTTAGGCTGGAAATATAGCATTATTCAGCACCAAAAGTTTGGAGCATGTCAGTCCATAAGGTCCAAGCACATATATGCTGTTGCTCTTTCAGAAGTCCTTTTAATATAGGTGAACCGTCCACTTAAATGTCATGCAAACATTCCTTCTCAGTGACTCCGCCTCGACGCGTTTCCCCACACGGAAAGTGTGGTTCATCAGGAGGCTATGAGGTTAAATACATTTAATCAGCATCAAGATATACAAAGATACACAGTTTTGAAGACATTATCACAGTAGCATGAAAAGATAAGAAACCAATAATGCATTTAGTACTTGCCCAAAGTGAAGATTAGGTGTGCAGGACCAGTATTGCCGCATCCATTAGATGTTACAATCCCGGTGCTTTACCGGCTCTTCCCGAATCGCCCTGGTGCGGTGGCAATCGGGGTAATAGCAGGGGTTAATAACAGCGCACACCTGCTACTAAGTCCTAGGTTAGTGATGACACAGGAGTCTATGAGATACCTGCATCATTACCTGTAAGTGAAAGTAAATAAACACAGACAGAGAAAAAATCTTTTATTTGGAATACAAAAATGCACCCTCTTTCACCACTTTATTAACCTCAAACACCATGCAGGTCCTGCGTAATCCACACGAGGTCCCACGCCGCATCCAGCTCTGCTACATGTCACAGCTAGCAGCCATAGAGAAAAACCACCAGCTGTGAGTGTAGCGATGAGCGATGACTGCAGGCAGATGCTGTCACAGGTTGGGTGTGTGTCTGCCTGCAACCAATCACATATGACAGGACTGCCATTGGGTGTGGAAAGCTGTGTGTATGCGATGAACTTATTGCGCAGTACAGGAAGTGAATGTGCGACCCGGAAGTTTGCCGCCATGACACCAAATCTTGGTAAGTATTGTGTTCCTTATTTTCCCTTTAATTTCTCCAGTGCCCAATCCAGATCGTGCACCCGGAATCCCGCGCCTGTGTCCGGCACCCGGGCATCTTTGAAACCACGTGAATCCGGACTTTTATAGTCCGGATCCACCCAGCCCTAATGCTAACTTTTGTTTTAGGAGCTTGGGTGAGAAAATATTCCAGAGTGATGCAAATACTGAAATAGAGAAGATACATAACTGGATCCAATATATCGATAACGTTTGGTTCGTCTGGTAGGGTACTACCAGACAATTGGATGAACTAATGTTAAAACTGAATACCAAAAATCTCAATATTAAATTTACTTATACCAGTGGTAAAAGAGTACATTTCTTAGACATCAATATTCAAATATCATTGGATGAAGAAATCCTAACGGATGTATTCCAAAAACAAACTGCTACTAACTCATTATTACATGCAGAATTGTCACATCTGGTCTCTGCCCTTCAAGGTTTACCAATTGAGCAATTTCTTAGAATTAAAATAATTTGTTCCACAGATAAAGCATTTGAAGAACAAGCCACTGATTTATATCACAAATTTAGAGAAAGAGGATATGGGCACAGGCAAATTCATTGTGGCTATAGTAGATCGAAAAACATACAACTCATTCCAGGATGTAAGGAAAAACGCAACAGTGAAAAACAATCCAAGAAGGAAGTCAGATTGTTTACAACATACAATAAGCAATGCAATGAATTTGCAGGAATTATTAAGAAGCTTTGGAGTATCCTACAAAGAGATAACATGGTGAGGAATACAGTTCCAGAAAAAACACTTATAACTGCTGGAAGAACCAAGAACTTGCGTGATGTCGTGAAAAGTCATTAGCAGCCATGCCAAACTCAGGCCCAATCATTCATCAATCATATACAAGACTTTTTCAGTGTAAAAAATGAAAGAACTGCCCAAATCTGGAGAAATGGAAAGAATTTACCAATTCTGAAGGAAATCAACGTGATAAAATTAGACAATTCCTGAAATGTGCATAGAAATGGGCAATTTATTATGCACAATGCCCATGTGGTAAAATTTATATTGGCATTACTAGTCAGGAATTAAAGGTGTGAGTGAGAGCACGTTAGAGAAATCGAAAAAGCAAAAACATCTGATGAATTTGAACATCCAGGGACTTCAAAAGCCATTACAACGTAGCCTCAAGATTACTTCTTATCAAGGCTATTGACCAGGTGTCTCTAGGTAGAAGGAGAAGAGATCCCTTCAAAACATTACCTGAAATCAAAACTAGATGGATATACAGACTTTTAGGCTACATTCACATGACCATTCCGTTTTTGCACTCCGCAAAAAATGGTCCATTTTTTTCACGGATGCATCCGTGTGGCATCCGATCCTACACAAAAGATATTGAAAAGATGGTCCTGTCCGTGAATCCGCAAAAAAACAGGAACTGACCAGGACAAACGGAACGGTCATGTGAATGAGCCCTTAAGATCATCACATACTATGGTTTAAATGAAAATTTGGGTTTTAGTTCCTTTTAGAGTATTGCTATGAGTAGTGGGTGGCTTTAGGTGACAAAGATAGTGTTATATTAGATTTTATTAGGAATTTTTAACTTTTTCTTCGTTTTCCGCTTGATATTGATACATTTTAATTTTATTTATAGATTGTCCTAACTCATAATTTATAATTCACTACTTACCTTATTCAGGGAATACAGGAAATCTGACGGATGAAAATGACGAAGCCCTATATGAGGAAGAACAGTCACAAAAATTATTATTACTATTATTTTTCACTATATTATAGCACATTATGTATGGTTCACAAATGTCTCTTATTTTCATGTAAAATATTATATTTTCATACTGAAGACATATTTAATGCTAATGAGATATTAATTTGTCTCTAATAATGTGTTTAATATAAATCTTTTTATCACCATATTAATGAGTTATTATTTATTATGCACTATTATTTATTTAAATAATGACACACATATTGATTGTATTTTTCTAACCAATGAATATAGTTTTGTATTTATATAATCATTTATCAATCATTTTATTTCATCATATTCTTTCCATTTTAAAAATGCAATTGCTAAATAGAGGTTATGTATTTCACTATGCATTAATAACTTTTATAATTGGCAGTATGATTACAGATAATGTCTTTCTTTTTAAAGAAACTCACATATGCCTTCTCTTCTGCTCTTATATGGTTTTATATTATATATATATATATATATATATATATTTTTTTATTTATATATTTATATTTACAGTACAGACCAAACGTTTGGGCACACCTTCTCATTCAAAGAGTTTTCATTATTTTCAGGACTCTGAAAATTGTAGATTCACATTGAAGGCATCAAAACTATGAATTAACACATGTGGAATGAAATACTTAACAAAAAAGTGTGAAAACTGAAAATATGTCTTCTATTCTAGTTTCTTCAAAGTAGCAACCTTTTGCTTTGATTACTGTTTTGCACACTCCTGGCATTCTCTTGATGAGCTTCAAGAGGTAGTCTCCGGAAATGGTCTTCCAACACTCTTGAAGGAGTTCCCAGAGATGTTTAGCACTTGTTTGCCCTTTTGCCTTCACTCTGCAGTCCAGCTCACCCCAAACCATGCCGATTGGGTTCAGGTCTGGTGACTGTGGCGGCCAGGTCATCTGGCGTAGCATCCCATCACTCTCCTTCTTAGTCAAATAGCCCTTACACAGCCTGGAGGTGTGTTTGGGTCATTGTCCTGTTGAAAAATAAATGATGGTCCAACTAAACGCAAACCGGATGGAATAGCATGCCAATGCAAGATGCTGTGGTAGCTATGCTGGTTCAGCAAGCCTTCAATTTTGAATAAATCCCCAACAGTGTCACCAGCAAAGCACCCCCACACCATCACACTTCCTCCTCCATGCTTCACCGTGGGAACCAGGCATGTAGAGTCCATCCGTTCACCTTTTCTGCGTCGCACTAATACATGGTGGTTGGATCCAAAGATCTCAAATTTGGACTCATCAGACCAAAACACAGATTTCCATTGCTTGTGTTCTTTAGCCCAAACAAGTCTCTTCTGCTTGTTGCCTGTCCTTAGCAGTGGTTTCCTAGCAGCTATTTTACCATGAAGGGCTGCTGCACAAAGTCTCCTATTAACAGTTGTTCTAGAGATGTGTCTGTTGCTAGAACTCTGTGTGGCATTGACCTGGTCTCTAATCTGAGCTGCTGTCAACCTGCGATTTCTGAGACTGGTGACTCGGATGAACTCTTGGTCTTCCTTTCCTGGGGCAGTCCTCATGTGAGCCAGTTTCTATGTAGCATTTGATGGTTTTTGCCACTGCACTTGGGGACACTTTGAAAGTTTTCCCAATTTTTCAGACTGACTGACCTTCATTTCTTAAAGTAATGATGGCCATTCGTTTTTCTTTACTTAGCTGCTTTTTTTTTGCCATAATACAAATTCTAACAGTCTATTCCGTAGGACAATCAACTGTGTATCCACCAGATTTCTGCACAACACAACTGATGGTCCCAACCCCATTTATAAGGCACGAAATCCCACTTATTAAACCTAACAGGGCACACTTGGGAAGTGAAAACCATTTCCGGTGACTACCTCTTGAAGCTCATCAAGAGGATGCCAAGAGTGTGTGTACCGCCCCGGGGCTCGGCTGGCACCCGAGCCGTTCGGATCTGGGCTCGTTGGTGGGTGGCTCGAGCGCCTCCAGACCCGGGTGTCACGTCGCTCTGAAGGGAGGCTGGCACTACGTGAGGGGTTTTGATGGGGAGGTTCACGGCCGGGGCCGTGGTGTTTAGGAATTTAAGCTCGTGATGCCACCCACGGGTTGTGCTGAATGTGGACACCACCACTGCTGTTAACTAGGCTCCCAGGGAGAGTGTTGTGCAGCCTGGTGTTGACCTCTCCATGGGCATGGGGTGATGGTCCCAGGGCCCGGTGGTTGCGAGGTGTGGGCGTGTTAGTGCGGTGCAGTGCGCGGCCAGAGGGCACTGTTGTACTCACTATGACAGATACACCGGAGTCTCTGGTAAACCAAAAGGATGGTGGTGGGTGCTCGCAGCCGGCTGCGTCTAGTCCCCCCCCCGGTTCGGTGGTTCCAGCCTCTCTCCTGCACCTCGTTTTGTAGAATCTGACTGCCTATGCTTCAGTAGCGGTAGTCCGCTCCCCAGCTTGGTGTGTATCGGGAGAGCCCGTTTGCCCCAGACGCTGGCCCGTGGGATCTCTCTGCCTGAGCGGTGGCTTTCTATCCCCCTCGTTGGGCGGTTGTCTTCAGTCGGGACTTGGGTGGGAAAGAACCTAAGGTCCAGACCCCAATCAGTGAATTTTACTCGGTCCAGTGGTTTCTGGGCCTCGTTCTGGGTCTGAGTACCCCTCCTGATGCTCTGGTTTCCAGTAGGTTCCCCGGTTCGCTACTAGCGGGCCACTACCCTGTCCCGGTCCCTTATGATTCCACCAGCCATCTTCTCGGCTCCTGCAGGTGGCAACCACCGTCTGCCTCTTGGCCACAGGGTATCCGGGCTACGACAAGATCCCTGACAGACGTTTACTCCTTTGCAACCACTCACTCTCCTCTCCAAAACTAATCTGTTTGTGTTTTTCCCGCCTCAGGCTATCCGAACTCCTCGGTGGTCGTGGCCAACCGCCTGGCTCCGCCCCCTGGTGTGAACGTCAAGACCTGAGAGGGGTGTGTGGCGCCCCTGAGGCTTCCGTCGCCACAGGACATTGCACCCCACCCAGCGGTGTGATGCCCCATTCTGGGTGAGGAAAGGAGTGAACACCGGTCCCCTGGTAAATCCACACTACACCCATTGTTAGGAACACACTGGGACCAGGGATAGTGGCAGCTACCCTCCCATGCTGCATGCTGGGAGGGGCTGTAAGACCCATCCCTGCTCCTATCGGGTAGATCAGAACAACTGGGGAGGTGGGAGGAGCCATCAGAGAGCAGAAAAAGAAAGGAAGGTCTAGTTTGGTCAGATAGAGATCGAGAGAGAGTGGGGAAGGAGGAGGAGGCCTGCAGGAGGCAGGCAAGGAGGAGAAGTGAAAGGAAAGAGAGCTCCAAGTCAGTCAGGAGCTGAGAAGAAGAAAGTGACGCTTCCTGGTGAAGATCCTGGGACTCAGAGGGTCCAGGTGACACCAAGCAGAGAACAGAAGGGGTCCCAGGGCCATGGGTAGCTGTAGAGCTGCGGTGGCCTATTCCACAGGAACAACGGTGGAGGGATCAAGCTGCAACAGGGGACGGTCCCTAGAAACCGGAGGAGTGCAAAATCATCTCCAAACAGTAAAAACCGAGGCCCAGAGAAAGTTGTAAACTCCCCGGGGCACAGCCCACAGCAGAACCTCTAGAAAAGGGATAATCAGCCGACAGGTGACCCCCCAGCCTGGAGGCTGTTGTGGAAGCCGAGCCAGGTTCATGCTACAAAGGCAAGGTTTAAGGAGACAGCTGAAGACAGAGACACTTAAGAGAAGGGTACCGGGTTTTGCTCCAAGAATCACCCAGAAACGGCGGAGGTCCCTGACAGTGGTCCCAGCAGTCCAAGGGTTCCTGCCGGCCTTGACAAGAATTGTGAGTAAAGAACTTGAAACTGCACCCTTGGAGTTGCCTCTGTTATTTCATCTTCATAGACACTCACAAGCACCAACTGTGCCCCGGGACACCGCTCCACCTGTGGGGAGCGGTACCACCATTGCTGCCATATCATCCCCCGGAGGCCTCACACAGCAGTGGCGGCTTATTAGCCGCATACCACAGGTGGCGTCACGAACACAAACTTTATTCACCTAGCCACATTTTATTACTGACACCCACCAGGGCCACGGAGTCGGGCCCAGCCACCACTGACGTCCCCCGGACTAGTCCAGCCCGGCACCGGGTGTCTCATAGCCCTGGGGTGGGCGATTCAATTTTGGCATCACGAACAGGATTTCGTGCCCGGACCCACTGGGTACTGTGCGCCTGAAGAACCGTGTGACAAAACTGTGTGAAAAGACTGTGTTTCACTGTGAAAACTGCCGCCATTAGTCTCGCTGAGCGCGGGAAGAAGGGGGGCGTGCCGGAAGAAAGGGCACGAAGAGAAGCCCCGCCCCCTTGTCCAAGAAAAGAGCGCGAAGCGGTGCCCGCCATGGAAGGCGGAAGAAGAAGATATGGCGACTAGAAAAGCTGGATGGCGGGCAGAAAGAGTCTAAATGCCAGACCAGCAGATAAAGAAAATGTACCTGATAGCAAGCGGAGCAGTGCCGGCCGTGATGGGCTGGGCGCCAGTCTGGCGCCAGATGCTAGTGCAGCCTTCGGCCCCACCTCCGAGAAGGGAAAGGGTGCAGCCGAGTGGCGTGGTCGAGCACCCGAGCAGAGTGGAAGAAGACGGTCACCAGGCAGGCAGCATGGCGGAGAAGCTGCAGCCAGACACGCCGGCGACCCAGAGGCTGGAGCCCGGGCTGGAGTTCCTGAGAGAGGAAGTCAAGCTCCTCACCTGGAGGCTGAGTGCCCTGCAGGCTGAAGTGGGACGGCGGGTGGAGAGCGCAGAGCAGAGAGCAAGTGCCGAGCAGAACCAGGCGGTAGCAGAAGTCGTGGGCCACAGAGAGCAGGCCGCGGTACTGGACCTGGGTAAGCTGCATGTTGCCCCTGCCTGCCCGAGACCCTGGTACGGCGAAGTGTCCCTGCCCAGCCCTCCTGCAGGCTTGCAGGAGGCGTCCGCCGACCGCACCCCGGCCACAGCACGCCCAGCAGTCCCCAGCAGCGCAGAGAGCTCCCAGGTCCCAGCGGGCCCCGACGAGTTAGTGGGCCCCCTTACAAGTCCCCCTGTAAGCCTCCTGGGAGCGAGATCACCGGGAGTGAACTGGGACGCAGCGCCCATTGAGAGCGGGAGACTGCAGCAGCCCCTGCGCCCTGAAGAGACCCCCATGGCAAACGCAGTAGCCTGCCAGAAAATGGTGGTAGCGTTCCAGCGGGAGCGGGAGGCCCGGGAGGAGAAGAAGAGGGCCGAGGAGGCGTCCAACCTGGCCTCCAAAGATCAGATTCGAAAGGCCCGCAAGGGATCCCAGAGTCCAGTAAGAAGGGGCCGAGTGATCGACTTTAGGCAAGAAGGCGGCTGGAGCTTCATCAGAGAGCCCGGTCTGGGCAAATATGTTTTTGTTGCCCGCCGGGATATCGAGGAGCACTTGCCCAAAGGCCACCCAGAGCGAGATGCTAAGCCGGGTGACACCGTGGAGTACACCAGGCTGATGGGGAGCCGTGGCTGGTATGCCCTGAATGTGCATATCCTGCGGGAGGAGGCAGCCCCAGAAGAACCGGAGTGGCGCCGCACTATGCCAGCGTACAGTACCGCCCCCGCCAGCAGCACTACCTCAGAGCAGACCCAGGCCGCGGAACTTTGCAGCAGGCCTGCTACAGCCACTCAGGAGACGCAGACCAGGATCTCCATGTCTTGTCTGATGCTCGGTGCCCGGCCAAAGCGCAACCCCCAAGATCTCGGAAGCCCCATGCAAGTCGGCAGTCCCCTGCAAGCAAGCAGCCCACTACAGGAACGCCGAGCTGTGAGTGCTAGAAGCCCCATTCCTGCCCAGGCCGCAGCGGTCCGCAGTTGGTCAGTGGCCAGCACCCAGACAATGATCTCATCGGCCTACCTGTTGCCCGGGGCAATGCCGGAGTGGGATCCTAGAATCTACCCCCAGCAATGAAGAGCAAAAGTGAAGAAAAGAAGCTGAACTGTATATAGCCCCTGTCTGCCCCTCATTCTTTGTGAAGATGTCCCTTTTGTGCTGCCCTAATGTTCTTTTTGAAGATGACACCCTTTCCTGCCTTACTGCCCCTTGTGCTTTTTGAAGAAGTCACTCCCCTTTGTTTATATGTACCGGGCCACGGAACTGGAATGTGGACCCCGGTCTATGTGAATGTGATGTCGTATGTGTCCTGTGTAACCAGGCCACTGGACTTAGTGGCTGGTTTAGTTTTTGCACTTTTGTTGTTTGAAAAGAAACGAACTGCCAGGCTACTGGACTTGTTGCCAAGAATGTATATAGTTGCACCTGTTGTGCCCCCTACCAGAATTATGGGGGATGTGCCCAAACCGTGCAATGGACTGGAAGTGCACACTTAGCTGTTTCTTTATAAGAAAGTTTGCAACGTTCAAGTATTTGTGCCTGCCATAAAGGGAAGAAATGTTTTATTGTTTTATGTTATGCATAACAAAAATTTTGCAGTTTCTTTCCACATTTTCTGTTGTTTTTCAGCCCGAGGACGTGCTGGGATTCGCCGTGGGGGAGTGTGGCGCCCCTGAGGCTTCCGTCGCCACAGGACATTGCACCCCACCCAGCAGTGTGATGCCCCATTCTGGGTGAGGAAAGGAGTGAACACCGGTCCCCTGGTAAATCCACACTACACCCATTGTTAGGAACACACTGGGACCAGGGATAGTGGCAGCTACCCTCCCATGCTGCATGCTGGGAGGGGCCGTAAGACCCATCCCTGCTCCTATAGGGTAGATCAGAACAACTGGGGAGGTGGGAGGAGCCATCAGAGAGCAGAAAAAGAAAGGAAGGTCTAGTTTGGTCAGATAGAAATCGAGAGAGAGTGGGGAAGGAGGAGGAGGCCTGCAGGAGGCAGGCAAGGAGGAGAAGTGAAAGGAAAGAGAGCTCCAAGTCAGTCAGGAGCTGAGAAGAAGAAAGTGACTCTTCCTGGTTAAGATCCTGGGACTCAGAGGGTCCAGGTGACACCAAGCAGAGAACAGAAGGGGTCCCAGGGCCATGGGTAGCTGTAGAGCTGCGGTGGCCTGTTCCACAGGAACAACGGTGGAAGGATCAAGCTGCAACAGGGGACGGTCCCTAGAAACCGGAGGAGTGCAAAATCATCTCCAGACAGTAAAAACCGAGGCCCAGAGAAAGTTGTAAACTCCCCGGGCCACAGCCCACAGCAGAACCTCTAGAAAAGGGATAATCAGCCGACAGACACTTAAGAGAAGGGTACCGGGTTTAGCTCCAAGAATCACCCAGAAACGGCGGAGGTCCCTGACAGTGGTCCCAGCAGTCCAAGGGTTCCTGCCGGCCTTGACAAGAATTGTGAGTAAAGAACTTGAAACTGCACCCTTGGAGTTGCCTCTGTTATTTCATCTGCATAGACACTCACAAGCACCAACTGTACCCCGGGACACCGCTCCACCTGTGAGGAGCAGTACCACCATTGCTGCCATATCATCCCCCGGAGGCCTCACACAGCAGCGGCGGCTTATTAGCCGCATACCACTGGTGGCGTCACAAACACAAACTTTATTCACCTAGCCACATTTTATTACTGACACCCACCAGGGCCACGGAGTCGGGCCCAGCCACCTCTGACGTCCCCCGGACTAGTCCGGCCCGACATCGGGTGTCCCATAGCCCTGGGGTGGGCGAGTCAGGTGACTCAGGGTTTTTAGGTTGGCTGCTGTTACCTTGTTAGGGGACGGGTGTTTGTGCAAGGGCCTGTCTGTGACTACCTGGCTAGTCCAGGGCGTCACATGTGCAAAGCAGTAATCAAAGCAAAAGGTGGCTACTTTGAAGAACCTAGAATATAAGACATATTTTCAGTTGTTTCACACTTTTTTGTTAAGTATTTCATTCCACATGTGTTAATTCATAGTTTTGATGCCTTCAATGTGAATCTACAATTTTCAGAGTCATGAAATTAAAGAAAACTCTTTGAATGAGATGGTGTGTCCAAACTTTTGGTCTGTACTGTATATATATATATATATATATATATATATATATATATATAAAATGTATGTCAATTAAGTTTTTCTATAAGAAATCATAACATATTACATCTCAACTGGATCTATTATTATGCCACTTAAATTAAACTTTAGTAAAAACACATTACCACTACCTAAGTGCTACGGTTAGTTTTAACCTGATGTTATGATTACATAGCCAGCACCACTTTAATGTGGCAGCAGTTTCTGGTGGAGAGCATGCCTTGCTTCCGTTCCCTGAATTTTCTGTGAGCAGCGATCTCAGCCGTCTGCAGTTTTGCCACTGCATAGCAATGGTGGAGCGCTTGCATTCCAGGGATCTGTGAGCCAAAGATTTGTTTCCAGCAGGGATGACATAGGCGATGCATGCGCTGCAACACTCGAATAATGGTGTCCTATTGTAGGAGGTGGTTGCATTACCCCTACTCCTACTGTGTTTTATGCTGGTTTATGTGTGTTCTTGCAATGTAAAGTAGTTTAATGTATAATGTATTAAGGTTGTATAGATTTAGCAGTGTTAAACCTGCTTTACACGTTACGATTAAGCATAAGATATTGTATGCGATCGTAACCGCCCCCATCGTATGTGAGGCACGTTCAATTTATTGAACGTGTCACGCAAACGATTATTTCCCGTCACACGTACTTACCCTTCCATACGACCTTGATGTGGGCGGCGAACATCCATTTCCTGGAGTGGGAGGGACGTTCGGCGTCACCGCGACGTCACGCGGCAGCTGGCCAATAGAAGCGGAGGGGCGGAAATGAGAGGGAAACATCCCGCCCACCTCCTTCCTTCCGCATTGCCTGCGGGAGCCGTGGGACGCAGGTAAGCTGCTGTTCATCGTTCCCGGGGTGTCACACACAGCGATGTATGCTACCTCGGGAACATTGAATAACCTCACGTTCAATTTTTAGGAATTGAACGACGTGTATGCGATGAACGTTTTAACGTTCAATCGCAATCGCACGTAGCTGTCACACGTTACAATATAACTTACGATGCCGGATGTGCGTCACTTACGACGTGACCCCACCGACACATCGTAAGATATATTGTAGCGTGTAAAGCCCGCTTTACCCACTTCCTATTTTCAGAGGGAGCTTAGAGCAAAATGGGAGGAGTGACAGATGGCCAGCGGGTTGGTTGGAAAGAAAGCCCTTGTAGGGTGTTAGTTCTGCAGTAGGGTTCCTGTAGTGAAGACATGACCTTGTAACTTGGGTCCATCGGGGAACCTGGAGGTATTCTCCAAGGTTCCGGAGTCTACCCCTGGGACAAGCTTACAAGAGTCCAGGGACTAAACAGCCTTCAGGGTAGATTAACAGAGTAATTGGGACGGACAAAAGGAAGTCAAGCACATAGAAGCCATCCGAGGCAGTGAGAGCACCATGGTTAGCTGAAGTATAAGAGAGGGGAAGGGTCAGGCTTATGCCTAGAAGCTGGAGGGGTTCCAAATAGCAGGATAGGCTGAGACTTAACTCCCTGGAAGAAAGTGGCAGCAGAACTGTATAAGTGTGGCCATGTCTGTAGTGAATGTGTAAGATCTAGTAAACTGTTTAGTGTTGTTTTGCCAAGAGTTCTCCAGTGTCCTGTTTCTCTTCTTTCTACGATGGTGACCAGCTGCGGGGTGAAAGACACTGCCCTGAAGAAGACAATAAGTGTCTCACACCTTGCCCAAAGCAGTTTACAAACACTGGTTTTCTCTGGCAAAGAGGTGCAGAGCCATCATGGCTTGGTATCCGCACCTTCCTTCACCTATCATACAATGCCAATTACACACACCCTCTGCTATAATTCGCTGATTGGTTCTAGTGCATTTTAAAAACCAGCCCTTTCCTCCCCAACACATGCCTCATAACTAAAAAGGGACAAAACAAGTGTGACACCCTGGCAAAACCAGGTAGTCACAAATAGGTCCCTGCATAACACCGTTCCCTGATTAGGAAACACACAGCCAACCATTAAACCCTAGTCACCCCCTTAGGGACAGATAGACACACCAGTGGGCGTGGCCAGGCAGTTGGTGCACGCCTACCCAGGGGTTTAGACAGCCCAGGAGGGGAAAAACAGCAGATCAGTTTTAGAGTTTAGGGAGAGTGGAGGTCAGGCCTGTGTGTCAGGCCTGAAGTAAACTGACAGGTACCAGGGTAGGAGCCCTGGTGCCACTGGCTAGGAGGCAGATGGTGGTCTCTGTCAGCAAGAGACGGGAAGACGGCTCGGTGGAACCGAGGTGGACCGGGACAAGGGTTGTAGCCCGCCAGTATCGACACGGGGAACCGACCCGGAAATCGTAGCACAAAGGGGGGTACTCAGACCCTGAAGCCAGAATCGACTGGAGCTGGTTAATTAACCGATTGAGGCCAGGACTAGAGGTTCTGTCCCACCCAAAGTCCCTCATAGAATACAACAACCCACCGATTAGGGATACGAGGTCACCGCCAAGGCCCATAGATCCCATAGGCCAGCGTCTGCGGGCACGGCTCCTTAGGCCACATCAAGCCGGAAGCGGACTCCTACGTTTCACACTAGGAAGTCATTTCTACTTAAAGCAGTGCAGGAAAAGGTTAGAGACCACCAGCCAGGTGGGGGGACCAGAACACAACCGGACGCGGCACCGGCTACTGCCACCTTGGTTTACCAGAGACTTGTGGGTGTTTCTAACTGTGAGTACACCAGCACCCCCTGCGGTTGCCATCCCCTGCACACCTCAATTGGGTCCCGGGGCCACCATCCCTGCCCACGGAGGGGTTAACAACTTGCTGCACAACATCTCCCCCAGGTGCCCCGTCACAGCAGCGGTGGTGTCCTACCTCACCACACACCGTGGGTGGCGTCACAAACGCAATACGGCCCAGTCCGTACATATACGACCCCCCCATTTATTCGGCGTGTCCACGAGACCCTCGGGTCCGGAGACCCTCAAGCCCCCACCCCTGAAGGCTTGGACCCGAGCAGTGCCGGATGCTGGCACGGGGGCGGCACACCCCGAAACTTGGCGTCACGAACAGGATACTTACCCATCCACTTACCTTGTGGAAATGCGCCTTGGATTGGACAGTCAGCGGTGATCCGTTGCCAAATTTTCAGAAGTCACCATCTTGGTCGCCATTTTGGCACGAAAAACTACAGCCCAACGACTTCTTCCCCGCAAAAAGGGCGTGAAAGCCGAAGCCCCGCCCCCTGGGAATGCGGCCGGAAAGCGAGGCCGGAAGTCGCAAAACGAAACTTACAGGTCTGATTGAAGGAGTGCCAGCAAAAGACCGAGGGGGAAGCGGGAAGATGTCGGCTCCTAAACCTAATGTTGGAGCCGCGCCGACCGCTAGAGCGGCAGCGCCAGTGAGTAAATAAGTCGTGAGGAAGCTGCAGCCCCCACTCCGGTCACAGGATTGGTGGACCCTTGGCCTCCGGTGATGACTCCCCATGTAGCAGCTGGAACTGACCTGCCTGCCACAGGAAGGATGTTGGCTCCAGCAGTCCACCCGGCCGCAATGGGAATGGCTCCCGTTAGTGTGGTAGGTGATGGGGCGGCGGCAGCTCCTGCTCCGGTCGCAGGAGTGGAGGAGCCAGAGTGGAAGAGTTTGCCGCCGCGGACCGCTGCCAGGTTGGAGCAGAAGCTGGCGCGGTTCTGCGTCCAGGTACGGGTCGAGTCGATGCAGCAGGCATTGGGCTGGAAGGAGGAGATGCAGAGGATGATAGCGATGGTGTGGGCCCATGAGAAACCAGCTTCATCAACAGCACCCTGTCAAGATAAAGCCACGCAGACCCTCCCGATTCTGACCTATCCGGGGGCAGAGCATATTCCTGATGAGGCTGGGGAGCCCCAGGCGGCTCGCCCCCAGGAAGAAACGGTGCTCTCTGCAGCGCAACCCCCGGTGCCCTGGAAAGTCTAAAGCCCGGGGGTGCCCTGCACTTGGCTTGGAAAGTCCATCTCCAAACAGCTGATGGAGCCACACGGCCCCATGCTACCTGAAGAAGATGAAAAGTATTAGGTAGCAGTTCCCGGCTACCCCACAGTTCAGTTCCCCATTGGGACAGTGTGCTTTAATGTTCCCGTTATAAGTTAAAACCCAAAGACAATGGCTGAGAACTTGCAGGCCAACTCATAAACTTTTGGGCTTTGTAAATAATCCTGGACCTTCCTTCTCCCAACCTTTGCAGCAGTCCCCGTAGAGGCTGATTGGAGGATGGGCCTGCGGTAGAGTAGGCCGAGGCCCAGTCACCAATGGGACCGGTGACTATCCTCCGGGTCAGGGGTTCCCTGGACGTGGGGCCCTTGAAAGGACTGCCGGGTAAGGAACTTTTTACCCGGCCCGTTTGGGCAACACCCAGACTTAACCTAGACTTGGGAAAGGGGTGCCAACCTGTGTTTTCGGGGTGGCATCATGGTTAGGTTTGTTTGGGTGGTAGAGGCGAGAAGGACCCGGTCCCGTACCGGTTATGTATGTTATGCAACGTTTAAGCAACCTGCCTCCCGTAAGGGAAGAAAACAAAGTATTCATGAACTGGAAATATGTTATTATGTTTATAAAATGTTATAATTCCTTTTATCTTTCTGCAGTAAAATTAAACTGGTGGTAGTCGGACAGCCTGCGGACGGTCTGTGTTTAATCAAGGGGGAGTGTGACGCCCTAGCAAAACCAGGTAGTCACAAATAGGCCCCTGCAAAAACACCATTCCCTCATTGGGAAACACACAGCCAACCATTAAACCCTAGCCATCCCCTTAGGGACAGATAGACACACCAGTGGGCGTGGCCACACGGTTGGTGCACGCCCACCAAGGGGTTTAGACAGCCTAGGAGGGGAAAAACAGCAGATCAGTTTTAAAGTTCAGGGAGAGTGGAGGTCAGGCCTGTGTGTCAGGCCTCAAGTAAACTGACAGGTACCAGGGTAGGAGCCCTGGTGCCACTGGCTAGGAGGCAGACGGTGGTCTCTGTCAGCAGGAGACGGGAAGACGGCTCAGTGGAACCGAGGTGGACCGGGACAGGGTTGTAGCTCACCGGTACCGACATGGGGAACCGACCAGGAAACCGTAGCACAAAGGGGGGTACTCGGATCCTGAAGCCAGAAGCCAGAATCGACTGGAGCTGGTTAATTAACCGATTGAGGCCAGGACTAGAGGTTCTGTCCCACCCAAAGTCCCTCATAGAAGACAACAGCCCACCGATTAGGGATAAGAGGTCACTGCCAAGGCCCATAGATCCCACGGGCCAGCGTCTGCGGGCACGGCTCCTTAGGCCACATCCAGCCGGGAGCGGACTCCTACGTTTTTCACTAGGAAGTCATTTCTACTTAAAGCAGTGCAGGAAAAGGATAGAGACCACCAGCCGGGTGGGGGGGACCAGAACACAACCGGACGAGGCACCGGCCACCGCCACCTTGGTTTACCAGAGACTTTTGTGTGTTTCTAACTGTGAGTACACCAGCACCCCCTGCAGTCGCCATCCCCTGCATGCCTCAACCGGGTCCCGGGGCCACCATCCCTGCCCACGGAGGGGTTAACAACTCACTGCACAACATCTCCCCCAGGTGCCCCGTCACAGCAGCGGTGGTGTCCTATCTCACCACACACCGTATTTGGCATCACAAACTCAATACGGCCCAGTCCGTACATATACGACCCCCTCATTTATTCGGCGTGTCCACCAGACCCCCGGGTCCGGAGACCCTCGAGCCACCACCCCTGAAGGCCAGGACCCGAGCAGCGCCGGCTGCTGGCACGGGGCGGCACACATGCGTTGGGGCAAAAGCGACCTCATGATACCATCAGCTAAGTGTAAGTTTGTAAATCCATACCTATTTTTAACCAAATAATAACTATATGGTCTAGCAAATAGGAAAATATTTATCTACAGCTAGGTTTAATTCTCATGGTCCTTGTCTTTTCTATACAATAATACTATACCTGCTTTAAATAGCAGCACCTATTGTAATTTTAATTAACTATATTTTTCGGACTATAAGACGCACCGGACTATAAGACGCATCCTGGTTTTAGAGGAGGAAAATAGGAAAATAAAACTTTAAGCAAAAAAATGTGGTCATGACACACTGTTATGGGGCGAGGATCTGCTGCTGACACTGTTATGGGGGTAATGTCCCCAAATTCTCTACTAAGGTACCCCATCCTGGTAATGATCCTCCTGCCTTGTATATGATCCTGCTATAAACCCCCATCCTGCTCATATACCAGCATCCTGCTCATATTCCCTCATCCTGTTCATATACCCCCATCCTATTGATATACACCCCATCCATCCTATTGATATTTGCCCCATCCATCCTGCTCATATACTCCCATCCTGCTCATATACTCCCATCCTGATCATATACCCCCATCCTGTTCATATACCCCCATCCTGCTCATATACTCCCATCGTGTTCATATACCCCCATCCTGTTCATATACCCCCATCCTGTTCATATACCCCCATCCTGTTTATATACCCCCCATCCTGTTCATATACCCCCCATCCATCCTGCTCATATACTCCCATCCTGCTATATGCCCCCATCGTACTCATATACTCCCATCCTGTTCATATACCCCATCCTGTTCATATACCCCCCTCCTGTTCATATACCCCCCTCCTGTTCATATACCCCCCTCCTGTTCATATACCCCCTCCTGTTCATATACCCCCATCCTGTTCATATACCCCCATCCTGTTCATATACCCCATCCTGTTCATATACCCCCATCCTGTTCATATACCCCCATCCTGTTCATATACCCCCCATCCTGTTCATATACCCCCCATCCATCCTGCTCATATACTCCCATCCTGCTATATGCCCCCATCGTGTTCATATACTCCCATCCTGTTCATATACCCCATCCTGTTCATATACCCCCATCCTGTTCATATACCCCCATCCTGTTCATATACTCCCATCATGTTCATATACTCCCCATCCATCCTGCTCATATACTCCCATCCTGCTATATGCCCCCATCGTGCTCATATACCATCCTGGGATATGGCCTGTATCCTATAGCACAGAGAAAAAAAATAAACGTTTATACTCACCTTTTCCTCACTCCCTCCAGCACCGATCATCTTCCTCTCTGCGCCGCTGACCTGTGTGTGGAGCCGTTCCCCTGCAGCACGCGATGTCTTCCTGTCTGTGCCGATCAGCTGATCAGCACAGATCAGCTGACCGCCACAGACAGGAAGACATCGCGTGCTGCAGGGGGACGGCTCCACACACGGGGACGGGTGAGTGTACTGATTCACTGCACCCCGCGCTGATGATGACGCGCAACGGGCAGTGAATACAGCCGCACATGATCACTCCAGGCTGTTGTTGCCAGGGGTGATCATGCGGACCCGCTCTTTACTATGCGCGCATCCCCGCTCGTCCTCCCGCCCACCTGTCAGTGCCGGCTTCAGCGCTGAGAGATGGGCGGGAGGATGGGCGTGCATATGTAATGAGCGGGCCCACGTGGTCACGGCAGGCGCTGCTGCTGCCTGCTCGTGCCCCCGATGACCCGCTCCACCGCAGCACCCTCGTTCCCGGCCGCAGCCCTATAGTCAGACCATAAGACGAACCCCCAACTTTCCCCCAACATTTGGGGGGAAAAAATTGCGTCTTATGGTCCGGAAAATACGGTAATAAAATTTTAGTTTTATTATACTCTTTTTGTGGATTTATTCATATTCCTGTATTTATGAAGCAGATACCAAACATATATAGTCTTCTTTCAATATATGAAGTAAAAAAAAATTCTGAGGTTTGTAAAAAAAAAAAAATCACTTTTATCGCCATTTTACAAGACCCATAACGGTTTTATTTTTCAGGATCTGGGGCTGAGTGATGGCTTATTTTTTGGGCCCTAAGCTGACATTTTTACTGATACTAATTTCCGGCAGATACAAGGTTTTGATTGCCTTTTTTACATTTTATCACAATGTTGCGGCCGCCAAAAAGCTGTAATTCTTGACTTTTTAATTTTTTCCCCATTATTCTGTTTACCAATCGGGTTAATTTCTTTTATATATTGATACAGTGGACATTTCTGTACAGAGCAATACCAAATATGTGTATTTTTATTATTGTTTTATTTTCAGTGGGGCAAAAGGGTGATGATTTAAAATTTTCTATTTCTTTTGGTTTTTTTAATTTTTTTTAAATTTTTTCCCTTTTCTTGTTTTTACTAGTCCCCTTAGGGACTAGGGACCGATCGCTTGTGCTGTACAGAGCGGTGCATCATCATTGCTCTATACAGCAGAAATAATGATTTCCTATGAACGCTGACTCGCAGATTTTACCTATGAATTGAGTGAATGATCAGTCGAGGAGGAGTAAAAAGCAGAATTCTCTGACAAAATACATGACAAAGTTTCTTATTTTCATGCATAGAATTATTATTATGCATTGCTTATATAGCACCATTATATTCCACAACACTTTACAGACAGTGCCAACGTTAGGGGGAATCAAACTTGGCAATTTTTCAGGGTCCCAGTCTCTTAGGGACCCCAGCAGTTATATTCTGAGGTTACGATTGTGTACCGGGCTATCGCTACTGCTCGGATCCGTATCCGCGGTGGCTTGAGGGGTCTCCGGACCCAGGGGTCGTGCAGCCACACGATTAAAAGAAGGGGGGGAGATATGTACAGGGTTTTTTTGGAAAGTTCATGACGCCACCCACAGTGCGTGGTAATGTGAGGGACCACTGCTGCCATTGGGGAGACCGGTGCCGATGTGGCAGCCTGATGTTTAACCCCTCCGTGGGTAGGGGGTTTATGTCCCGGGGCCCGTTGATGGTTGGGATGCTATTTGGGTGCCGTGGGGGATAGGAATAGGGGTCTTCAAGGTACTCACTCAGTCCTGGAATAACTACACCAACAGCTTGTAAACCAAAGTTCTGAGCACCACTGCAGCCTGCGGAGAGCATGATTGGATCCGTGCCCTTGGTGTTGCTGTTAGCCTGTGGCCCTGTCCTTGGCAGCTTCTTCTCTGTTGGACCCGAGGGTATAAAACTCTTCGGGTCCCGCTCATTCATATGGCTAACGGAGTGAGCTTGCTCTCAGGGTTCATGCGTAGGATTTCTTTGGACTGTAGTGGGAAAGTCCTATCCCATCGGTGCGCTAGTACCCTGATTTTGGAGTGGGTTGGGGATGACACTTGAAGTCTTCACCCCCGTTGGGTAAATTACCAGAACGCGTGAAGCTACTTTCCGGCCTGGGATCCACATACCCTGTCGTGCCCTGGCCCCTGCCCGGTGTTCGCTCAAGGCCGCCGGCTGCCCTCCTCGTCAGTCAGTGCCCCTTGACACTGTCCCTTTCGACCGAGTTCCAGCTCCTACCAGACCCAGACCAACGTCTGCCACCTAGTACTCAGGAGCCCTGCTCCGTGACCTCTCCCTCCCAGAGAGTCACTTCACCTCCTTCACGCTCCACTGTCTGAACTCCACCGCTCAACTGTCACTGTCCTCACTCACCCCTTACCAACCCCCCATGTGGCCCTATTCCCTTCAGTCCCCCTAATGGTGTATCTGGTAGGTTAGAGTGGGAAGTGTTCCTAGGATTTTGATTGGCTAAGCTGTTAGTGTACCGCTCCGTGCTCGGCAGCTGAGCCGCTCTGATCCGGACCTTCAGTGGGTGGCTCGAGGGTCTCCGGACCTGGGGGTCCTGCGGTCACGTCAATCAAAAAGCGGTTTAGGGACATAGGTGTATGGCCGGAGCCGTGTTCATGACGCCACCCACGGGATGTGGTGAAGGTGGACACCACCGCTGCAGTTGCGGGGCATCCGGGGGAGATGTTGCGTAGCAAGTTGTTAACCCTTCCGTGGGCAGGGATGGTGGCCCCAGGACCGTTGGGGGTGTTTGGCGGTGCAGGGAGATGGGCGGCCGGAGGGCACTGATGTACTCACTATTAGTAAACATACGAGTCTCTGGTACACCAAAGTGATGGTGGTCAGTGCCTGCAGCCGGCTGCAGTCTGGTCCCCCACCCGGCTGGTGGTCTCTGTCTTTCTCCTGCACCTGTTTGTGATGGTGGACTACCTGCGCTTGCAACTTCAGGAGTCCGCTCCCGGCTTTTGGTTGCCTGAGGAGCCTTTTGCCAGCAGACGCTGGCCGGTGGGATCTCTGTGCCGTGGCGGTGGCTTTCTATCCCCCTCGTTGGGCTGTTGCCTTCAGTCGGGACTTTGGGTGGGATAGGACCTCTAGTCCTGGCCGCAATCAGTGAATTAGCTAGCCCCCAGTAGCTTCTGGACCTAGCTTCAGGGTCTGAGTACCCCCTTTTGTGCTCCGGTTTCCGAGTCAGTTCCCTGGGTCGGTACCGGCGGGCCACTACCCTGTCCCGGTCCACGACGGTTTCACCGAGCCATCTTCCCAGCTCCTGCAGACAGAGACCGCCATCTGCCTCCTAGCCAGCAGTACCAGGGCTCCTACCCTGGCACCGGTTTAGTTTGGGTCTTTCCTCTGCTGGAGCTGCACACAGCTCCAGCCCACACACCTCTCCACTTGACCTCTAGACTTGAACTCTAGAACACAACAACTAAAACTTTCCCGCCCCAGGCTGTCTGAGACTCCTAGGTGGGCATCTTCTAACCGCCTGGTTCCGCCCCCTGGTGTGTCCATCAAGCTCTGAGGGGGATGACTAGGGTTTTATATGTTTGGCTGCTGTCACCTGTTAGGGAACAGTGTAGTGTGGGGCCCTATCTGTGACTACCTGGCCCGGCCAGGGCATCACATTAGCAACACCAAAGGACCAGGATCCGTAACCAAGGAGGGTGGATACTGTGCAGAAGGGCAGATTGCACAATACCCTGTGACGATCTGATAGGCCAGGGCGTCACAATTGTTTAAAGATCTTTAATGACTTTACAGTGTCTCTTAGTTGCAGAAGTCTAAAAGAACTGAACAGGAGACAGGTTGGTTTGCAGGACTGGCATTAGGGGAATGGGAGAGCAAAATTGGAAATTTCATAGGGCCCTCAGTCTTCTAGGGACCCCAGAGTTTATAGCCTGATAATAACATTGCTTGAGGATCTTTGTGACAGCATATCATTTGACCAAAGGTCATTGTGGGAATCTAAAGCTGAAGTGGAGACAGGTTGGTATGTATGTGCAGTGTGTTTGGATGGATGGATAAGTGATAGATAGACAGATAATAGATAGATAATACAGAGGTAGATGTTAGTGTGAGGCCCTGGGCAAGCCAGGGGTCACAGGTCATAACACCATCACACCCTACACCCAGGATAGGTACACCAAAGCTACATAAAAATCCTTGTTGCCTTCCTCCAGGGGCTGATGTCCACACCAGGGGGTGGGCCAGGCGGTTGGCTCCGCCCACCGAGGAGTTCACAGCCCTGGAGGCGGGAAAACCAGGCAGATCAGTTAGGGAAGTGAAGGAGTAAACAGTGAAGTGGTAGAGGAGCAAGAGAGGAAGGAGGAGGACAGTGAGAGTAGTGACAGTAAAAGTGACAGTTGAGAAAGCCTGAAGTTGGTCCGGGTGTGTGCCCCGGACTGAGAACAGCAAGGTCAGCAGACGGCGGTGACTGTCTGCAGGAGACCACCGTGGGTGGGTGGAGATCCGGACCGTGCAGCTCTACCAGAGGCTGCAGGTTAAAATGCAGCTCCTCATGGAGGAGTGGGAGACCGACATGGCGGATGTCATAGTGACCGTGCGGAGACGCGAGGAGGAAGCTGAGGAAGGGAGGGTGAGTGACCCATGCCCCGATGCCCTTGAAGGGCTGGTCATCGCGGAAGCGGGACCCGGTCTAAACCCTCTCGCCCTGTTACCTCCCTCGCCACCCGTCTCGGAAGCCGTGACCCCGCCACTAGGCCCGCTGCCACCGCAACCGGTAGCGATACCCAGCTCCCCTATGCCTCCGCCTGCCCCACACGATAGCAGGGAGGAGGAACTGATTGTTCCCTCTGCCCCACTGCCTAGCCCTACTTACACAGGACCCCGGAGGTCCACACGTCCTAACCTAGGTAGACCCCCGCTTAGGTACAGGGAAACCGTCCTTTAAAAAGGGGGGAGGAAGTCTGTGTGCGTTTGAAAGTTTTAAAGTTTTGCAAAAGATAAAAATGAAAGTGATCAACTGATGGAGTAACCTGATTGTCAACCATGATTGGAACCGGCCGTTGCCGACATTGTTGTCCCCATGGGGACCGCTTGAAAAGTTGCATAGGGAACTCTCTATGAACAAGCCCGTGAACTTGCAGGGCAACCACAAACGTTAAGTGGCTTGTAAATAAAAATGTTTCCGTTGCAGCTAACCGTTACCGCCTCCGGAGAGGCAGGTTGGAGGGAGGGCCCGCAGTAGAGCAGGCTGGGGCCCAGCCACCACAGGAACCGGTGGCTACCCTCTGGAGGGGAAGGACAGATCCCGCTCGGGTAACTGGTTCAGGACTGGGGTCAAGGGGTGCTGCCTGTTTCTTAGAGGCAGCATCAGGGCCAGGTTACTTGGGTGGGAGAGAGCGGCAGCAGCAACCGTTTTAATGTTACGTAACGTTTAAGAAAAGTGCCTCCCGCTGTGGGATGATGTTATTCTATTTGTATATGTTACCGGTTTTTATCTTTTCCAGAAAAATAAAACCGGTGTTGGACGGGCAGCCCGCGGACGGTCTGCATTTTGCTAAGGGGGAATGTGACGCCCTGGGCAAGCCAGGGGTCACAGGTCATAACACCATCACACCCTACACCCCGGATAGGTACACCAAAGCTACATAAAAATCCTTGTTGCCTTCCTCCAGGGGCTGATGTCCACACCAGGGGGTGAACCAGGCGGTTGGCTCCGCCCACCGAGGAGTTCACAGCCCTGGAGGCGGGAAAACCAGGCAGATCAGTTAGGGAAGTGAAGGAGTAAACAGTGAAGTGGTAGAGGAGCAAGAGAGGAAGGAGAAGGAGGACAGTGAGAGTAGTGACAGTAAAAGTGACAGTTGAGAAAGCCTGAAGTTGGTCCGGGTGTGTGCCCTGGACTGAGAACAGCAAGGTCAGCAGACGGCGGTGACTGTCTGCAGGAGAGGCTACTTGGAGGTTGCCGAAAGGACCACTCGAGTCCCCGGGATCCGGCCCATCGCTCGAGCCACCGAGCAGCAGCAGGCCGCAGCAACAGCGGCAGCCGGACCCGAGCAGTGGGAGAGTGCAGCGTCCCCTCCTCCGCCCGCGACATTAGATGGATAGATAGTAATCTTTATATAGGGCCAAAATGTTCTGCAGCGCTTTACATACATCAGCAACACTGTCTTCTCCCCATTGGGGCTCACAATCTATAGTCCTTATCAGGATGTCTTTGGAGTGTGGGAGGAAGCCGGAGACGCCAGAGGAAACCCCCACAAACACAGGGAAAACATACTAGCTCCTTGCAGATGTTGTTCTTGGTGGGATTTGAACCCAGGACACAAGTGCTGCAAGATTGTAGTGCTAACCACTGAGCCACCATGACAGACAGACAGACAGACAGACAGACAGACAGACAGACAGACAGACAGACAGACAGACAGACAGACAGACAGACAGACAGACAGACAGACAGACTGACTGACTGACAGACAGACAGACAGACAGACAGACGTTTTACACACAGGGTTTGGAGAATTATGTTGAGGTTCCAGAATGTAATATTATATTTGAATAAATATTGATTTTTTTGTTCAAGATGTTAAAGTATAAATGTGAATTGTTGGTCCTGCACCAAAAAAAAAATAAAAAAATAAGACATCCCTTAAAAATAAGCCATTTTTCAGAGCAAAAATTAATATGACACTGTCTTCTTTTTGGGGAAACACGGTAGTAATCAGAAAGGTAACTGTATTCATACATCCATTACTGTAACAAACAAAACAAAGCCAAGATTGCAGGGATCTGCTTAAATAACTTTAGTTTTTCTAATCTTGAACTTCCACTGTGCAGCTTGTTAATTAAAGTAAATTATGCTTGGGAAAAATGATAGCTCCTTGTAAACAAGCGCTTAGTTTGACTATTCATGTTCTATTATGTGGAAAAAAACTGAAAATTATACCTCATTTACAAGGCTGCAATTTCTTTGATATGAACGCCATTTCCTATTTTCCTTTCTTTTTAATCAGTATGTTAAATTAAGGTATGCATAATTTAAGTTATGATTAGTAAAAGAGCAAAATAACTGAATGTTAACCCTTGTCTAGTTACCAGTTATAGAAATGACTATGCATTGCTGACAGTATGTAGTGGAGGTTGTGATGAAGTACAGGATTTTCCCGCTGTAGTAGTGTAGTGGGTGGGCCTACCCCCTACTAGTTTAACATAGTTACCCGGCATTGTGATTATTAAAAGTGTTGAATTTTATGTTTTTATGTGATGTGTTAGGGCACCCCCTAGTGGCCGGGTGGGACGGCTGTTGCCACCGGGGAGGAGGAGTCGGCCGGATATCTAGGCTAGGTCGGGATGTGTGTGGAGAGAGAGATCCGGGTCAGCGGAGTGCGAGCATCTGCAGCGGCAAGTGCGATAGTGTGAGCGGAACATCAAGGGACACCAGAGAGGAGGAGGTGGACGTAACCTCAGAGCCTATTCTGCCGGTGTGGGTCCGGTGTATGCTTGGCTGAATAGTGGGTGCCCGAAGGAAGTAGAGTACGGAGGGCATATCCCCACCCGAGGTGACGTTTGGTCAGAGTGTCCCCAGCTCCACTAATATTGCCGTGATCCGCTGACCGGAGTGGTTTTTACCGGAGTGTCTGTCGAGCTGAGAGATCCGGGACAGCAGTGTGTGCACTTGGGCAGAGTGTGAGCGAAACAGCACGGGACACCGGAGATAAGGAGGTGGACGCAACCTCAGAGCCTATTCTGCCGGTGTGGGTCCGGTGTATGCTTGGCTGAATAGTGGGCGCCCGAAGGAAGTAGAGTACGGAGGGCATATCCCCACCCGAGGTGGCGTTTGGTCAGGGTGTCCCCAGCTCCACTGAAAGAGTCTACAACTGCCTGTTTCTTTGCTGTCTGCTGTTCGGATTATTGGACTGTGCTGAATAAATGTTCTCTTTTATTGCATTCAACTCCTGCCTGAAGTCTTTTTGTGTAATGGAGAACGAAGACACTGACACACATTGTTTTAACTCTAAAGAAGTGATGAAGCCAGGGATGTGCCTGCACCATAGTGCTGCCACGACTACAGAGGCAGAGGCCTCCCTGGTTGATCATTTCATGTGGCGTAGTCGGCAGGATGCGAGTCCCCTGCCGGGGACCCAGGAGTCTGAAGACCAAGTAGTGCCTGAAGCACGGAATTCGGACTATGAAAGAAGATTCCCAGTCCCATGGTGGGAGGAAGAAGTGCCCAAGGCGTTGGACCGGGCACAAGATGGCGGCAAGATGGCCGTCGTCTGTGAAGAAACAGAAAGCGCGCGGAAAATTGGCGCCAAAAGAAGAGCCTGGGGCTGGCCGGCGCCGAAGAAAAAGGACAGAGTACTCCGCCCAAAGAGGGGAGGCGCCAGCTCCAGGGCATTAAAGACGAAGAGAAGAAAAAAAAAGTACCTCAGCGGAGGAGTCGAGATGATGCGCAAGGCTGGGGGTGGAGTTTGTTCAAGAGCGGGAAACGAAGACCCGCCTCCACTTCCTCCAGTCTCAGCGTCGACACCACCGCCATTACCAGTGATTCCGTTGAGAACCGAGATGGAGAACTTTGGGCAACCTGCGGAGTTGGCGACGACTATGGCCCTCATCAGCCTTGGCCGAGGCCGACCCCGGTTCGCCCCTGCTAACGAGGCCGCGATAGCGGATCTCCCCATTGGGCCGGGAGGCTCTACAAGACCGGACAAGGTCTCTTGGAAGACCTCATGGGACGCTCAAACCGGGAGCACCATTACAGAAGTGAAGGCGACCTATGCTACCCCGCCCATGCCAAGCCGTCCGGGGGTTGCTGTTTTCCCTTGGGACACCCCGCAGCTTAACGCCGCACCACCACCGTCTCGGGCAGAGACGCCATCACCACCAAGAGGTGCTGCAGCAGCTGTGCCGGAGGAGCCGTGCTACGCTCCGGTGTCTTTCAGGCGGATCCGCCGCCAGCCAGGACAATCTCTGGGGGCCTTTATCCAGGCTCAAGCGGAAGAATGGAAGAGAGCCTGGCCCCCAGAGTAAGCTGTTCGCTCCAGCACCTGTGAAGACCGGAATTGTTGTAAACCGGCAGAAAGTTGCTTTTGTTGAAAAGTTTTACGGGCCTGTTGCCCTCCAGCAAAGACCGGGAGCGCTATTGAAGCCTCCGGGCGCACATCTAAGACCGGGAGTGCTATTGAAGCCTCCGGGCACCTCCAGCAAAGACCGGGAGCGCTATTGAAGCCTCCGGGCGCACATCTAAGACCGGGAGCGCTGTTGAGCCTCCGGGCGCTATCCAGAGACCGGGAGCGCTGTTGCGCCATAAAGCGTCCCTAAAGACCGGGAGCGCCGCTGAACTGGTGCCGCTGTTGAGGACTGAACCGAAAGGTTTTTATGTGTTTATGGTTTTCTGTGTTTAAGAGCCTTGCCGGGAGGCTCGGATTTTAAGAGGGGAGGCATGTAGTGGGTGGGCCTACCCCCTACTAGTTTAACATAGTTACCCGGCATTGTGATTATTAAAAGTGTTGAATTTTATGTTTTTATGTGATGTGTTAGGGCACCCCCTAGTGGCCGGGTGGGACGGCTGTTGCCACCGGGGAGGAGGAGTCGGCCGGATATCTAGGCTAGGTCGGGATGTGTGTGGAGAGAGAGATCCGGGTCAGCGGAGTGCGAGCATCTGCAGCGGCAAGTGCGATAGTGTGAGCGGAACATCAAGGGACACCAGAGAGGAGGAGGTGGACGTAACCTCAGAGCCTATTCTGCCGGTGTGGGTCCGGTGTATGCTTGGCTGAATAGTGGGTGCCCGAAGGAAGTAGAGTACGGAGGGCATATCCCCACCCGAGGTGACGTTTGGTCAGAGTGTCCCCAGCTCCACTAATATTGCCGTGATCCGCTGACCGGAGTGGTTTTTACCGGAGTGTCTGTCGAGCTGAGAGATCCGGGACAGCAGTGTGTGCACTTGGGCAGAGTGTGAGCGAAACAGCACGGGACACCGGAGATAAGGAGGTGGACGCAACCTCAGAGCCTATTCTGCCGGTGTGGGTCCGGTGTATGCTTGGCTGAATAGTGGGCGCCCGAAGGAAGTAGAGTACGGAGGGCATATCCCCACCCGAGGTGGCGTTTGGTCAGGGTGTCCCCAGCTCCACTGAAAGAGTCTACAACTGCCTGTTTCTTTGCTGTCTGCTGTTCGGATTATTGGACTGTGCTGAATAAATGTTCTCTTTTATTGCATTCAACTCCTGCCTGAAGTCTTTTTGTGTAATGGAGAACGAAGACACTGACACACATTGTTTTAACTCTAAAGAAGTGATGAAGCCAGGGATGTGCCTGCACCATAGTGCTGCCACGACTACAGAGGCAGAGGCCTCCCTGGTTGATCATTTCAGTAGGCTACAATATTGTATTTGTGTTGTGTACTGATCTCAGAGAAGGGGAGATATTTTGAATGTGCCTTTGCTTTACATTATATGTAGTACCCTTATCGGGAGTAATTAGATTGGTTTAGAGCTTGGGAGTCCCAAAAGATTCCCTTTGGCCAATATAAGAAGACTATTAAAAATAAGTACCTGTGATATTTGGGGGCCATATTGGTTTTTCTGTAGTGATGGTTGAGGGACCACCGCGGTGCAGGGTACAATTACGGTACACAAAACGAGATTGCAGAAACAAGGTTGCAGCTTTATTTACAAGCAGGAGGTAAGCAGTTAGTCAAGCAAAAAGGGATATACAATGCGGCAACAGTAAAGTTTAATAAGCTTCATATTCTAGCTGGAGCGTATCATTAGTGCGTTGCCCCCAACTATTAATGCACTTGAGAGATACCCACATTGAAAAATGTATATTCTTGGTCCAATGCCAATAGGCTGTAGTCAATATTGAACAAACCCTGAAATACCCCTATATTTGTGCCACAAGGAGAGGAATTTCCACAAAATAGAATAGCAGCTTATGCCGAGGATCCCACAGGTACTCAAATGAAATTAACTGGCTGGCCCATGGCAGAGTGAGCAGCAGAAAATAAATGAAGATCAAAAATTGTACAGTTCACAAATTCACAAAGACCTGAGCAGGACACCCAGCAGGCATTTCAAACAGGTTTTAGATAATCAAGCAAGCGGGCTGAAATAATAAAGAAAAGCCCAGAGAGCAACTAAAGAAAATCCCTCAGGATGACATACCAAAACCTCAAGGAGGGTGCAGCAAAAAATGCTAAAAAACCATACGGGGCAGGGCAAAGGAAGGGTGGTGGACCAGATATGGGTGGCCCCACGCGTATCGCTACCTCTTGGTAGCTTTCTCAAGCGCAGACATGGTAGCACAAGGCATATTCAAAAACCACATACTTAACTATTTAATAAATTAATGAAATAAATAGACACAGACAGTGTGTGGAAGAAAAGTGGCCGTGATGGTTTATTAAGAGTAACCGATACATCCATTAATCAACACAAAAATTACCAATAAACTCATCAACATATTTAAAATTGTAAATGCATGATGTTACACCATCATGCAACCACTACTACACCATTACCAAGCAAATCCACCCAGGGAACCTGGGTGATTTTTCCCTCTAATAAAACATCACGACAAAATAAACCCATAAATAAGGGGGCGGGTGTCTCTTCAATCTTCATCAGCTGGACTGCCAGCTGACAGGTCAGTCACTCACATTTATACTTGAATTTCCCGCATAAAAATATTATCAGCCAATCATATTCAAAGGAAAAAAGGCGCGCAACAGCTGGTTTAAACCAGCTCACTCAGCTGTCCGCATTACGTCACCTTACCTCACTGTAAATAAATGAAATAACCATTTACACACCCTCATTATTTAAAACTACAATCATGAAAATGCCTGTACGACCATGGTAACCCTCGCTAAAGGCTATAGGGTTTTTTCATTAACACCACTAAGACATATGTGTGTACTATTTAAAGGGTAAAATGCTAAATAGACAATATGAATCACCTGTGTGAGCAGCAAGGAGGTAGGACCCAGCATGCAGTCTAGAAACAGAAAGAAGTGAAAGAGCGTTGCTAACAAATACCAACAACGCTGAAACAAACCACGCATGCGTTTAGGCCCACGGTCAAACGCATGCGTGGAAAGTATGGGGAGCGCTCGTCATGGCCGGCCGAAAAAAGGGGGGGGGATGAAGGTTCTCAATAAAGAGCGGTGTCTGTGGGAACAGAGGGCCGACTTGTATAAAGGGATACGCTAATGTTAGGACTCATGAGCAGACTAAAGAGAAATGCCAAATAAAAATAACTACAATATATAGTCTGCACATGTGTCAGAAATAGGTAATGCCATGCAGGCAGCATATCAGGTTTCACATAATCTTATTTGAATGTTCACAAGCAGTAAACACTGTGTTGGTAAGTGGATGCACCAGAAATTGTCATATATCAATGATCCCATTCAGAGTCACAACAAACGCACAACTTCCAAAATGGAGGGGCCCCCCCAAAAAACACACACATTTTTCTCACAAATTTCACGCCCATGAAGCCAGGTATATATAGATTCAGGCATATATAGATTCAGCAGAGTGTATTTGGAGACCCAAGAGAGGGACAAAAGGTTGATCACAAAAAAAAAAAAATTGGTACTGGCACTGGTACATGCTGAGAGTGAAAGAATGGAGGTACCCCATTAACATCCTGCAAATGGCGCATCCATTATTGACAGAGATGCAGGGCACGGCACCAATAAACATTAGTGGGCAACAGGAAAAAAAAAAAAATATTTATTTTTTTTATTAATTAAATTAATCTTTGCTTTCTGCTGGTTTTTTGTTTTTTGTATTTTGTATAACCTGTTGGGAGAAAAATAAGGCAGGCCACAATATTTTAGGAGTGTACCACACTGGTACATGCTGAGAGTGGAAAAAAGGGAGGTACCCCATTAAAATCCTGCAAATGGCGCATCCATTATACACAGAGATGCAGGGCACCAATAGACATTGGTAGGCGACAGCAAAAAAGTCCTGTGAGTAGAGCAATGGAGCCATTCAAAAGGCGATCATGGTGGCTTGATGTGCAGTCTTATGAAATTCTTCAAGAAATTGGATCAAAGTTCGATTAATCATTCCCAGGCCAAGGGTAGTACTCCATTCAATGCAGCATCTGGAGAGGAAAATGCCACTGGTCATAAACACGTTCTTGTGGTCGGTGATAGGGACAGCGCCACAGTAAACAAAGATGGAGGGGGGGCGGCGGGAGGAAAAAGGAGTATCCACAGCTGGAAGGGATGAACCTGAAACAATAATGGACAAACAAAAGATTAGAAGGTTTCATAGAAACCATTGAACAAAATTTCCTCATTGATGCCATGTGGTGCAAGGCTGTTGAGTGTGTAAATCCATTTTGATTCCTTTTGTAGCAACTCCTTGACCACATCACCCCCCCTGATGCCCTGATTGACAGCATCAACCACAAGGACTTTGAGACTCCTGGTACGACCACCATGATATGTGAGAAAGTGCATAGCCACAGATGACACGGTCTTACCCTTTCTCAGATCCTCTTTTGCTGTGTTGATATTGGATATGTGTTGCTGTAGTCTGCGTCGTAGCTCCTGGGTGGTTTGACCCACATAGAGTTTAGGGCAATCACATTTCAACACATAGACCACATTCTTCGACCGGCAATTGTAATACGACCGACAGGAAACCTGCCCAGGAGGAATAGGTAGAAGGAATTGGTTTCCTGCAACCATGAATTGGCACACCGTGCAATCCCCACAAGGGAAAGTTCCAACCACCTTTGAACCCCTCCCAAAGTTCTGGGTCTGTCTCCGAAAGTGGCTAGAGGTTAGGAATGATTTCATATTCCTAGCTCTCCGGGCAACCATTTTAGGTTTTTCAGAGATCAAGGCACAAAGCCTTTCCTCACTCCATAGGATACCCCAGTTATTATTGAGAATTGTATAAACATCCTGCCACTGATTGTGATACTGTGAGATCAAATTTACCGTTCCAGCTTTGGCCTGATTCTTGGGTCCTAGGGCATCCTCCTGGTTTATGTTGGAGGTCATCTGGTAGGCTGAGGATATGACTCGTTTTGGGTAACCCCTTGCTTTGAATCTGCTGGAGAGATCGAGTGCATGAACACGGAAATCCTCCAGGTTGCTGCAGTTCCTCCGAACCCTCAAAAATTGTCCTTTCGGGATCATATTCCGGACAGGGGGAGGGTGGAAACTGGAGTAGTGCAGCAAACTGTTGGCGGCGGTAGGCTTTCTAAAGAGTTGCGTACATAAAGACTCACCCTTCAGATTAATCCTCAAATCCAAAAAATCCACCGAAGCAGTTGATATAGTCTTGGTTTCTTGTTCATTTATTTTCTGCTGCTCACTCTGCCATGGGCCAGCCAGTTCATTTCATTTGAGTACCTGTGGGATCCTCGGCATAAGCTGCTATTCTATTTTGTGGAAATTCCTCTCCTTGTGGCACAAATATAGGGGTATTTCAGGGTTTGTTCAATATTGATTACAGCCTATTGGCATTGGACCAAGAATATACATTTTTCAATGTGGGTATCTCTCAAGTGCATTAGTGCTTTTAATTGATTTTAGATGTCCGTATTTGTCTGTGTGTATTCGTTCATCGGTATTTTTTCACTTTCACTATGTGTTTTATGTGTGTTCTATTGACAATAAAACATTGGTGATTCTTAATAATACTTCATAAGTGGTGATCCCATTTTTTAGGTATGTCTTTTTCTTGTTCTTGTCACGTAACGCAGTGTACCTAGGAGATCCTCGTGGGTGGTGCCATCCCACTGTATGTCTTGCCCCCAACTATTACAAACACTGGTAGGCAGCATACAAGACAGGAAAAATATGTCAGCAACTGGTATGCATTACGATCTAGCTGTCCTCTGCTTTCAGGGCTGCGCGGATACCGCACTCTGGCTACTGTGGCCTTCACACACTTACTAAGTGCGCACAATGATAGAGACTCACAATACAGTGGAAGGAGGACTAGTCCACTCCCGGGGTTCAGCCTGTGATGATCATCAGTGCGCCATTCTTCCATCAGGGCAGAGAAGTCTTTCTTCTAACACGGACCCGGAATCTCTGAACTAATTTGGACGATGTCTTCTCCTCGCTTCGGATTGACTGGCCTTTGCAATATCTTCTTCTCGGTTCGGTACTTGCCCAACAACAACCAGGGGACTCTCACGGTCCGGCTCAAGTAAGTCTCTCACAGCTGACACTGTACCTCTTCAAACACCAAGGTCTCTCTTTCTGTACACACAGGCCCAACTTGTCCTGTTCCTGCCCTAAACTCTTCTCTCTTACTGTTTCTCTACTTCCTGCACTTTTCAGGGCAGCGTTAGTCCACAACTCACAGTTCAGATGGGGAGATCGTGGCTGAGCTGGCCAGTTATTATTAGGCCCCCTTCACACGCACGTGTCTCCGGTATGTGCTAGGTCCATGCCTGCATGTACCGGAGACACGGGCACACGTAAACCCATTAAAATCAATGGGTTTATGTGCACGCACGTGTGCAGCCTTTGGCCCGTGCCTCCGTGTGGAGCAGATGTGTGTCCGTGTGCTCCACACGGATGCATGTCCGTTTTTCTCTGGCAGCACGGGTGTCACACGGCCCACACCCGTACCACACGGATGTAGTGTGGATGCGGTCCCGTGTGACACGCGCCGGAGAAACACACGTGTCAGAGAAAAAAAAAAAATCTTTACTCACCTTATCCTGCCCTCCTGTCTCCGCCACTGCTGTCACTTGCTGCCGACTGCCGCTCATTATGCTCATTTAATATTCACTTCACTGCGGCCAGCAGCAGCAGTGGGGAACCGGCAGGGCTGGAGACCAAAGTTCAGCACCACAGACAGCGACGCCAGGGACAGGTGAGCAGAAAGTTTCGTTCTCCATGTGTTATCACGGAGAACACACGGAGTGCCATAAACACGGCTCACGGAGGGGAAAACGCACCTTTGACACGTCCGTGAAATACGTGCATGATTTTCACTGACGTGTGAAGGGGGCCTTACACAGGACACAGGGGAGAACTGTCTCTTAAAGGCTGAGTGCTTTCTACCATTCGTAGGGGCAATTCCCTTACAATTTTGCATTGAGGCCAACAAGCATTAAGTTACTCCACTGATCTCCATATCACCATTCTAGCACAGGTGTGTATTAGTGAATAAGTGAATAAAATACTTGAAATTTTCTAGCAACAGGTACAATTCAGGCACAGTTTAAAAAAATTAGGGCCCATCATTTGTGGAGATGAGCGAACCTGAGGTTCGATGTTCAGAGTTCGAAAACCGACTTCCAAAAAAACAAAGTTTGGGTTCGAAGTTCAAGTGAGTTACGAGTGCAAACCACTCAAGCAAGCAGTGCTGTGTTTGAGTATGAGGGATGCCCAGCCCTGTGCGAGATTCTTGCAGTGTTTGTATAGCTCGCACTTGGGGTAAAATCAGCGTGATCACATGTAGTGTGCACACACAAAGGCAAAAAAATACATTTGAACCCCCCCCCCCTTCCGGAAGTATTTTGCTTATAGCTGGCAGCATATCGGTGGAGCCATAAAATGCCCAATTACAGAATCCCATTCGGATTCAGATCAAGTCGGGGTCAAAAATTGAACTTTTTTAAGGATTGAATGTACCTGATGAACCGAACTACCAATTGTTCGCACATCTCTAATCATTTGTCACTTTTCATTTTTTGGTCTTGTGGCCTTCTTCACGGTCATTTTTGTCGCAAATTCATTAAAATGGTGCATGTGGTTCCTGAATTTTGTGCAAACTCAAAAATGTCCTTTTTTTTAGCCTGTGTTGTAGCTTTTTATGGCAAACATTGCATGCTATTGAATTGAATAACACTTTTTGTTCTAAAGATAATCTCTTCAGGAAGAAATAATGTATAGTTGCAACAAATTTTGCAACTTTTCAAAAGTTGGAAATGATGAATCAGGCAGAATCATCTGGAAACCCCAAACTCTACTCACAGTGGCGAACTAAAAAAATACACAAGCAAACACATAACAAAATAGACTTCACACCTTTCCAACCAAGGACGTACGTTACTTAATGACCAAGGATGTAACAGGACGTCGTAGCACTCACAGAATCACAGGGGGCTGTGCACCTGCGATTGCTGCCGGGGACTTGGCTTACACGACAATTGAGCTCTGAGCCTCGCAGCCAGGGATGGTGCCCATGCTGTCCCTGGCTGTTTAACCCTCTAATTGTCACAATCAATACTGATTGCGGCATTTAGGAGATTGGGAGAGGGATCACTTCTCCCATCCGATTGGGACCCCCACAATGTAAATGCGAGGGCCCAATTGTTGTCATGGTGATCCAAGGTCGTCATGATTGCATGACTGCAATCAGAGTCCTATAGTGTGATGTCCCATAAAGTGACTAAGTGAAAAAGATTAAAAAAAAGTTAAAACATATAATAAACAAAAAGTACACATCACTGCATCCATAAAAACCTGAGATATAAAACTGTCACAATAGTTAATTCCTTCAGTGAACACCGTAAAAAATGAATAAAAAACGTAGCAAAAACTGTCTTTTCAACATACAGCTGACAAAAAAGTGGAATAAAACGCGATCAAAAAGTCATATATAAATAAAAATCGTACCGCAGAAAACGACATCTCGTTCCACAAAAATAAGCTAAATATATGAGTAAGGATCTGTTGGATCCAAAACACATCATCTTTTCCCTTTTAATGGAGTCTTAAACATGGAATTTTTAAAATGTGAAATAAAGTCTTGGAATTTTTTATCGTTTGGGATTGCTAAATTTTCTTGGATTTTTTGGATTGCCTCTTCTGGTGACCAGCTGGTCTCTGATCCGTGCATCCCTTTCTCTATAAAAGGAATTGCTGTTGATGGTGGAGTGGCTGATAAATATTTTTTGTTTTTTGTTTGAAAAGACAGACACCGCCGTTTTTATTTCATGGCTCAATTTTATAAACTTGCAGCTGTGAAACTGTGAAGCCCCTGGGGATTCAAGATGCTCACCAAACACCTAGATAAATTCCTTGAAGGGTCTAGTTTCCAAAATGGGTTCACTTGTGGGGCAGCTCAACTGTTTAGGTCCTTTAGGGGGTTTCCAAATGCGACATGGCATCTGCTAATGATTCCAGACAGTTTTGCTTTCAAAAATTCAAATGGCACTCCTTCCCTTCTGAGCCCTACCGTGCGCCAAAACAGTTGATTTCCACCACATATGAAGTCAGCGTACTAAGAAGAAATTGCACGATAAATTTTATGGTGTATTATTTCCTGACACTCTTGTGAAAATGCTAAATTTTATGTGTAAAATAACATTTTTGTGGAAAAAAGTTACATTTAATTTTATTTCCTTCTAAATTGCTTTAGTTCCTGTGAAGCGCCTAAAGGGTTAATAGACTTCTTGGATGTGATTATGAGTACTTTGAGGGGCACAGTTTTCAGAATGGTGTCACTTTTGGGTATTTTCTGTCACCTAGGCCTCTCAAAGTCACTTCAAATGTGATGTGGTCCCTAAAAAAAATGGTTTTGCAATTTTTTTGGGAAAAATGAGAAATTGCTGATGAACTTTGAACCCTTCTAAAGGGGGCTTTACACACAACGACATCGCTAATGAGATGTCGTTGGGGGTCATGGAATTCGTGACGCACATCCGGCCTCGTTAGCGACGTCATTGCGTGTGAAACGCACGAACAACCGCTAACGATCAAAATTACTCACCTAATCGTTGATCATTGACACGTCATTCTAATCCCAAATATCATTGCTGTTGCAGGACGCAGGTTGTTCGTCGCTCCTGCGGCAGCACACATCGCTATGTGTGACACCGCAGGAACGAGGAACAAAATGGTACCTGCGGCCGCCGTCAATGAGGAAGGAAGGAGGTGGGCGGGATATTCCAGCCGCTCATCTCCGCCCCTCCGTTTCTATTGGGTGGTCGCTTAGTGACGCCGCTGTGACGCCGAACGAACCTTCCCCTTAGAAAGGAGGCGGTTCGCCAGCCACAGCGACGTCATTAGGCAGGTAAGTACGTGTGACGGGTCCTAGCGATGTTGTGCACCACGGGCAGCGATTTGCCGGTGATGCACAACCGGGGGTGCTTTTGTAAGGGCTTTCACTGTGTAAAGTGGCCTTTACTTCCTAACAAAAAATAAATATGTTTCAAACATTGCACAGATGTAAAGTAGACATATGGGAAATGTTATTTAGTAACTATTTTGTGTGTTATAACTCTCGGATTTAAGGGCAGAAAATGTCAAAGTTTGAAAATTGCGAAATATATAAATACTAATATACTCAACAAATAAATAATTCTTAGAAATTATAAAAAAGAGACATTTTTCAAAGCAGTTAATGAAGGAAGCATCAAAATAGTTTTCTTCTTGTCCTCCTCATTCTACTACTTCCTTACTAAGCAAATAGATAGGATAACAGATGGATATTCAGTGTAATATAAAAGGCCACTCAATATAACAATGAATAAATATGGAAAGCTGAGTTTCATATGGCCAAACATAATTTCAAAAGATGACTAGTACACCCAAGTAAATAAGTAGATATTTATTACAAAAAAATCATATACAAATAGGGGTACTGTTATAAAGACTGGATTCATAAAAGTGTATAACAGTGAAGGGTTAACGAACTGACAGAGATCACCCTTCCAGGGACCCAAACAGCATTAATCAAATATTCTATATAGGCAAACATACTGCACAGTCCATAGGATAAAATCTCATGGTGAGGCCCACCAAAAATATCACACAAAAGAGCCCATAGGCTGTGCATGAATTAGAGCAACTGCTTACCCATAGTAAGTGCCTATATAGTAGCCGTGTCCGAGGTCCGGTAAAGAAGAGGGAGGAAAGCTCCGACGCGTTTCGCTTGTAGTGCTTCCTCGGGGGGCGATGTGACCCAGTGTAGTGTGTCCCATGTATATATACCCACCATAATTGTCTCCTAATAGCCGCCGTCTAGATGCCGCATGCGCTGTGACCATGCTCGCACCCCGCGCGTCACTTCCGGGTCTCCCGGCGGAAGAGACGCTCACAAGGGGAACGTCATCTCCCGCCGAGCGGAGCTCCTCAGTGCGCGCGAGAATGCAGGCAGCACAGGGCATGCGAAGCCCGCACGGCCATCTTAGGTACTGGTGAGGTCCCCATGTAAATGCCGGGATTTTGCCCATAGTGTGGGAAGGATGTCACGTCATAGTCAGGGCATGTAAAGCCCGCGCGGCCATCTTAGGTGCTGGTAAGGTCCCAAGTATAAATACAGGGATTTGCCCATAATGTGAAAAAGAAGAAGTCGCGTCATAGTCAAATGGAAAAAGAGCATCATAGACATCTTAAGTGTAGATATAATAGCCAATATTCTACGACGGTACCCTCAGTGGGGAAAGCCCATAGAAAGTACTATACAATAAGATAAAGATCCCCCGGATCCACCACATATCCCGATTCAGTGTAAGAAGTAACAAAGGACACACTACATGCCTATGGTTACAACCCAGGCACCAGCACCAGAGTATAGATAAAATAGCATATAGAATGACCTGAGATCACGTAACCCAAACATGAAGTTTACATAAACCAATCGCTGATCCCAGGTCATTAAGCATACATCCATCATAACATGCCGGTACCAAGGCAGAAACAAGGCATAAATAAATCAGGGATATGGAAGTAGATCAAGGGGGACCATTCAATCAATAAACATTCTTTTACAAAAAGAATGTCATCACACAGAAAATGGCCAGGAAAATATAGGCCATATATTCCATATAGTGACATACATCGTACTAGATACTCCATATAGTCCATATAGTAACATATGTCATACTGGATACCCCCATCACAATATTCTCAAAAATGAAATTATTTATTATTTACTTATCACTACTATCATTCTCAACAGACACTACTATGTCTAAATATAAATGTACATATTAAACAGTATAAATATAAGTATGTGTTGCCAGAAGAGGGAGTCCATAGGCTTGACCGTGGATGACGTAGGCGAAATGAGGTTTAGTATCTCCACATCATATTATCCAATATAGCAGGGCAGTCAGCATATGTAGACATATGGGAATACAGACTTGTGGGTCACATCTCAGAAAAAAAGGAAAAAAAGAAGAAGGGAATTAAAATCACAAATTAATTAAAAACAGCGGGACACACAGAAAAGTGAACCGCCACCAGAGAAACAGTTGCAAATCTATAAAAATGAGGAAAAACTCATTTTCTCATTCAAGCCAGATGGTGTCAAGGTGCCCAAGCGCACTATCCAGCTGCATTCACGCTGAGAAAGCATCTTGGTGTAGTCACCGCCTCTAGGCGCGGCACTGCGATGGGCGCGGCGTGCGCGCCCTCATACGCAAACCTCTTTACATGCCCTGACTATGACGTGACATCCTTCCCACACTATGGGCAAAATCCCGGCATTTACATGGGGACCTCACCAGTACCTAAGATGGCCGTGCGGGCTTCGCATGCCCTGTGCTGCCTGCATTCTCGCGCGCACTGAGGAGCTCCGCTCGGCGGGAGATGACGTTCCCCTTGTGAGCGTCACTTCCGCCGGGAGACCCGGAAGTGACGCGCGGGGTGCGAGCATGGTCACAGCGCATGCGGCATCTAGACGGCGGCTATTAGGAGACAATTATGGTGGGTATATATACATGGGACACACTACACTGGGTCACATCGCCCCCCGAGGAAGCACTACAAGTGAAACGCGTCGGGGCTTTCCTCCCTCTTTTTTACCGGACCTCGGACACGGCTACTATATAGGCACTTACTATGGGTAAGCAGTTGCTCTAATTCATGCACAGCCTATGGGCTCTTTTGTGTGATATTTTTGGTGGGCCTCACCATGAGATTTTATCCTATGGACTGTGCAGTATGTTTGCCTATATAGAATATTTGATTAATGCTGTTTGGGTCCCTGGAAGGGTGATCTCTGTCAGTTCGTTAACCCTTCACTGTTATACACTTTTATGAATCCAGTCTTTATAACAGTACTCCTATTTGTATATGATCTTTTTGTAATAAATATCTACTTATTTACTTGGGTGTACTAGTCATCTTTTGAAATTATGTTTGGCCATATGAAACTCAGCTTTCCATATTTATTTATTACTTCCTTACTAATATGCTTATATGGACTACAACGCCGCCTCAGGATTGAGATCAATGATCAATTACCGCAGTGTGAATTTCCATCTCAGCACTGTCAGACAGAATGAGGCAGAAATGGAATTAATTAACTAGCGAACCCCTTGCTAGTTGTTTAGAAGCAGGCAAGAATGGGCAGTCAAAGTCAGGAGATGCTAAAATAAAAAAAACGCCATTTACACAGTGCAGTTGTTTTATAAAATATATAATTACCAGGTAAGTAAAATCAATGAAAAGTGAATGGAAATTCTGGTGAAATGTTGTCCACTCTTGACTTATAAGATAGATGTATTTACATCCATACAAGTACTTACATCCTCCATATAGTGCGGACACATGACATTAACTTGTTGGATATTTTACCTTTCTTTTGTGTAATTGTAGCTTTTAGTTGAACGCAAAAGTTGAACTGTCACCAGATTTCACATTACAAACTGCTCACATTGTTTAATAGATCTCTTTGACATGATTAGGTATACATACTATGAAAATCCATGTTAGGATGGCTGTATAATCCAGAGATTACACTGGGCATATTTTGAGTCCTGATTTAGTTAGTTTCTGACATGGATTTTGTAAGAAAATACACTAATGTCTTCAGGTTTAAAAGACCTACTTAGCAATGTGTAAAGGCTTGGTGACAGATCCGCCTTAAAGGGGGCTTTACACGCTGCGACATCGGTAACGATAGATCGTCGGGGTCATGTCGTTAGTGACGCACATCCGGCGCCATTACCGACATCGCAGCGTGTAATGCAAATGAGCGACGATCAACAAGCACAAAAACGTCAAAAAACGTTGCTCGTTGTCACGTCACTTATTTCCTTAATATCGCTGCAGCGACAGGTATGATGTTGTTTGTCATTCCTGCGGCAACACACATCTCTGTGTGTGACACCACTGGAACGACAAACATCTCCTTACTTGCGTCCACCGGAAAAGGAGGAAGGAAGGAGGTGGGCGGCATGTTCCGGCCGCTCATCTCCACCCCTCCTTTTCTATTGGGCAGCGGTTCAGTGACGCTGCTGTGACGTCGCTGTGACGCTGAACGCACCTCCCCTTAGAAAGGAGGCGGATCGCCGGTCACAGCGACGTCGCAGAGCAGGTATGTGCGTGTGACGCTGCCGTAGCGATAATGTTCGCTACGGCAGCGATCACCACATATCGGCCATACGATGGGGGCGGATGCTATCGCGCTCGGCATTGCTAGCATTGGCTAGCGATGTCGCAGCGTGTAAAGCCCGCTTTACACTTCTTTTGCTCCAATTCGTTAAGACTGGTGTTTTTTATATCATTCAATGTTGGGAGCAGCAAAGTAAGATGTTCATCTTTAATGAATTTGGAGCATCTTTCACTTGCCATGCCACATCACCAGATATGTGCACTGTGCCTTTCAGTCAAAATTGTGGCACACATTATGATGAATTTGTCAGGCACTTGTCTTGCCTAAGGTCAACCACCTTTCTAATAAATATATATGTCAATAGAGTAAAGCCTGCTTTACACGCTGCAATGTATCTTACAATGTGTCGGCGGGGTCACGTCGTAAGTGACGCACATCCGGCATCGTAAGGTACATTGCAGAGTGTGACAGGTACGTGCGATTGCGATTGAACGGTAAAACGTTCATTGCACGCACATCGTTCATTTCTCTAGAATTGCACGTCAGATTGTTCATCGTACCCGGGGTAGCACACATTGCAGTGTGTGACACCCCGGGAACGATGAACAGATCTTACCAGCGTCCTGCGGCTCCTGGCCCACAATGTGGAAGGAAGGAGGTGGGTGGGATGTTTACGTCCCGCTCAGCTCCGCCCCTCCTCTTCTATTGGCCGGCTGCCGCGTGACGCCGAACGTCCCTCCCACTCCAGGAAGTGGACGTTCGACGCCCACATCGAGGTCGTATGGACGGGTAAGTACGTATGACGGGGGTTAATCATTTGTGCGGCATGTTCAGCAAATTGAACGTGCCACACATACGATGGGGGCATTGCAAATCGCAACGTGTAAAGCTGGCTTTAATCACACTTGTATTCCGATCAAATGGTAATGGTCAGAGCATATGGGGGCCAATGCTGTTGGAGACTGTTAACTTTAAATTAACTAAATTTAAAAGGAAAATGGCACATCTGCATTTGTTTTAAAGGAACCTGTCACATGAAGAAACGCTATTCATTAAAAATATTCTGATCAATGTTTCCAATATAAAAAATTTCATGTTTCTTTTTCATTGAGGTCTATCATATCCTGCAGAAAAGAGGGCCGATTGAAATGGGCCCACTTACCTGTTGGGCTTTTGTGCTGCTGCACAGGTTGCACCAATGGTATGTCCACCCCTGACTGGCACACTTTAGAAGCCTTATCTGTGTGCATTTGTAAGGCTAAGCAATCCCCCTCCATGGATGATCAGCATGCGAGTGGTTGTTCATCAGTATTCTACACCAGTGCAGCCTCCACATTTATCATGGAGGAATTGCTACATCCTTCCGTATATTACTAATATGACCAGGTATGGTAAATATGGCTGCCTTTTTCTATTTCACATACAAAAAAAAACAACCACTAAGTAAAAAAGTGGAAGTCCTTTAAAATCACCAGGGACACCACAGATTGGAATATTTAACCAGAAATGGCATCATATACTCAGGCCTAATTCCACATGCAACAGCCAGGTATACACCTGTACAAGTTATATCTGTGACAGAGGCGTAACTACCACGGTCACAGAGGTCGCGACTGCGACCAGGCCCAGCAGCTTAGGGGCCCGCTCTGCAGAGCAGCAAGCAGCTCCTTTCTGTGAGAGGAGCTGCGCTGATCTGGCGCAGACCATGCAGCCACTATATAACCCGGTGCCTCCGCTGCTGACAGTGGGCCCCCCTGCCCGTTATCAGTGGTGGCGGCGGCAGCACCGGGCACCCCTCCCCCGTCATCACGCACAGCACCAATGAAGAAGCGTGGAGTGGCACGTACAGATCCATGCTCCTTCATTCTCCCTCTGTTCCTGAGCGGTGACGTCACTCCTGTGCGTCCGCTGTGCTCAGAGCACAGACCGCAGGGTGAGAGGACGCCAACCGCAGCTGCAGGGGTATCGGAGGAGAGATGAGGACGGAGCAGCGGGGAACCGGACATGTGAGGACAGCAGCGGGTGAACGAGGAGAGAGGTAAGAATTTGTTTGGGGTTTTTTTGTTTTATTTTTTGCTTGGAGCATGGGGGGGCTGCCAGCAGTATACATGGAGCATGGGGGGGCTACTAGCAGTATACATGGAGCATGGGGGGCTGCCAGCAGTATACATGGAGCATGGGGGCGCTACCAGCAGTATACATGGAGCATGGGGGGGCTGCCAGCAGTAGACATGGAGCATGGGGGGGCTGCCAGAAGTATACATGGAGCATGGGGGGGCTGCCAGCAGTACACATGGAGCATGGGGGGGCTGCCAGCAGTACACATGGAGCATGGGGGGGCTTCCAGCAGTATACATGGAGCATGGGGGGGTTGCCAGTGTGACACCCTGGACTAGCCAGGTAGTCACAGACATAACACCACACACACCCCCTTCCCTAGACAGTCACAACAGTCAGACAAAATCCCTTGTTGCCTCCCTCCAGGGTCTGATGTCCCCACCAGGTGGGGCGGAGCCAGGCGGTTGGCCCCACCCACCGAGGAGTTCACAGGAGTTCACAGGCCTGGAGGCGGGAAAAGTGACAGAGATAGAGTTTGGAGGTGAAAGTGAGAGGGCAGAAACTGTCAGTGTCTGGGTAGGGGCCCAGACACAAACAGCAAGGTTGGCAGATGGTGGTGGCCGTCTGCAGGAGTTAGTGGATCTCTGCAAAACCGTAGGACCGGGGTCAGGCGGCGGCCCGCCGATACCGAACCGGGGAGTGGAGTGAATTTAGGCACACAGGCAGGGCCATTGGACCCCGACTAGGCTTGGAGCCGCTGGCAACGGTCAAATCCGAGTGTGACAGGAACCCCAGGGGTTTCCCAACAACCAAGACCCAACAGAAGGCAACAGTCCACACCCTGAGGATATACAGCCACCGCTATAGGCTATAGATCCAAGGGCCAGCGCCTGTGGGCAAAACGGGCTCCTTCGGTACCTATACACCGGGGAGTGGACTACCGGTGGGCAACCACAGGAGTCAGAACATTCTAACAAGGTGCAGGGAAAGACAGCCACCATCACACTGTCCAGGGAGAGCACAAAAGCACTGCAGCCGGCTGCGGGACCTGTCCATCCAGCAATTTGGTTTACCAGAGACTCTGTCATTGACTACCTGAGTGAGTACACCCGTGCCATCCGGTACCGCGCCGCGCTGCCCCTGCAACCCTGCACCCCAGCCATCCAGCCTCCCCGTTACACCATCGGGCCCCGGGATCACCAACCCCTACCCACGGAGGGGACAACATCCTAGCTGCTCCCTACCATCTCTCCCGGGATCCCCGTCACCAGCAGCGGTGGTGCCCATAATCACCACGACCCGTGGATGGCGTCACGAACTATCTCCCTAAACAAACCACCCCCTTTTCACTCGTGGACGAGGAGCGCTGCTCGAGCCCCCAGGTCCGGTCCACCGCTCGAGCCACCGAGCAGCAGCAGCGGACCCGAGCGTGGTGAGCGCGTCCCATCCGCCCGCGACAACTTGGCATCACGAACAGGATTAGAACCAATCTACCTACCAGTAGAAGTGAAAAATTTGAAGTTCCGCCATCTTGGGCGCGAAGATTTCCCGCTCGAGCATCTTCCCCGAGCAGGGAGGGCACGAAAGTGAAGCCCCGCCCCCAGAAAGAGGAAGTGCTAGAAAGAACCAAGGGGGGGAGGGTGAAGGCCTGCCCGATGTAACCGAGGGCATAAGAAGCAGGGACGCCAGGACTCTGCATATCCGGTTCCTGGAAGCACCAGCGCTATCATGTCCATCCCGTCCGGCAAGGCTGAAATTCCGGAGCCCACGCCAGGAACAGTGGCGTGGGTGGAGGCCCAGACTGCGCGAATGTGCTGCTGCCTGCAGGCCCAAGTACGATTCCTAATGGAGCGGTGGGTGGCCGACATGGAGGAAGTAGCGGCGGCCATGCGGAGACGCGAGGTGGAGACAGTGCTGGAGGAGCGGGTAAGTGACCCATGCCCCTGTGTCCTTGAAGGACCGGTCGCTGCGGCTGAGGGGCCCGGTCTGCGCCCGTTCACCCTGGTGCCTCCCCCACCATCCGCACCGGTTGTTGCTGCCCCGCCACTAGGCCCGCTGCCCCCAGCACCGGTAGCGGAGTTCAGCCCGTCCGCCCCAGAGAACCAGCCTGTAGGTGTTGCCAGCGAGCGACCAGCACCGCTTCCGCTGCCATGGAAGATCCCGCGGGAGGTGCCCGTCCGCGAAGGGAAGCCGTCGGCCCTGGAAGTGGCCGCACCCGAGACAGTCCCGGCTCCAGCAGTCTGTCTGCCTACAGAAGAGGTGGGAGCCGTGAACCGGAAGGCCCAGCAGGTGAGGCCTGCTGTCCCTAAAACCCATGCCTTGGCTGAGGCTGCGCCGGGTCACCGCTGCAAAGCAGCATCCCAGGCCGCAACACCACAGGACCCCCCAAAGAGGAAACCAGTAGTGGCCGGTGCGGGGGAAGTCCAGCGGGGCCCGACCCGCACGCAGGGGCATGCAGACGCCCCTTACTGGGACAGAGAGCCGAACCAGCTGGGCCGTGAAATTGCCGCAAGAGAGCAGCAGAGTGTACGAAGGCCAGGTCAGGTGGTTTGACCCTCAGCGGGGATATGGCTTTGTTTCCGACTCGGGCCTGGAGGCCGAGATATTTGTGGCTCGCCGGGATGTAAACTCCCATCTGTCAATGGGTCACCCGGGTCGTGATCTGCAACCGGGCAACCTGGTGACCTACACCCGACATTGCGGGGAGAGGGGCTGGTGTGCCCTAGATGTAAAGAAGAGGGAAGGCCACTGTGTCCAGATGCGGTCCCAGTCCCCTCCCCCACCGTGCCATCCGGATGTCGAGTTGGAGGAAGCATACAACGATGGCAACCTCAAATAGTGGCAGCGGTCCTCCGTTGCAACCCAGTTGTCCCCGTTGGGACCCCCAGCACCGTGTTTCTGCTAATTGAATGAACACCAATCATCTGAGTTTGTCACCTGATTAACAACAAATTGATTATGCCGGCCGTTGCCAACAAGTTGTCCCCGTAGGGACTCTATGTGTTTTCACCGCCCACATGAGGAACTACTCATGAACATGGCCGAGAACTTAAAGGCACCCGCGAACTTGTGGGCTTGTAAATAGCTTGTGGGCCGTTTTCCATGCCGCCTCCGGAGAGGCAGATTGGAGGAAGGGCCCGCAGCAGAGTAGGCTGGGGTCCGGCCACCACCAGGACCGGTGGCCATCCTCCGGGGGTCAGGGGTCCCCCTGGACGTGGGGTCCCCTGAAGTGACAGCCGGGTGCGAGACACCGTACCCGTTCCGGCTTGGGTGACCTGGAACCGAGTTCCTGCTTCCAGACTGGGGAAGAGGGGTGCTGCCCATTTCTTAGGGGCAGCATCAAGGTTTAGGTTACTTGGGTGGGGAAGCGGATGAACATGAACCCATCCGTCATTATTAAAAATGTTTATATATGTTTGGTATCTTAAAGTGCCATGCCTCCCGTAAGGGAAGAACTACAAAAATATTCTTGTGTTAAATGTTTTATATGATATTTTATCTTTACAGAAAAATAATACCGTTGATTGACGGGCAGCCCGCGGACGGTCTGCATTTCACTAAGGGGGAATGTGATGCCCTGGACTAGCCAGGTAGTCACAGACATAACACCACACACACCCCCTTCCCTAGACAGTCACAACAGTCAGACAAAAACCCTTGTTGCCTCCCTCCAGGGTCTGATGTCCACACCAGGTGGGGCGGAGCCAGGCGGTTGGCCCCACCCACCGAGGAGTTCACAGGCCTGGAGGCGGGAAAAGTGACAGATAGAGTTTGGAGGTGAAAGTGAGAGGTCAGAAACTGTCGGTCTCTGGGTAGGGGCCCAGACACAAACAGCAAGGTTGGCAGACGATGGTGGCCGTCTGCAGGAGTTAGTGGATCTCTTCAAAACCGTAGGACCAGGGTCGGGCGGCGGCTCGCCGGTACCGAACCGGGGAGTGGAGTGAAGCTAAGCACACAGGCAGGGCCATCGGACCCAGACTAGGCTTGGAGCCGCCGACAACGGTCAAATCCAAGTGTGACAGGAACCCCAGGGGTTTCCCTACAACCAAGACCCGACAGAAGGCAATAGTCCACACCGTGAGGATTTACCGCCATAGGCTAGAGATCCAAGAGCCAGCGCCTGTGGGCAAAACGGGCTCCTTCGGTACCTATACACCGAGGAGTGGAGTACCGGTGGGCAACCACAGGAGTCAGAACATTCTAACAAGGTGCAGGGAAAGACAGCCACCATCACACTGTCTGGGGAGAGCACAAAAGCGCTGCAGCCGGCTGCAGGACCCGTCCATCCAGCAGTTTGGTTTACCAGAGACTCTGTCCGTGACTACCTGAGTGAGTACACCCGTGCCATCTGGCACCGCGCCGCACTGCCCCTGCAACCCTGCACCCCAGCCATCCAGCCTCCCCATTACATCATCGGGCCCCGGGATCACCAACCCCTACCCATGGAGGGGACAACATCCTAACTTCTCCCTACCATCTCTCCCGGGATCCCCGTTACCAGCAGCGGTGGTGCCCATAATCACCACGACCCATCTCCCAAAACAAACCACCCCCTTTTCACTCGTGGACGAGGAGCGCTGCTTGAGTCTCTGGGTCCGGTCCACCGCTCGAGCCACAGAGCAGCAGCAGCAGCAGCGGACCCAAGTGTGGTGAGCGCGTCCCCTCCGCCCCCGAGACACCAGCAGTATACATGGAGCATGGGGGGGCTGCCAGCAGTATACATGGAGCATTGGGGGGCTGCCAGAAGTATACATGGAGCATTGGGGGGCTACCCGCAGTATAAATGAAGCATGGGGGGCTGCCAGCAGTATACATGGAGCATGGGGGGGCTGCCAGCAGTATACATGAAACATGGGGGGCTGGCTCCATTATACATGAAGGCATGGGGGCTGGCTGCATTATACATGGAGCATGGGGGGCTGGCTCCATTATACATGCAGCATGGGGGGCTGGCTGCATCATATATGGAGGACTATGGGGCGCAGTATAATATATGAAGTACTATGGGGTGAATGGAGAACTATGGGAAATGCATTATAATACATGGAGGACTATGGAGCTGCATTCTAATATATGAAGGGTTATGTGGGACCCTTTATACTATATGTAAGGCTATGTGGGGGCCATTATAGTATTTGGAGAACTATATACAAGGGGGAACAAAGATACAAGCAGGGGATGGGAATGTTTTGTGCTGAGGGAAAAGGGCTCTTTACCTCAGCACCCAGCTTTCCCATGCTCTGCTATACATCTCTCAGCACCCAGCTTTCCCATGATCTGATGTGGGAAAGCTAGGTGCTGAAAGAAAGATGTATAGCAGAGCATGGGGAAGCTGGGTGCCGAGGACAAGATGGATATCAGAACATAGGGAAGCTGGGTGCTGAGGGAAAGAGCAAAGTGGTAGCGTCATTATCCCATACCTAAAGTGTCTGTGTACGTAGAGGGTGGGCCCTGGTCCGAACTTTGCACCGGGGCCCATCATACTCTAGTTGCACTGATCTGTGACCCTGTATCACACAACCAGCACCACATTATTTGACAACCTATTTCTTCCCCATAGAATTTTGGGTTCTCGATAACCTGTTTTTCCAAAAATAGGCCCTCTCCCAAAAATGAGCCCTAGCAGGAATTTTCAGTATTTTTGGTGTAAGGCTTAAATATAAGCCCTACCCCAAAAATAAGCTGTAGTCACAATTCAATAATGGATTGTCCATACAGCTAAAAAAGTTAAAGAATATGCAGGACACTTCTTTATAGAAAACTGATAGCCCCCAAAAGAAAGAAGAAAAAAGACAGAAGACCCCACAATCATACTTACCAGACGTCGAACAGCAGGACCTGCAGTGGAATACACACCCACACACATCAGGTTGCACACCCACACACAATCACATCTGGCAATACCGATTGCTTCTGGCCAGCAGGGGAACTTGGAACACAGTACAATAGAGTACGAGGACCTCTGGAGGAACGTATGAAGGCCCTGCGGTGGAACGCATAGATACCTTCCACTGCAGGTCCTCTATGCGTTCCATCGCAGGTCCTCGCACTCTATTACACTGCGTTCCAGGTTCCCCTGCTAGCCAGAAGCAATCAGTATTGCTAGATGTGGTGAGTGTGTGTGTGAGCGATCTGATGTGTGATTGTGTGTGTGATCTGATGTGTGTGTGTGTGGGTATGAGTATGTGTGTGTGTGTGGGTATGAGTATGAGTGTGTGTGCGATCTGATGTATGTGAGTATGTTGGCCAGAAGCAAGTGGAGACCGCGTGGGGAATACCTGCGGGGAGTGCCCACTGAAGATCGCTGGAGGACCTGGGAGCCATACTGACGTCTGGGGTCTGGTAAGTATGATTCTCCTGGGAAGTGGTGGTCTGCTTTTGGGGGGTAAACGTACCCTCAACCATGTTTCCCTGAAACCTACCCCAAAAATAAGCTGTGTCTTTGACAGTATCTTTTTTTAAAAAAACATGGTAACACGAGTGACAAATAGGTATGCAAATCCATTTCACTGGATATTTGTAACTACAGTCAAGGCCAGAAATATTTGGACAGTGACACAAGTTTTGTTATTTTAGCTGTTTACAAAAACATGTTCAGAAATACAATTATATATATATATAATATGGGCTGAAAGTGCACACTCCCAGCTGCAATATGAGAGTTTTCACATCCAAATCGGAGAAAGGGTTTAGGAATCATAGCTCTGTAATACATAGCCTCCTCTTTTTCAAGGGACCAAAAGTAATTGGACAAGGGACTCTAAGGGCTGCAATTAACTCTGAAGGCGTCTCCCTCGTTAACCTGTAATCAATGAAGTAGTTAAAAGGTCTGGGGTTGATTACAGGTTTGTGGTTTTGCATTTGGAAGCTGTTGCTGTGACCAGACAACATGCGGTCTAAGGAACTCTCAATTGAGGTGAAGCAGAACATCCTGAGGCTGAAAAAAAAAGAAAAAATCCATCAGAGAGATAGCAGACATGCTTGGAGTAGCAAAATCAACAGTCGGGTACATTCTGAGAAAAAAGGAATTGACTGGTGAGCTTGGGAACTCAAAAAGGCCTGAGCGTCCACGGAGGACAACAGTGGTGGATGATCGCCGCATACTTTCTTTGGTGAAGAAGAACCCGTTCACAACATCAACTGAAGTCCAGAACACTCTCAGTGAAGTAGGTGTATCTGTCTCTAAGTCAACAGTAAAGAGAAGACTCCATGAAAGTAAATACAAAGGGTTCACATCTAGATGCAAACCATTCATCAATTCCAAAAATAGACAGGCCAGAGTTAAATTTGCTGAAAAACACCTCATGAAGCCAGCTCAGTTCTGGAAAAGTATTCTATGGACAGATGAGACAAAGATCAACCTGTACCAGAATGATGGGAAGAAAAAAGTTTGGAGAAGAAGGGGAACGGCACATGATCCAAGGCACACCACATCCTCTGTAAAACATGGTGGAGGCAACGTGATGGCATGGGCATGCATGGCTTTCAATGGCACTGGGTCACTTGTGTTTATTGATGACATAACAGCAGACAAGAGTAGCCGGATGAATTCTGAAGTGTACAGGGATATACTTTCAGCCCAGATTCAGCCAAATGCCGCAAAGTTGATCGGACGGCGCTTCATAGTACAGATGGACAATGACCCCAAGCATACAGCCAAAGCTACCCAAGAGTTCATGAGTGCAAAAAAGTGGAACATTCTGCAATGGCCAAGTCAATCACCAGATCTTAACCCAATTGAGCATGCATTTCACTTGCTCAAATCCAGACTTAAGACGGAAAGACCCACAAACAAGCAAGACCTGAAGGCTGCGGCTGTAAAGGCCTGGCAAAGCATTAAGAAGGAGGAAACCCAGCTTTTGGTGATGTCCATGGGTTCCAGACTTAAGGCAGTGATTGCCTCCAAAGGATTCGCAACAAAATATTGAAAATAAAAATATTTTGTTAGGGTTTGGTTTATTTGTCCAATTACTTTTGACCTCCTAAAATGTGGAGTGTTTGTAAAGAAATGTGTACAATTCCTACAATTTCTATCAGATATTTTTGTTCAAACCTTCAAATTAAACGTTACAATCTGCACTTGAATTCTGTTGTAGAGGTTTCATTTCAAATCCAATGTGGTGGCATGCAGAGCCCAACTCGCGAAAATTGTGTCACTGTCCAAATATTTCTGGACCTAACTGTACCTGGTTGATATTCCCATTTTACTTCCAACAATTTTTCATTCGTTTAACTATAGAATGTTCCGTGTTTATCACAACACATTCCGTCGTACTCCGATATATGTATGCCTAACCATTTACCACTCTACTCTCCATATGTGGTATAGAGCACATACGGTTTACCTGCTTTTTATGAGTATCCAAATGAACATGTATGTTTAAGTATTAGTATTGTATATTATTTGTCCTGTAACATCATACTTTTAGAACCATAGGCATAGTTCATTCCTAGTGCGATTATACATGATTCTTTCCCAGTTCTACTCTATTAGGTGCTTCCTTAGTCCATTAGAGGATGTTCATCCTATGATCTTGATACAGTTGTCCATGTGATCAGCTTATTGTTGTCATGTTATCCCTATTGATACCATGTATCCATATATATATATATATATATATATATATATATATACACACCATATTATATATATATATATATATATATATATATATATATCCAATATATAATACCATATATTGCATTTTGCTACTGTTAAACAACAAGGACTTGTACGACTAGAGTGAAGCTATACTTCATATAAATATTATACATATCATGTTGCACTTTGTATGTGATCACAGTTTTGCATCTTTACTTGTATTTTATTTTATTTGTTTCTTTGAGAGATTATATATATATATATATATATATATATATATACACAATATCCTTGAAAAAGGCTCGTGTTAGGAGCTGAAACAAATTAAATCTCTATCCATCTGTTCATGCCTTTAAGTACAAAACACTATTAAAAATAATTTGAGTGAAGAAATTTTTTTTTATATTCTTTTTTATTTTTTCAACAATACTAATGTATATGCCAAAGTCTAGTAATTTACTTTAAAATCACCTGTCACATCCTTTTATTGGAATGTAAAGTTATCAATAATAGGGAATGTTGTGATGCATGTATCAAAGTAGATTGGGAAGGTTTACAGTGATATCCTCTAATTATGCCCCACCACAGAATAAACATGAGGTGCATGTCAAATTTTGCAAGAATTAGCTTAAACCAGCATATACTGTATAACATATGTTTATACAGGGAATTATCTGGTAATCAGTTTAGACAGCAGTGGTTGCACTAAATAACTCAACACACAGCAATTAATGTCAAAGCCACTGTCAAAAAAAAGTGAGTACACCCATAATTGAAAATTTTGAAATTGTGCCAAATTATCAATTTTTCCTCCCCACTGTCATGTGACTAATTAGTTACAAAGTCTCAAGTGTGAATGGAGAACAGGTGTGTTAAATGTGGTGTTATCTCTCACACACTCTCTCTGGTCATACTGGTCATTAGAAGGTCAACATGGCCCCTCATGGCAAAGAGCTCTAAAATCTGAAAAAAATAATTGTTGTTTTACATAAAGATGGTATAGGCCTTAAGAAGATTGCCAACCCTCAGAAACTTAGATGCAGCATGGTGGACAAGAACATACAGTGGTTTAACAAGATAGGTTCCACTCAGAACAGGCCTCGCTATGGTCGACCAAAGAACTGGAGTTCATGTCCTTAGCATCATATTATATTCAGAGGGGTTTTTTTTCAAAACAGACAAATAAGTGCTGCCAGCTTTGCCGCAGAGGAAAAAGGGGTGGGTAGTCAGTGCTTAGACCATACACTGCACACTCAAATTTGTCTGTTTGGCTGTCACCCTAGAAGGAAGGCTCCTCTAAAGATGATGCACAAGAAAGTCAGCAAAAAGTTTGCTCAAGACAAGTAGACTAAGGACAGGGATTGCTGGAACCATATCCTGTGGTCTGATGAGACCAAGATAAATTTATTTGGTTCAGATGGTGTGAAGCATGTGTGACAGCAACATAGTGAAGAGTACAAAGACAAGTGTATATTGCCTACAGTCAAGCATGGTGTTAGTGTCAGGGCTTGGAGCGGCATGAGTGCTGCCGACTGTGGGGAATTACAGATAATTGAGTAAATCATTAATGGTAACATATACTGTGACATACTGAAGCAGAGCATAATCCCCTCACTTCATAAAGTGGTCCACAAGGCAGTATTTACCCCTTCACAATCTAGGACATAACAGTATGTCCTAAATCATGAAAGGGTGATCACAACTGCTGCAGTGAGCTAGTGGTGATCCCCACACATGCCTGCTGATTTGAACAGCAGACATGTGTGCCTCGCAGGCATGGATGCATCGGCGATCCACCCATGCCTGTTAAGCCCTTAATTCCCCATAAAACAGTTTATTAACTGTAACACCTCCTATATTATTTATATACTAGAATGCAACTGCAGCCTACAGTATGTAGGCCACACAATACAGACATTGAGGAAATTTCTAAACAAACACAGGTCTAACATTAAAAAGGTGTCTGTACCCATAGCGTATCCAAGCACTTCCTTTTGGAGCATGGTAAAAACCCAGTAGGCCTGAAAGTCATTATTCTGGTACATATTCCAGACTCTAATTTAGAGCGATTTAGAACCCTGATCCGCAGAGAGAATTATTGGATTTTTAAGCTAGCCACTTTATACCCTGAAGGCCTTAATATTAGTACAGAAGATATCAAATAAATCACTAATTAAATCAAGCAATGAAATATCGAAATAATCTAACTACCCTGTTTCCCCAAAAATAAGACACTGTCATTTTTTTGCCCTGAAAAAAGCACTAGGGCTTATTTTCGGGGGGAGGGCTTATTTTCGGGGAGTCATGTTTTGGCGTCAGTTTACCCCCCAAAAAATGCAGATCCCCCTTCCCAAGAGACTCATACTTACCAGATCCCAGGCATCTGCATGGTTCCCAGGTCCTCCTACGAACCTCGGCAGGGTCTCCAAGCAGGTATGCTGCACGCCGTCCTCCCCTGCTTCTGAATGACACACACATCAGATCACACACACACACACACACACACACACACAATTGTGTGCACACACTCACCACATGTGGCAATACCACTAGCTTCTGACCAGCAGGGAACTCTCAGCTCTGTTGTCTCTATGATGTGTTCTACCTGCAGGTCCTGGAAGTTCACTGCACAGTGTCACAGGTCCTTAAGCCGCCGAGAAGCAATCGATATCGCTGGATGTGGTGAGTGTGTGTGTGTGTGTGTGTGTGTGTGCAATCTGATGTATAATTGTATGTGTGTGGGTGATCTGATGTGTGGGTGATCTGATGTGTGGGTGATCTGATGTGTGTGTTCCACCGCAGGTCCTTGATTCGTCCCACCGAGACACAAGCTGAGTGAGCACCCCCATTACAATATATATATATACACACACACACACACACACACACAGTATATGCACATACAGCATATATGCATATTTTTATATATACACACACACACACACACACACACACACACACACAATGTCAATACCACTTTTTTGTTTTAAACACATATACCTATTCTGATGGTTTGCTAAATTATACAGTTGTTAATCAAGCACTTATCTTGATACATGGATACAGGTATATATAGACCCATGAATTGTCTATTCAGAAGACACCTGAAGAATGGGACAGACAGTCCCAGAAACGCGTAGTGTCTGTATATGGTGCGCCCACTTGGTCAGAGGTTATGATGGGGGTAGTTCTTCATGATGCCACCTGTGGTGTGCGGCCAGTATCAGCTACCATTGCGGGAAGTCTCTCTCTGCTGGGGTGGTTGGTAACACCTCAGGTGTTGCAGCTCTCCACAGGTAGAGATTGGCCCCAGGGAGGATGATAGGAATAGTAGTAGTCGCCTATGGTGCAGGGGTGCGATGTTGAAAGTGCCAGCAGTAATGGGAAGACACAGAGAGTGCAGTTCAAGTTCTTTACTCATTGGAAGCTCACCGCCGTTGGAGCACCGAGCTATGTTGTGATGGGCTTAAGCTGTGCTTGGATACTTCAGAGGTCGCGGCCAGTGTTTCCTTTTGTGTGTCACCTTTTGACAGTTTCCCTCCACCCCAGCTCCTGGGCCGTGGAACGGGCCCCGGTTCCTTCTGCACTCCCTGCGAACCCTGGGATCCCCCTTTTTTTCTAAGAACCCGGGTCGAGCCTCATGCTCCAGACCAAGGGCCCCGAACTCTCCGTTTCTTTGCTTGCTTATCTCCTCCTGAGTGCGACTTGGCGCTTACCGGGCCTGAGCTCACTGACAACTCAGTGTGATAACTTCTAACTACCCTGTTGGTGCCCCGCCTCCCGGGTTCCTGAACTAATGGGCAAGAGGTTCCATGTCTCATGATGGCCACCCCAGCACCTACCCTAGCCCAGTCCCAGTGGAAGAGCTCTCGTGTTATGTGTTGGTTGAGTGTGTTGTTGTTTGTTTACCGGCAACGACCTCCTCTGTATCCGAGATGAATACTGCACATCTGGTGACGTGCAGTATCCTGTGGCGCCTGAAGCCACAGGAGCGCCACATATAGCCTCATTGTTATTTTTTAATTATCATTAAACCACTTTTTTTATTGTACCCTTCTTCATCCCTGTGTCGGTATTAGATTGGTTGCACACTATTAATCCTGCCTTTTTTTTCTTATCTCTGCCTACAAAATACAAGCCATCACTGTGCCGCATATCCCGAAAAATGAGAACGCCACAGGTCGCAGACAATGGTGCAAAAAGCCACTTTTATTCAACAAACATCTGAATTTTTACATGTTTGGTGTCTACGAACTTGTACCGACCTGAGGCATCACACTGACACATCAGTTTTACCATATAGTGAACACGGTGAATAAAATACCCCCAAAACAATAGTGCAATGCACTTTTTTGCAATTTTTCCGTGTCTGGAATTTTTTGGCCATTTTCCAGTACATTATATGGTAAAATTTATGGTTTCATTTAAAAGTACAACTCGTCCTGCAAAAACCAAGCCCTCATATGGCAAGATTGCCGTAAAGACCTAAGCCTTATTGAGTTTCTGAGGGGCATCCTCAAACTGAAGATGGAGGAGCACAAGCTGTACTTTGACAACATGTTTCAAAGTGTCATATCTTCAATGAAAAGATATAATAAAATATTTACAAAAATGTGAGGGATGTACTCATTTTTGCGATATACTGTATATGAGAGATTCATTCACTGATTGTTCACAATTTCTGCTATTTGGACTTTATCTCACGAGAATTTAAATTAGAAAGATTTGGCCAGGATTGCGTTGTGCAGACATGTTGTGAATGATATTTCAACCATTTTTACTCCAGAATTCTGGTGACTTCTGCCCTCAGAGCATTGACCAAAATAGAATCTAAATCTTGCTCTGGTAGAGAAATACTCCATCATAGCTTGTCAGTTAATAAGTGACTATCATGAGATTTATATAAAACTCAGAAAATGTGTGGAATATTAAGAGATGACCAAGGAAATTGTCACATTAGGTTGGCCATTAATTTAGCATGCACAGCTGAAGGCAAATACAATAAAAATCACTATGCAATAATTGTTGCAGTGATCATTTTCAGTCAAAAAGCAGTAGAAACATAATGATATACTCCTGCAGACATGTCAGAACATTGCCGTGTTCTTTTTTTTATCTCCCATTGTAATTAGAAGAGCATTAAAAGATGTATCTTGGTAGATCTTTTAAAAGGGAACTTGTCACCAGATTTGGGGCCTATAAACTGCACCCACCACCAGTGGGCTCTTATATGCAGCATTCTAACATGCTGTACCAAAGAGTCCAGGCCGCTGTGTAGAAATTAAAAATAACTTTATAATGCTAACTTAAACGGTCGGTGCGGTGCAGACTGGTCAGATGGGTGTCTCCTTTGTTTGGGTGCAGCGCCTACTCTTTCGGCAATCTTTGTCCACCTTCTTCTGAAGCTTGAGCAGGGCAGATCAAAGTATTGTAGTGTGCATGAGTGAGACCTCAATGCCGGCCTGTGTGCATGATGTAGGATGCGTCAAGATGGGCAATGAGCCCCATAGGGGTGAATGAGCCCCATGACTATCGGGAGGGTATAGGGTAGGAAGGGGTTAATGTGGAGGGAATAGGGCTGTGTAAGGGATTAAGGGATTGGTGGTTTGGTGAGCGGCGAGGATTGGGCCAGAGGTCATAAGGGGTGGGGAGAGAAAGGGGGGTTTATAAGGGGCAGTCGTTGGCAGTACCTCCTCTTTGCCGTGGGTGCCATTTAGTGTGTGGTCAGCATCGCCGGTTCCAGAATGGCTGACCTCGCCGCGCTGTTGGAGTGGGTCCGTGGAGCCTCCGAAGTCCTGGGGGTGGATGTGGTGCGGGAGCAGCTGCGTGCGGCCTGTGGGGACGGAGCGATGGTGCCTTCAGCTGTGGCTGCAGCTGCAGCACCTGGACCTGTGCTGCGTGCTCGGCGGTCGCGGCCGCCGGAGCGTTACTCCCCCAGCGGGAGGGGAGCGAGATCTAGGAGCCCCTTGCGGGACCCTCCGGGACAGGGGAGCCCTCACCAGCATGCAGGAGCTTCGCCGGCCTCCGGGAGGAATCCTCATCGGAGATCCCGCGGGCCGGAGGTGGGCGGAGCTTATGTGCGGCCTACTTCCGGTCCGCGGGCGGCAAGGCCCCGGACCAGATATACAGCAGCCCCCGGTGATGTGCCGGCCGGGGGCAGTGCTCAGCTGATGAATATGCCGTTGGGGACTCCCTGCAGACGGCAGGGGAGGCGCACAGATGGTGAAGCACAGGAGCTGCAGATCGCCAGCCAAAGGGCTGGGGAGGAGGGGTCCGGCAATCGGCGGGGCGACAGCGGGCGATCAGTGGTGACGGTCCCCCCCAGCGAGGATCGTGCTGGGGGGAGGACTCAGCGGCTATCAGAGGGCGGACGGCCGCCCTGCAGTCGGCAGGGTGGGAGACCAGTGGGGACGGCACGTGGAGCCGCAGTGCAGCAGTCGGCCTCGGGATCGTCGTGGGTGGACGGCGGCAGGACGCCGCGTCGGGCGACACGCAAAAGGTCCAGCAGGAGGCGAGTGGAGGAGCAGGGTGCGGTGACCGTGGGGGTTGACGGCCGCCAATTGCAGGCTGTCCCCTTGCTGGTTCCCCCTGAGGTCCTCAGCGGCGATTCGGACTCTGGTGACGAGGATGGAAGCGACAACGCAGCAAGACGGATGGAGCGTCCGGAGAATCATGATACGGCTGTTCCGGATCCGATTCAGAGGCAGCCTGGTGAGAGAACGACGAGTATGCTTAATGTTGCGGGTAGTGTGGGGGGAGGGTCTTCTGTGTCTGTGAGTGCGCAGGGCTCTGGGGTTCGGGAGCCGGCGGCGTTACCGGGGGCAGATTTTTGGGGGCAGTTGTTGGGGGTGCTGCAGGGGCTGTCGGCTGAGCGAGCAGGTACTAGTGGGTCTAGTTCGCCGGCGGGGGCTTGGGTGGGTCCCTCGGGTGGCGTGCCGCCGGGGGTGGCGGCGCAGAGTATTGCTACGCAGGGAGCTGCAGTGTCGTCAGAAGCAGGGCAGGGGGCAGGGGTTGCGGCCGGGTCGGACGCGGTAAAGGATGGGGATAAAGAGAAGGAGAAAGAGGATGAGGTGGTGCGGCTAGATGATAGGGCGCGGAGCGAGGTATACGTTTGCTTCGAGAGTCCGTTGGGGGTGCATTTGAAAAAGGAGGTGAGGGAGAAGATCTGGAAAGGGGAGTATGTGGAAATTTTTTCCCTGCTTCCCCTTGAGAAGTTTAACTTGGATAAGGTGAAGCCAAGCGATTCAAAAAAGGAGAAGGAGGATGAGGAAAAGAGGAGGTATAGGCTTATTCCCAGGACATTTACCAACTGGTTACAGGCCTTTGCGATCCTAGCCAGTGTCATTGGGGAAAAGGAGCCGGAACATTGTTCCGCACTTTTCGGGTATATGGATTCAATTGGGGAGGCGTATAGAGTGTATGGCGGGTTAGGGTGGTTGAGGTACGATGAACAGTTTCGGCAGCGCAAGGCTCTGCGGGCCGGACTTAAATGGGACCACAAGGACATCTCCTTGTGGATGAGGTTAATGACAGCCCCGGCACAGCCCTTTCGGGGGGCTGCCGGGGGTTCGGGTACAAGCAACGGGTCCTCGGCGGGTCAGAGAAAGGGAGCCTGCTGGCAATTCAATGAGGGACAGTGTAAATTCGGGGCCTCGTGCCGTTTCAAGCACGAGTGTTCCGGATGTGGAGGTTCCCATCCGTTGTCCCGGTGCTTTAAGAAAGGAAAAAGTAAGCCTGGGGAGGGGGCTGGAAAAAGGGAGGACGCCGGTGAGGGTAGAGGCGATGCTTCCCTATTTAAGTAGGTATCCGGATGTGCGGGCGGCCGAGTTATTGAGGAAGGGTTTTACTGAGGGTTTTCGGATTCCGTTTGAATCTGGGGCCCCAGTGTTTCGCCCAGGTAACTTGAGGTCCGCAAGGGAACACCCAGAGGTTGTGAAAGAGAAGCTGGACAAGGAGGTTGAATTAGGGAGGATGGCGGGACCGTTTCAGGACCCACCATTTTCCAATCTTCGGATTTCGCCATTGGGGGTGGTTCCCAAAAAAGAGCCGAGGAAATTTCGGCTCATACATCATTTATCCTACCCGGCCGGGTTGTCGGTGAATGATGGGATATCACCGGAGCTGTCAGCGGTTTGTTATGTTTCTTTTGACAGAGCTTTGGATTTGGTGCGGGCGGCCGGGCGTGGGGCCCTGATGGCGAAAGCGGATGTGGAGGCAGCTTTTCGCTTGCTCCCAGTGCATCCAGACAGTCAGCATCTGTTGGGATGTATGTGGGAGGGGGAGTATTATGTGGACCGTTGCCTGCCCATGGGATGTTCTATTTCTTGTTCTTATTTCGAGGCATTTAGTTCTTTCGTGGAATGGGTGGTCCGGGACATGGCGGGGGTTCACTCCGTCATTCATTACTTGGACGATTTCCTTTGTGTCAGGCCGGCAAGGTCTTCGGTTTGTTCATTGTTGTTGTTTACGTTACAGCGGATAGCGCAGAGTTTGGGTATTCCTTTGGCGAAGGAAAAAAACGGAAGGGCCAGTGACGGCTTTATGCTTTTTGGGCATAGAGATTGACACGATGGCGATGGAATGCCGCTTGCCGGAAGGGAAGTTGGTGGATTTGAAAGCGTCAGTGCGGTCATTATACCAGGCTAAAAAGGTGAAGCTGAGGGAGTTGCAGTCAGTCTTGGGAAGATTGAATTTCGCCTGTCGCATCATGCCGATGGGGCGCATATTTAATAGGAGATTGGCGAGCGCAACTGCTGGAGTGACAGCGCCGAATCATTTTGTCAGAGTGACGAGGGTGATGAAAGGGGATCTGCTGGTTTGGGATTCCTTTTTAGACAGGTATAATGGTAGGACACTGTGGATGAGCAAGGCAATGTCCAATAGTCAGATTGAGCTGTTTACGGATGCGGCAGGGGCGACGGGTTTTGGAGCGATTTTTCAGACTCATTGGTGCGTGGCACAGTGGCCACAAGCGTGGAAGGAGAAGGGGTTGGTAAAGAATTTGGCTTTGCTTGAATTGTTCCCGATCATAGTGGCGCTCGAGCTGTGGGGCTCTGAATTTTCGGGAAAAAAGGTTTGCATGCATTGTGATAATATGGCGGTGGTTCATTCGATCAATTCGTTGTCAGCAAAATCTCCCCCGGTGGTGGGGTATCTGAGGCATCTGGTGCTCCGTTGCTTGGCACTGAACATTTGTGTTGTGGCGAGGCATGTGCCGGGGGTTCAGAACGAGGTGGCTGATGCGCTGTCTTGGTTTCAGTTTCGCAGGTTCAGAAGGCTGGTGCCGGGAGCAGACGACGATGGAGCACTATGTCCGGAATGGTTGTGGGATCTAGCATTGGTGTAGCTTTGGAGGGCATTAGGAGATCGGTGTCTGAGGCTACTTGGTGCCGATATCAGGCAGTGTGGAATGAGTGGGAAGAGTTAGGCAGGTCGGAGGGCATGGAGCCGGGTTATCATGGCCGAGTGGTGGGGGTTTTGGCGGTGATTAGTGGCGATTTTTCAGCGGGGCGGTCCGTATCGGTAATGAGTTACAGGTTGTCAGCTTTGGCCTTTTTATTCAAGTTGCAAGGGGTGCGGGATGCCACGAAGGATTTTCTAGTACGGCAGGCCATGAAGGGTTTTCGAAGAGGGGCGCGGTCGCGGGACTCTAGGCGGCCGATATCGCTTCCATTGTTAGTGCGTTTAGTGGGGTGCTTGGGGGACGTGTGTGCATCCCCTTACGAACAGAGGTTGTTTGCAGTGGCATTTGTGTTGGCCTTTTTCGGGGCCTTTCGGATTGGCGAGTTGGTTAGCCCGGCGAAGCAGGTAGTAGGAGGGTTGTTATTGGGAGACGTAACGCTTGGGGTGGATCGAGTGGAATGTCGATTACGTTTTTCCAAAACGGATCAGGTGGGGCGCGGGCGCCTGGTGGTTTTGTATGGGATTCCGGGACACCCATTGTGCCCGGTTGGGCAGGTAACAGAGTTTTTGAAGATAATGGGAGGTTATCCTGGGGTTTTCTTGAGACACATGGATGGATCTGCATTGTCCAGATTCCAGTTTATTGCGGTTTTCAAAACTGTGTTGGCACGAGTGGGGGAGGTGCCGGGTGACTATGGGTCACACTCTTTTCGGATTGGGGCAGCGACAGAGGCGGCCAGGTGGGGTTTGAGCGATGATTGTATCCGGCGTATTGGGAGATGGGAGTCGTCCAGGTTCCGTTTGTACGTGAGGCCTCACCTGCTGAGGGGTGACGGGGAGTGATTCGGCTGGTTTGGAATTAGGGGGGTCAATAGCTGTTTATTGTGAGACATGTTTTTTTCGTTCAGTTGCTGTTTATTCTTGGTTTTATATTTTTTAGGTGTGTGCCTGGTGTGGATTCTCGGGCATTCCTTTGTTCACTGGGGAGCGTTGCGGGCGGATGTGCGTTCCGACGGTCGGCAACTTGGAGTGGCGAGAACGGAGGCACGGGTCAAATGGATCGGGATTCGGGGCATGACCTGGGGGAGAGTTCGGCCAGAGGTGGCGTACTATAGCAGGATCGACCAGGATCCTAATGTTCTCATTTTGCATGTGGGTGGAAATGATCTAGGGGTGAGGACAGCGAGGGAATTAAAAAGGGACATTAAGTTGGATCTTCTGCACCTGTGGAGAGCGTTCCCGGGTATTATTATAGTATGGTCAGATATTGTGGCTAGGGAGAACTGGCGTTTTGGGAGGTCGGCTGACCGGATTAATAGGGCACGTATTAAGTTGAATAGGGCGATTGGCCGGTTTGTGACGCGGAATGGGGGCTTGGTGGTGCGACATAAGGAATTGGAGGAGTCGTCAGGGCAATATTTGCGGAGAGATGGGGTGCATCTCACAGATATTGGCTTGGACTTGTGGATGCTTGGTTTGCGGGATGGTCTGGAGCAAGCCCTGGGGGTGTGGGGGGCCCGGGCCACGTAAGGGGTCACGTGGCCGGTCTGTGGCGGGGGGATAGGTCCGTTCCTAGAGGCTGGGAGCACCGATAGTCGGTGGGGAGTATGAAGTCACTCAGGGGTAGTGGCTTCAGACAGGATTGGGAACTTGTGGGCGTAGGTCCTGCAGGTTCTGGGGAGGGGTATTTTAACGATGGAACGTTATTACCCCACACCTTGGGTTGGTTGGTCACAGCCGAGGTGGTCCTCTGGGCCAGTGGTATGTTACGGCCAGGGGATAAGGATGATTATTGGCTTCTTGGACGGACCTATCGGTTGTTTGTCAGTTGGGAGGGTATACATGTATCGGTTTATGTTAAAAGAGGGTGGCATGTCGAGCCACAAGTTGTGATACATGTATACCGTTTAAATAAAAGCTGTGGCCATTCGCCCATAAGAAGTTGTTATGTCTTCATTTCAAGTAGAGTGGGTAAGAGGGGTTTTGTACATGGGAGACCCAATTATCCCTTTTAGATACGTCATGCATGCCGGCCTCAGAAGAAGGAGGACAAAGATTGCGGAAAGAGGAGGCACCGGACCCAGAGAAAGGAGACACCCATCTGACCAGTCTGCACTGCACTGACTGTATTATAAAGTCATTTTTACATTCTACACAGCGGCCTGGGCTCTTATATACAGCACGTTAGAATGCTGTATATAAGAGCTCACTGGTGGTGGCCGCAGCTTATAGACCCCAAATCTGGTGACAGGTTTTCTTTTAAATATAGTGAAAACCAAAGCTGTTTGCATATGTTCAAATTTATTTTATACTTTTTTTTATTACTTTAAGCGTATGTACAGCTTTGCATTATTATTTTTTAATTGTTAGAGGACTAAAAATTAGTTCCTAAGAAGTTTAGAGGTGTAAAAATAGCCAACTCTGTGATACTCACCTACCAGTACCCACCTGGATCCAGCAAAGCGTCTTTTGATCTGACTTTACACAGGAAAAGGAGACCATTCCACCATCACCAAGACTGCTGCAGCATATGATTGAGTACAGCGGTCAGATGACTTCAGCAGTGAATGTGTACGAATGATAGACAATAGTCATCACGTTCCTACCCCTCAAGACAGCAATCGTGTTATTGTTGTGTAATATGAAAAATGTGCTGCTGCTGTTTTTTTTCAGGCTCCATATAGAAGTCAATAGAGACAAAAAGCACCAAAAGCGCACAGTGCAGCAGCGTCTTTAGATGCACGGTTAGCGGAGATTTCATAAGATCACATCCACTTTTCTTAAACATTTAGTCCATGTTCACAAGTAGTTTAAAGGGAAGGTGTCGCGTTTTTTATATTTATATTAATAATAGTGATTATGAAATCAATCATTTTTAATACAGAATTAAATTCACTCTTTATTTAGTTTTTATTTAATTCTATTTTTACTGAAACACTGGGGGCTGCCATCTTGGAGTAATGACAGTTACTCACCTCACATATGGCAGCTCCCAGTGCATTGTGTGTGATAGATGGACTCCGACCCTATACATAACACTGAGAGCTCCTGACTGTGAGCTGTCATGCCCCCTGGGCTGTCCAGATCACAGCAGAGGAAGGAGATCGCTGCCATCTTTGTGGAGCCCACAGCATATGTTGTGTGCTGCACTTTCCCCCTGTCACCTGCTCTGAATAGGTGAGTACTGGTTCTGGGCAGCAGTGATTGCACCGTAACTGATCCTGGTGTGCTGCTCCCCACAGCTCACCTCCCCTTCCCCGCGTGTGCTTACCTCAGGCCTACACTCCTAGCAGCTTCTCACTGCTCTGCGCTGTGATCACTAATGGGAGGAATACACACCAGGCTGACAGGACAGGCTGCCAGGGGCAGAGGTCTGAGTTGAGTGCATGCGGCTGGGAGCGATGATTGTGCCGTGACATCTGTAGTGCAGTATTGGACTAATGGACTAAGGGGCACTTTGCACGCTGCGACATCGCAGGCCGATGCTGCGATGCCGAGCGCGATAGTCCCCGCCCCCGTCGCAGCGGCGATATCCTTGTAATAACTGCCGTAGCGAACATTATCGCTACGGCAGCTTCACATGGACTCACCTGTCCTGCGACCGTCGCTCTGGCCGGCGACCCGCCTCCTTATTAAGGGGGCGGGTCATATGGCGTCACTGCGACATCACACGGCAGGCGGCCAATAGGAGCGGAGGGGCGGAGATGAGCGGGATGTAAACATCTCGCCCACCTCCTTCCTTCCGCATATCCTACGGAAGCCGCAGTGACGCCAGTAGGAGATGTTCCTCGCTCCTGCGGCTTCACACACAGCGATGTGTGCTGCCGCAGGAACGAGGAACAACATCGGGCCGTCGCGTCAGTGTAATCATGGATTACGCCGACGCTGCACCGATGATATGATTACGACGCTTTTGCGCTCGTTAATCGTATCATCGAGCCTTTACACACTACGATGTCGCATGCGATGCCGGAAGTACGTCATTTTCAATTTGACCCCACCGACATCGCACCTGCGATGTCGTAGTGTGCAAAGCCCCCCTTAGGCTGCAGATCACCCCTCCTCACAGCATGTCACCTCGGACCTCTGATCACAGCCGGCAGGACAGTATATGGGGGCAGAGTATGTGGGGCATGGGATACAGTAAGGCACTATGCCAGCTGTCCTTTGTGACATATTAGGATTACTTTGCGGTCACCAACAAAATGGCTCTGCACTGTGATCCTAAACCTATCTTTCCTTAGTCTTTTGGAAACACCCAGATTGGGAGGGGGAGCTGTGACATCACACACAGGAGAGCAGGTTCCACCCACTTTTACTGCAGTTGTAATGTGAGCTAGTTCTACCTTAGCTCTGCAGCAGGATTTCAGCAGCTGCTCCCCCTAGTGATTAGGAGTGGAAAATAAGCCCCTCCGTGGGTAGGGGCGGTGTGTCCCGGGGCCCGGTGGGGGAGACTGGAGAGCTGGTGTTGTTGTCGGGGTGCAGGGTGCCGTGCTGCGGTGCAGTGTCGTGCCCGGATGGCACTGGTGTACTCACGATTAATTCACACTCAGAGTCACTGGTAAACCAAAGTTCGGGTATGGACGGGTCCCGCAGCCAGCTGCTCATGTCCCCTGTGAGGTTGATGGTGGCCCCTTTCCCTTGCACTTCTTGTTGTGATTTTTCGGCTCCCCTGCCTGGACAGTGGTAGCCCGCTCCCCGGCGTTGAGCTGCTGGAGGAGCCCTCGGTTGCCCGCAGGCGCTGGCCCATCGGATGTTTGGCCCTTGGCGGTGGCTCTCACCCGGTATCGGTTTGCCTTCTTTCGGGACTCTGGGTGTGGATGAACCCGTGAGGTCCAGCCAGCAATCAGTCAATTTGCCTAAACTCAGTGGCTTCTAAGCTAGGACGGGGTCGGAGTACCCAGTTTCTGGTGCTCCGGTACACGGTTGACTCCCCGGTTCAGGGCCGGCGGGCTCCAACCCTGGCCCGGTCCCTACGGTTCCACCAGTTGCTGTACCGGTACTCCTGCAGGCGGCCACCACCGTCTGCCTGCCCGACGTTTTCAAGGGTCCCAGGCTCCTACCCGGGTCACTGACAGCTCTGCTCCTCTACACCTCCTGTCACTGTCACCCTCTACAACTTGACTGTTTGTGTTTCCTGCCTCAGGACAGTAGTCTCCTCGGTGGGTGTGCCTTTCTGCTTGACTCCGCCCACCTGGTGTGCCCTACTGGCCCTGAGGGAGGCATCAGGTCTTCCTTTCGGGTGACTGATGTGTCCTCACAGGGTGTGGGGGTGTGTGTGTGTAAGGTGGTAGGTGTTGATAGCTGTGACCCCTGGGGTCCAGGGCGTCACATTTATATGTGGGGCCTAAAACAACACATGTAAAAAACTGAAATTACTTTAAGTGCAGAAGTAAAGTTTTTCGGTACTATAAAAAAACATTTAAAAACGTAGCTGCACATCTGCATGAAAAATGCATCAAATTAGTTGGAAAAAGTATAAAAAAAATGCAGCAAAAATGGTACAGATACCTGTGGAAAACAAAAGACAGGATTTATGCAATGTGTGAACACGGCCTTAGAGACAAAAAAAAAGCCAGATATTGTATGGTGAAGCTACTTAAGGCTGTGTGCAAACGTTGCATTCTATTCCGTAGCGTGTAAGTCACTGCCTGTGTATCTCAGAATGCAGCTGAAAAAGCTGCGTTCTGAGACGCATTCGGCAGAACGCAACGTGAGCACATTCCTGTAGAATTCATGTGTTCTGGATGCTTTCTCTGCCATAGACAGAGTGGTAAAAGCATCCAGAACGCACATTTTTCACAGTGCGGTCCCACTCGGCTCTGCAGCATCCCCATAGACTTGCAGCAGAGCCGAGTGGGGCTGCACTGTCAAAAAGAGCATGGCTGGCTCCGAGACAGTGCCACGCGATCAGAATGAACTCAGATGAACTTCACCCGACTTCATTGTGATCGCGCGGCTCTGTGCGTGTGCCGCGGCTTGATTTGCAGTCACACGTGAAGGACTCACCTGTGATCGCAAATATCCTGAGTGACTGCAGTCAGCTGCGCGATCAGCTGTGCTTTCACTCAGGTTACTCGCGGCCACAGCTGCAGTCCTCCACCTGAGAGCGATGGCCGCGAGTAACCTCAGTGACAGCACAGCTGATCGCGCGACTCACTTCAGTTGCTGCATGTGTGAAGCCCCACAGGTATTGTGTCGGTGCATTACCTTCAGGGACTCCACGTGGATGGAACAGTCTGGTCACAGGTAGGGAACCTTCTCTTTAGGATTTTCGTGACGCCACTCTCGGTATTGCGGTCAGGGTGACCACCACTGCAGATTAAGGGGTGCCTGGGGCTGATGCTGGGTGCAGTCAGAGTTGTAGTGGCCTCCCGAGAGTGAGGCAAGCCCCAGAGTCCTGTGTAAGTGTGTGGAACCACAAGTCACAGAATGACTCACATGCACAAGCAGAATGTCTTTCAGGGGTTTTACTCACATTAGGTGGCAGGGTGAGTAACCCGGGCGTAGCTGGGATGAACCAGGCTGGAACCAGGTATCCTTCCGGCTGGCTGATGAGGGTGACTACCAACTCACCTTCCTTAGCCCTTTGTGTTTTTGTGGTGACCCCGACTTGAAGTCCCTACGGGGGTCACCCAGGGAAGTTGTTGCTGCCTGTTCTCCCCTCATTTCGGCCCGCTTGCTTGTAGCCTGGACCAGGTCACTCCGGCTGCTTGCCTCCTGTGAACTATGGGCCCTCTCTTTGCTACGTGGTTCCGGACTCTGTGGTGGTATGGTGTGGGTCTGAAGTGCCCCCACCGGCAGGTTTGGCAGAAGAAAGGTAAATCTATCTCTGCACTGGGACCTGTTACCCTTGCGGGCCTGGAACCTCCCTAGCAGTCCCCTTACTCTGCCACTCCATTGCTCTCTCTAGCCTTGGGTGTGATATAGAAGGGTTAAATGGTTTCTCTATTTCTTTATTAAAGATATTTTATTTCATTAGTAAGTAGTTCATAGTCAGAGCCTTCGGAATAAGAGACAAGATCAAGGATTATTATTGTTTCTAAATGTTCTTCTTATCTTCTTCTTATCTCATATGCATGACTCTACATTTCTGTTTTGCTGAAACTTAAAGGTCATATGAGCAACTTGTAAATTTCCAGCTAGAAGCTTTATTTGCAATATCACATTGATCTGTAAATGGTATAAATAAACTGTACGTTAAATAAACAGAAGGAATTGATCATGCTCACATGAATGATGCAGGTCTTTTTCTCCGAGCGCTCGCTCTTGATTAGGTCTGAAGAGGCCTAATTCAGAGGACCTCACTGGTGATCCCATAAGCTGACTTGTGACAAAACAGAACAGCTACAACAGTTTTGGCGCCCAACGTGGGGCCGTGGCCAACCAGCCTATTCGGAAGAAGTTTTGGGGACTCTTGAGACAGTGAAATTTCAGCTGCAGCAAGGTGAGAAGCTTTATTCTTACACTTCATTTCACTCTCTCTGATTTCCCGAATATTCTGGGTAAGGCTGTACACACGGTTCAAGAACTCTGGCATCACCAGTGAGTATTGTTTTTTCATGCATGTCTGAATGAGAGTTGAAATATAGAGTAATAAGATAATCTGTTGTCCGTCCATTAACTGATTGCATAGATTGCATAGCACGGAATTTGGGACAGTCTCTGTATAATTGCATTTGCTGTGTGTTGCTGTGTTTTGTGTTTTGCTTTGGCCATCTTTGCATCTTTGATGGGCAATACACTGGTCTAGGGATATGTGTTCATAAGTGGTTCCATATTAATGCCTAGATAAAGTAGGCAGGCAATAGGTTGTTGTATATTGATGAGAAGCCTCTGAATAGCAAAGTGATGAGAAATTGAGATAAGAGACTTGGTGAAATAATATGTATGTATAAGTCTAATGGTTATAGGCTATACTGTGGACTGTGAAAAGATGTTCCGGTTGTGACATGTCACAGGGCATAGCCATATAGAGTATTTGAGTGGATACCTGACATATGTATTTTTTCCCATCAGTGTCAAGAGCGGTTTAGATAATTTTATTTGCATGTGAGGTTAACTGATCCTTGGAAGGTGTATTGTTACATATGTTTCTAGAATCAAGTGCTGTGAAGGTATATAAGTAGTCTCAATTTTCTGCAGGGATTGTGTATTATACCAGTGGGTATTAGGATTGTGTTTTGGAAAGCTGAATCTGAACGAGATAACACTCTTGCTAAACAAACTGTGCGCTGACATTCTTTTGGGAGGGGTCAAGTGAACAGCTGCGCGATTTTCTGCCCTCTGTGAGAAGTCAGCTCTGTTAATTGTATTGGTTTAACTCTAGTTTACGTTCGTTGCTGGAATACTCTGTAAAGGACCAGCATGAAGTACCCAACTGCACATCAGGTCTAAGTGGGTTAGAGAGCCGTGTGGCCTTCCCACTTACATGGAGGTGGTCTAGCAGGTGAGAGGACTATCACACCTGGTCCTTCCTGCTTTAGTCATCTGGTCTATTGGGTGAGAGGTGTTTTTAACCCTTCCCAATACGCCCTACAAGTGTAGCAGGTGAGAGTGAATGCTGATTGAGCCTTCTTGCTACCACTTGAGAGCCCATTCTGACTTGCCAGGAGACGTGTGGCCTGTTAACAAGGTTCAGGGACACTGAGAGGGCATTTGCAGAAAGGTGGGCTGTGTGGGAATACGTTGAAGCCATGGGCAACTTGTTCAGTGTGCAGTGTGGGGCTCCAGCAGGATCCAAAACAGCCAAACAGATAGTGCAAGAAAGGAAAGTCAAGGAAGCAGTGAAAAATGTCAGACCAATACTCAGAAAGGCAGACATGCCAGAGTGTGGGTGTTTGGATGTTGAGAAATGGCACAGATTCAGGGAAGACGTGCAGCATTGTGGATGTAAAGAAATAACAGTGGGATGTATTATTATATTATTGTTATGTAAAGTGTATTATAAATGTTTTAATGCACCAAGAGCAAAAACTGTGACTGCTACCGCCCCCCCTTCACATAAGCAGAAACCCAGACCAGATGAATGGACTTGTAAACATTGTAGTCAGAAAAGCCCAGACTGGAGAAGTACTTGTGCTACGTGTAATGTTACTCGCCCTAAGCAGATTGCACTAAATCCTGTTCGAACCAGATCACATGTGATGACAGAGGACGCTGACACTGAGACAGAGGTAGTGAAGGAATTGAGTTTGGGGAGGAAGCTGGACATTCCTCTGATGGTGAGGAAAGAAAACAGTTATCTGACCCTGAAGACCAACCTTTCCCTCTTTCCCTGACTGACGTAATACAGCAGGAAGGGGAGAGTATAGAGACGTACTTTTGGAGGTTACAGCTGAAGTGGGCAGACGTGGGGTACAAAGTCAGAACCTCCCTTAATGACAAAATACTGATGAGTATATTCATTAACGGTATGAATAAGGTTTTACGAAAAGCAGTACAGACAGCCAGACCTGAGTGGAGAAATATCGACCCAACAGACCTTCTGCAAGTAGCTAAGGGGGTTGAACTGACAAAATGCAAGCGACCAGTTATGTATGCTAGAGCACAAGGAAGACAGTGGAAGCAGAAAGGGAGGGCACCAGGTGACCTAGCGACCGTACAGTGCTGGAATTGTGGACAGAATGGACATTACGCCAGACAGTGCAAAAACCCCAAATAGGAGAGGGAGCAGACTGACTCTCCTCCTTCCTTCCCTCCTCCTTTGCCTCTGGCCTAGGAAACTGGTGACCATGAAGGGACTGGAGGGATTGGTGTTTGAAATTCCCTTGATAAAACAGTATCCCTTAAGCCCAGCCAAATCAATGGCCCTGACCAGAGAATATGTGCAAGCAGGGGCTCTGGTACAAAGGTCCTCCCCCTGTAACACTCCCTTGTATCCAATCAAGAAAAAAAGGGCCCAAAGGTTCCCCTGACACGTACAGAATGGTGCATGATTTGAGAGCTGTCAATGCTGTCACTGAGAGTGGAACATCTATTGTTCCAAACCCACATACCTTACTGTCACAAATCCCAGGGACCTCCAAATGTTTTACAGTAATTGATTTGGCAAATGCCTTTTTCTCTGTGCCTCTACACCCTGACTGTCAGTATCTTTTTGCCTTCACACATGAGGGGAAACAGTACATGTGGACAGTCCTCCCGCAAGGAGGAATGAATTCACCTACCATTTATTCTACAGCTATGGCAGGAATTCTGGAGCAGTGGCAACCGCCTCATCCACAGGTTACGCTATTGCAGTACGTGGATGGCCTTTTGCTCTGCTGTCCAGACCAGACGTCCTGCAAGGAAGCCACAATTTCTTTGCTGTGTTTTCTGGCAGAGAATGGTTGCAAAGTTTCACGTGAAAAATTACAGTACTGTAAGCAAAAGGTAACATTTTTGGGTCACTGTATCTCTGAAGGTACAAGACACCTGACTGAGGAGAGAAAACAAGCAGTCCAAAGTCTCTCCTTACCCAGGTCCCACCGGCAACTGCGCACCTTTTTGGGCTTAGTGTCATACTGCAGGCCTTGGATAAGGTCTGCCTCGCAAATGATGCAACCCCTCTATGATTGTCTGTCATCTGACCCCTTTGACCTCACTCAGGAAGCTATTGACTCCTTTCATTCCCTTAAACTACTCATTGTATCTGCCCCGGCCCTGGGTATTCCAAATTACGATCAACCATTTTTCTTGTTTTGCACAGAACAGGGAGGGCATGCGACAGCCGTCCTCACACAGCAACATGGTGACAAACAAAGACCAATAGCTTACTACTCAGCGCGATTGGACCCAGTTGTCAGAGGGTCACCCACATGTGTCCGTGCTGTAGCGGCTGCTGCAGTACTGCTAGGGAAAGCTTGCTAGATCACATTGACATTTCCCTTAACAATTTACTCCCCGCATGACATCCATGCTATACTTGTGCAAGTCCAACCGAAACACCTGTCTATGGCCAGACAGCTCAGACTTGAATGTGCCCTTCTGATTCCTGAGTATGTCACCCTCAAGAGGTGTAATGTTCTGAATCCAGCCACCCTTTTGCCAGTAGATTCAGAAAAGGGGGAATTGGTGACAATGGTAGCAAGTGAGGATGAATACTTTGACATGACGCACGAGCATGACTGCATAGAGCTGATGAGTCAGGAGACAGCAGGTTTTCCACATGTCTATGATACACCTATTACTAATGCAGATTTTGAGTTTTTTGTAGATGGCTCCAGATACCACCTGGATGGGAGATTCTACACTGGATATGCAGTAGTATCCTCGCATGAGGTAATCCGAGCTGAACCACTCCCGCCGCACATGTCCGCGCAGGAGGCGGAGCTAACAGCGTTCATTGAGGCGTGTAGAGCGGGATCAGGTAGGAAAATTAATGTTTATTCAGACTCAAATTATGGATTTGGGATCTGTCATGATTTTGGCCCTATCTGGAGAAGTAGAGCTTTTCTTACGTCAGCTGGTAAGCCTATTAAAAATGCAGAATTGGTAAAACGGTTAATGGAGGCACTAATGTTACCAGTCCAGGTTGGCATCATTAAGGTGAAAGCACACACAAAAGGTGACTCACTGGAGGTAGCGGGTGAAAGCAGCGGCAAAGAGGCCTAGGGATCAGAGGATAGTGGCAGGGAGCCAGCAAGTCCCAGCCACAGTAAGTCTGGATGTCCTGAAATCCCTCCAGCATCAGGCTGCCCAAACAGAGAAGGAACACTGGGGAAAATGGGAGCTGGGCTGAACTCAAATGGAGTATGGGAAAGTAAGGATAGGTTGTGTTTACCAAGGTCCCTGTTCCCTATGATGGCACAAACAACACATGGCCCCACTCACGCCTCAAAAAGTCACATGTGTAACCAGGTGAATGCCTTCTGGATCGCTCCTGGCTTCAGTTACGTAGCCTCCAAACATGTACAATCCTGCATTATCTGCGCACAACACAACCCAGGTAAAACAGTAAAAGTCCCTAAGAAAGCAACACCCAGACCGCTCTACCGTGTCAACGACTGCAAATAGACTACATACAACTACCCAAGGTAGGAGTGTATGAATACGTCCTGGTATGTGTAGATTTCTTCTCAGGATGGGTTGAGGCCTATCCAGTAAAATGTGCAAATGCTAAAACAACTGCAGAAAAACTGATGAAGGAACTAGTCTGTCGGTATGGCATCCCAGAAGCCATAGAAAGTGACAGGGGTACACACTTCACTGGAGAAATAATGAGGGACATTATGCAGGCCCTGGGAATAGAGCAGGCATTCCATACCCCTTATCATCCACAGAGCAGTGGAAAAGTAGAGAGATTAAACGGGACACTTAAACTAAAAATTCAAAAGGCCATGGCAGACACAGGAAATAATTGGGTAGAGTGCGTATCCCTGGCACTCTTTTCAGTCAGACACACTCCATATAGAAAGACAGGCTTGTCTCCTTTTGAAGTCCTTTTTGGTAGTGCCCCAAAAACAGGTCTCTACTTTCCACAAGTGTTACAGATGCAACACGGCACTTTGACAGCCTATGTCCAGGCCTTACAGGAAAGACTTAATGTGGTGCATAAACATGTCTTTTCATCCATTCCAGATCCCAATGCAAGTGCAGATGTGCATCAGCTGAATCCAGGTGATTGGGTGGTCGTGCGCAGACACGTGAGAAGGAGCCTAGATCCACGCTTTGATGGCCCATTCCAAGTCCAGCTGACCACATCCACCTCAGTGAAACTTGAGGGAAAGCCCACCTGGATCCACGCCAGTCACTGTAAAAAGGTCACTCCACCGGCAGAATGACAGTTTTGCTAATTATCCTGCTAGGTGTAGCAGGGTTGCTGCGCCAAACAAAGACACTGAGCGAACTTTTAACTACGGACTGGGATAATAAACTCATTCGCCACCATATTTCTCTTACTGAGGACATGGAAGGAGAAAAGCCAAAAGACTGTTGGATCTGCACACACAGTTTTATTTTCTTCAAAGACTATGCCTTATTTAGCCTTACCTCTGGAACCACAGGAGGTGTTGATATCAGACTGTATCTACAATGAAACCTGGACTCTATCGATATTCTGGTGAAAAGATGTATTTGCCACCTTGACTATAGCTGGAAAGGTCACTAATCCCTGGTTCCAGCTAAATATCACACAGCCTAGGGGACAGTCGTGGTGGATGGAATACAATCCGGACATTGAGGGTGTAGTTACCAAAGTAAAGACTAAGATCCCTCATTCAGGCCCCATTACCTACGATGGATTATGGTTCAGTCTTCAATATAATGATGTTGCTATCTGTGGAAAGGACAATGATTGTTTCCGTGTGTTTGTGTCTATGTGTGTATCTACATACATAGTCACCAGTTTTTGTCTGTTCTCCTATTATATGTATATACATGTGTATGTATATATGTATATATATGGATGATTCCAGCAAAGACTCCTGGTGGGGAAATACATTTTCTTTTATATTATTTTTTTTTGGACATTTTTCTTGGACATTTTCTTTTATGAATCCAGCTAATTGGTTTAAGGGCATAGCAGGTTGGATTTCTGGCATTATACAAACCTGTATGCAAATATTGTTATTCTGTCTATTGCTTTATATAGCTGTAAAAGCATTGATATATGCGTTAGCTAAACTATTGAATAATGTATGTTCTAAGAGTTTCAGTATTGAACCCTCTGTAGTTTACTACGGACCCCAAATGGCCTCTGCTGACCGGGAGTAGGTGTCCACACTGAGGGTGGATGGGTGAAGTCTTAGGAAGACCCCTCATGGGTACTAGGCCCATGAGCCAGCAGCTCCTGTTTGGACGCCTACTGACCCTGTAGTGAAGGTTATACCATTTACAAAAGGAGGAAATTGATATAGAAGGGTTAAATGGTTTCTCTATTTCTTTATTAAAGATATTTTATTTCATTAGTAAGTAGTTCATAGTCAGAGCCTTCGGAATAAGAGACAAGATCAAGGATTATTATTGTTTCTAAATGTTCTTCTTATCTTCTTCTTATCTCATATGCATGACTCTACATTTCTGTTTTGCTGAAACTTAAAGGTCATATGAGCAACTTGTAAATTTCCAGCTAGAAGCTTTATTTGCAATATCACATTGATCTGTAAATGGTATAAATAAACTGTACGTTAAATAAACAGAAGGAATTGATCATGCTCACATGAATGATGCAGGTCTTTTTCTCCGAGCGCTCGCTCTTGATTAGGTCTGAAGAGGCCTAATTCAGAGGACCTCACTGGTGATCCCATAAGCTGACTTGTGACAAAACAGAACAGCTACAACAGGTGGATTTCGGGTGGCACTACCAGGTGACCGATCTCCCCCATCGGTAGTCACTGCGCGTACGTTGTCAGCTTGTAACAGCCTGCAGGGTCTGCTCCTCACGTCTGCTCTCCCTGAGCTGCACTTACTACCTGGCTCACTACTTCCTCCTCTCCTGTTCTTGCCAACACAACCTAGCAACCAGGCTCTCTACCAGACCCCTTGAGTGGACATGGAGGCCACGCCCCCTCCTGGATTCCCCAGGGGTCCTCCCAAAGGTAGATGTGTGAGACCTGATTACTATGCGCCTGTGAAGTCGCACCTCGGTCAGCCTTCTGGATCACCTGTATTGTACTGCCCCCAGCATGGGTGCAGTACTCAGTGGTGCCTGACCAGGTCAGGGGCGCCACATATGGAGCTCACAGGAGCGGTGGTGTTCTACTGACGCTCCTGTCAGCTTCTGATGTAGCAGAGCTGAAAGCATCGTGGGACCGTGCGTGGATTACGTCGGACCTGGAGTTGTTTTTGAGGGGTTAATAAAGTGGTGAAAGAGGGTGTTTTTTGTCTTTCATTCCAAATAAAGGATTTTTTGGATGCATGTGTTTATTTTCTTTAACTTACAGGTTAATCATGGAAGGTATCTTGGGGAGATGCCTGCCATGATTAACCTAGGACTTAGTGGCAGCTATGGGCTGCTGCCATTAACTCCTTATTACCCCGTTTGCCACCGCACCAGGGCAATTCGGGATGAGCTGGGTAAAGTCCCGGGACTGTCACATCTAATGAATGCGGCAATTCCAGGCGGCTGCTGGCTGATATTTTAAGGCTGGGGGGCTCCCCATAATGTGGAGCTCTCCATCCTGAGAATACCAGCCTTCAGCCATGTGGCTTTACCCTGACCGGTATCCAAATTAGGGGGACTGCACATTGGGTTTTTTTTTTTTCAATTATTGATTTCTTTTTTTTACTGCTTGATATAGACACGCCCACCAGCAGCTGTGATTGGTTGCAGTGAGACAGCTGTCACACAGCGTGGGGGAGTGTCTGACTTCAACCAATCATAGGCGTTGGTGGGTGGGGGAAGCAGGGAATACGTGACGGATTAATGTGCGGCCGGCATTTTCAAAAGAGGAGAAGCCGCCACAGTGTGAACGCCGTGCAGCGCCGCGCCGGTGATCGTGGATCGGTGAGAATGAGAGAGGGGGTGGGAGGGAGAGACCGACATGGACAGAGAGAGAGAGATAGAAACATAGAGAGAGAGAGAGACCGACCGACAGACCGACCGAGAAAGACCTACCTTTGTTATGCTACATAAAAACATGTGGATCGCAATAATAATGCAATGCAAGCGCACTGCTTCACATTTTGGCAGTGTTTTTCTACAACTCATTGATTTCAATGGGTGTAGAACGCAGCCAAAATGGCAAAAGCAATTGACATGTTGCTTCTTCAAACGCAGAGATTTTGACAAATTTTACGCAACTAAAACACTGCGTTTATAAAAGCATTGTGCGCACAAGAAAACCCACATTTCCATAGACTTTGCCTGGAAATCAAAACGCATGCATTTTTGCATTAAAATCGCTGCAGTTCAAAACGCTGCGGAAACGCTAAAAAAAAAAAAAAAGCAACATGCGCACACAGCCTAAAGATAAAAAGGTGCTGGCTGCTACGACTATGAATGAATGAACAGTCTGGGGCATCTGCTGAATGCCCCTCACTGTAAAATGGGTGTAGCTTGAGGTGTGGCTAGGGGCGTGCTCAAAATGTTCTGCGGTGCGCAGTGCATACTTCGTTCCTATTTCTGTTCTTCAGAAATTGAGAAGTATGCAGCAGCAATGAGAGCTTGCCTCCATCCATGCTCTTTAACTATCTAAATACCACTGTCAACCACTGATTGGTATTTAAATAGCACAATGGCAAGTGCAGGAGCTCACAAACCTGCATTAGCCCATCACCATGACAGGCTCCCAGGTTGCTTATGATTATTATCGCAAGAGTGGACCATATGCTTACAAAGATAGCATGAAAGATTTTTTTATGTATAAAATATAACTTTTAATTGTGCTTTTTAAAAATGATAAACTATCATCATAAAAACGTAGGTAAAAAATAAATTACCCAGATACATGGTCACTAAACTCAATTGGGCCAATGAACTGGGTATGACGCAACCACTAACGTCCTATCTAGGTCAGGATCAATGCCGTTATTTCCTAGTATATTTCATAGAGTTTCCACAGGGAACCGCCCTCCACAACATATCCCTGAAATTTATAATAGAATAAGGACATACAGTGAGATCATACCACCACTATTCATATAAATGTCATTTTTCACCATAAGGCGGCGCATTAGAAATGAGAATGTTTCTAATTGTGGCGCCCCTGACCTGGTCAGGCACCACTGAGTATTGCTCCCATGCTGGGGCAGTACTTCCAGGTAATCCTGAAAGCTGGAATAGGGTGTGTACGCACAGACACATAGCAACCAGGTCTCCCCCACCATTAGATGGGACCCTTGGGCAGACCCAAGAGGGGGCTTGCCTCCAGATCTCATCAAGGGGTGTAGTGGAGAGGCTGGAAGCAAAGGTTGCAGAGGCTGTCAGGAAAGAAGGCGAGAGAGCCAGTCTGTGAGTGGAGAGCAGCCTTTGCTAGGAGACGCAGTTGCGCGGGCACGCTAGTCAGACCCTGCACGTGAAGTAGCCGCTAGTGGGGGAGAACGGTTACCAGTCAAGTCAGTCAGAAAGACGCTGAGGGAGTCAGTCAGTCGAGTACATGGACTCCTGGTGACTAGGCACGCAGGGGAACAGGTCCCTAGAGTAGACGTCCATTTATTGATCTGCTAAACCTGCCAGTGAGGGGAACTACAAGTCCCTCACCAACCAACTAGAGTCCGAGCCTCAGCAGCAATGAGGGGGCCCATAAGGAGGATCGAGCCTGGAGCCATCTTCCTTGGTCCACGCTGCCGGCAAACGGGCCAAAAAGGGGAGAAAAGGCAGTAGCAACTTCCCTGGATGAATCCCACGATACTTCAAGTCAGGGGTTATCCGAAACAAGAAGTGCTAGGAAGGCGAGTTAACGGCTACCCTTAGACCGGCCTAAAGGATGCCTGGTTTCTCCTGGTTTAACCTCAGCATCGCCCGGGTACCTCACAAAACCATTCAAAAGTGAGTAAAAGCAAGTTGAAAGACTTTCCGGACTGAGACTGAGTTATTCTGGGACCTGTTGTTCTACACACCCGAGCCCCTGGAGCCAGCCTCACTCACGGGAGGCCACACCATCGGACTGCAGACTCCATCAGCCCCAGACGCTTGTTAAAACTACAGTGGCAGTCACCCATAACCCTGACCGCAAACCGTGAGTGGCGTCATGACTCCTATACATACAAAACCGACATACCTGTTGCCAGAAATACCCAAGTGAAGACCCTGTGGCGTCCCCAAAGGTGGAGTGGTGTCCCTGAGGCGACTGCTGCAGGTGGGCTGCACATAAGCATATGGTCCACTCTTGTGATAATTATTGAATGCTGAGGGGTGTTGAGTATCGTGCTAAACAGAACAGGTTGCTTATGAGTTGCCATGACAGGCCCCCATTGCTGCCATGTTGGTGACATGCCTGCAACGGGGCCTGGGGTGACTCGTTACTGGGCAGCAGTTCTGCTCTTGGGGCACCGCGGTGGTAAGGCCCAGTTCCATGACCACGGCGGTGTCATTTAAGGAATAGGAAGGGGATGATGACAGTTTATTCGTGACACCACCTGCGGGATGGGGCTCCCCAGAGAAGATGGTTACGCATCTTTGATGGTGCAGCTCTCCACAGGTAGAGCTGGGCCCCAGGACGGATGGGGGTAGAAGTAGTCTATGATGGCGGGCGCAGGCGAATAACGGAGCGACACAGGGATGCAGTCTCAAGGTTTTTACTCACTGTAGCAGGTTCCAAAAGTAACACGATATGTCAGTGACCGCCTTTGGAGTGCTGGGGCTTTACTGTGATGGGCTCCAGCTGATCTCGGGTAGTTCGGAGGTCGATTCCGGTACACCTTTCTTAAGTGTACCTTCCCTAGTTGTCTTCCTGTGCTTGCTTCGCCCTCCTGCCTTGCGCCCTTACTCACTGAACCCTGAGCCAGTGCCTGTGGACCCTTTTAGGTGGCGTGAAGCTCTATACCTTGGTCCTTTTGGGTCACCTTCCAGCGAATTTGTGTGCGGATGTGGCTTCGGTGCTTGCAGTCACCTCAGCTGCTGGTTTTACTAGTGGAGTACGTAGGGTCTTCTCCTCTAGCCTAGGGATCAGTCCCCGTGTTGCAGCCAAGTCCTTCCACCTATAGATTATATGTGGAAAAGGGCCACTCCCGTGGTCTCTAAGACCCCTTCTATCTGTGCCCGGCCAAGCAGTACTAGCTCCAGGCCTCGGATCTTCGCTCCTCCACTGCTCCTCTCCTTCTCCTCACTCTCTTCACACTTCACACAGTGTTACCACTTGTTCTATTGTGCTCCCACTCCTAGACTCCACCCCCCAGCCTGGCTTAGATTATAGTCACGCCCTTGCTATGTCTGATGAGGTGTTTCTGAGCCTGGGTGTTTTGCTTTTGTGTGAACCGGTTCTGACCTCCTCCTTACTTAAGATAGGATACCACACCTCTGGCTAAAATGCAGTACCTCTGCAGTGACTGAAGCCTCAGGGGCGCCACATTGGTTCTTCCATGAAGTGCAGCCTGAGGCTGGGAATTCTAGGAAGCCATCTTTTAAACTATTTACTGCAATACTATATGGTATCCCAGAAAGGGGAATCCTAACAGTATTTTAACACATTTGAATTTTTTAAAAATTGTTTAGTGAAAATAAAGTTTTGAAAAAAAGGACCTCCATCTGGTTTTGTTCTTGGATCTGTGTAGTAAGTCAAGTTCTATTCTTTTGCATATATATCAAGTTTAGCTGTGTTCCCATATCTTAACAATAAGCTTGGTCCTGTATCTGTTTCTATGTAGTAGACCCTGTTCTGGTTCTGCATCTACAGTATTTCCCTGAAATTAAGACATGTTCTCATTTTATTTTTTCCTCTGAAAGATGAGCTAGGGCTTATATTCCCATAAATAATAATCCACATTTATTCTTGAATAAAAAAAAAAAAAAAAAAAAAAAAATCAACATTTATTCACATTTAAATCATGTCATCACAATCTGGAACATTAACATTTGATGTTAATCCTATTACTGATTTAGCTGCACATTTTTCTTATCTGATCTGCTATTCTCATGGTGGAGAACCAGTCCTACAGTGGTGGGTACAACCCATATGTGTAAAGATTTAAATAATGCGCTTAAAAGGAACCTGTCTGGTCCAATATGTAGCTAGAACCACGAGCAGTTCTGGGTGCATATTGCTAATCCCTGCCTAACTGTCACTGCATCTGGTCGAATAAATAAAGAGATCTTTAGAAAAAGTATTTATAAAGTTCTAATATCGTATGCTAATGAGCGGGGGGGGACTAGTCCCCTGGGTGTTAATTCCCCTGGATTTCAGCTCAATGCGCTTGACTCCAAAGTGCTAGTCATGCGCACTATGAAGCCGGGTGTATGCCTCCTGGCTTCAAACTGAAGTAGTGCGCATGACCAAAACTCCGGGGTCATGCGGACTGAGCCGAAATCCAGCGTCAAGTGGTGATGGCAGTGGAGAGGTTAGTGAGATCATCCTCTGATGCTGCACATTCATTAGCATGTTAGTACACCCACAAGTGCATACTAACATGCTAATGGAGCAGAGTAGCCAGGGGAACTAACACCCAGGGGACTAGTCCCCTCGCTCCTTAGCATACGATAAAAGATCCTTAGAAATACTTTTTCTAAAGATCTCTTAATCTAGCTAGTGTATATAGGGACCGTTCGGCAAGAATTAGCTGCTCGTGGTACTGGGTGCATAGTTGACCTGACAGTTTCCCTTTAAATGTATTATTCACCCAAAATTAAGCAGACTTTTCTTAAAAGATTTACTTACTTATCAGACCCCAAACAATTATAGTTGGTAAGTGAATGAACTCTCACATAGAAATCTGCGTCACTGGCAGGTCCCCCTGCGTTCTACAGCAGTTGTCTAGTACTGGTAATGGAAGCAGTATCATTTGCACGGAGTGATGCTGGTACCCAATCTGTTTATGAGAGCTGCAGTGCAATGCAGCGGGAGTGTTGAGGGACCTAAAAGCGATGCAGATCTCTGTGTGAGAGCCTGTCCTCCATTGGCACTTGCTAATTGTAATTGTTTGCAGTCTGGTGAGTGTTTCTTTTTGGGGGGATTCTGCATTCTTTTGGGGTTTCTGCTTTCTTTGATGAAGAGTCCAGCTGTATTCTTTATCTTTATTAGCGACTTAAACACTTCCTTTCGGAACCACATGTAGGGCTTATTTTTGGAGTAAGTCTTCTATATTAAGCATACTCAAAAAAGCCCCAAAAATCATACTAGAGCTTATTTTAGGGGTAGGTATTATTTTTGGGGTAGGGCTCATTTTCAGGGAAACAGGTAATGTAGTAAACTCATTTCAGTTCCCATACCTAAGTAATAAGTTCATTTCTGTTCCCATATGTCACAAGTGTCTTTCATCCTTGTGACAGTTCTGGTATCTGAGCTTCACATTAACTTGTGAGGTTCTATACTGTATATTAAATATATTTGTTTTCTGTTAGTGCAGCAAGGATTAATGTCAGTTTCCTGCTAGCAGCTACTGGTTAATTCACCTCACGTGCAGCCGGTTTGTGATTACTCCTATCTCCTTTAAATAGTCACATGATCCATCACCTGATGCCAGAAATACAATCTCTTCTTTCATTTCATTCCACGTTCGTGGCAGCAAGCATTTAGGAGCTGCTGGGGCTATTTCTGTTTGAAGTTGTTTTGTCTGCATCCTTGGTCCCTGGCTGCAGCTGAGTAGTTTGTATTATATCCTTTTGTCATTGTTCCCCTGTATATCTACCTACCTTCGTATTTTATTATTGCAGTGATGGAACTAGTGCTATCGCCGGCCTTCTCACTAGCCAGATTGAGTCTAGGGCAAGCGAGGGCCTATGCACGTGATCAGCAACTGGCTGAAAGAACCAGTATAGGGACGTTAGGAAGTGCATGGTACAGCCTCAGGTGAGTGCAGGAGGTGACCCCTCTTCCTTCTCCCTAGCACCAGGGCATGTTGTTGTACCATGTCTCCGGTATATTCTGTTTGTGGCGGCCCTAATTGGGTGTTTCTTGTGCCTGGCAGAAACCTGATAGTCCAGTATGGCTCAGGCGATGGCGTTTGCTCACCTGATGCAGACCCTTTCTCAGAATGTTATGGATCTACAATTTCAGGTGGTGCCGCAGCTGCAATAATTTGCAGCTCTACTAGTCGTGGCTCATGCCCAGACTCAACCGGAACCCAGAATAGGTTTTCTGGGGGTGAGGGACAAATTTGTTACATTTAAGGAGGCCTGTAATTTGTATTTTAGGCTTTGTCCTTGTTTTTAAAAAGGTAGTGAGGAACAGTGAGTGGGGATTGTTGTTTCTCTTCTTACACAGGCCTGGACCTTCTCTCTGCCAACCAACTCCCAGTCTTCATGGTCATTGGATGAGATATTTGCATCCTTGCCCCATGTTTATGCTGACCCTAATGGTGATTCCTTGTGGAATCTAAACTCTGTAGGTTCCAGCAGGGGGTGTGGCTGCCTGAGGAGTACTGCTTGGAGTTCAAGAGATGAAGCACTGATATCTTGTGGAAGATCATGCCCTCAGGAGTCATTTCTATCAGAGTCTGTCAGGCAGGCTTAGAGACTCTCTGGCTCAGTATTCTGCTCTGGAGTCATTGGAAGCCACCATGGCCCTTGCTATCAGGGTGAATAAATAGCTCAGAGAGACATCTACTAAGACCCTGCCTCATGTTGTTCTCCATATGGAGGAAATGTCACAGATGTAGTTTGATGAACCCATGCAGTTGGGGGAGCCTCTCTTCATACTGGGCTGCTTACTGTTCACTGTGGGACTGGGGCATGTTTCTACTGGGGTCTAAAGGGCCCCTTATTGGGATTTGTCCATCAGAACACAAAAATGTAACACCATCCAGAAAGCCGTATCCCCCTGGTCAAGTGGAGGTAGGTGACCAGGGTGTGTATATTTCTTCCATTTACACATCTCAGTTCACCATATCAGTTGATGTGGTTATCAGTGTAAAATCTGAGACGATCTCTGCTCTTGTGGACAGTGAAACAGGAGCCAACATGGTGGATTCTCGCTTTGCTTAGGGTACCTTCACACTTAGCGATGCAGCAGCGATCCGACCAGCGATCTGACCTGGTCAGGATCGCTGCTGCATCGCTACATGGTCGCTGGTGAGCTGTCAAACAGGCAGATCTCACCAGCGACCAGTGAACAGCCCCCAGCCAGCAGCGACGTGCAAGCGACGCTGCGCTTGCACGGAGCCGCCGTCTGGAAGCTGCGGAGACTGGTAACTAAGGTAAACATCGGGTATGGTTACCCGATGTTTACATTAGTTACCAGTGTGAGCAGGGAGCAGGGAGCCGCGCACACTGAGCGCTGGCTCCTTGCTCTCCTAGCTACAGTACACATCGGGTTAATTAACCCGATGTGTAATGCAGCTACATGTGCAGAGAGCAGGGAGCCGCGCACACTGCTTAGCGCTGGCTCCTTGCTCTCCTAGCTGCTGTACACATCGGGTTAATTAACCCGATGTGTACAGCAGCTACATGTGCAGAGAGCCGGAGCCGGCAGCACAGGCAGCGTGTGAGCTGCAGAGGCTGGTAACTAAGGTAAATATCGGGTAGCCACCTTGGTTACCCGATGTTTATCTTGGATACAGCTTACCTCAGCTGTCAGACGCCGGCTCCTGCTCCCTGCTCGCTTCATTTGTCGCTCTCTTGCTGTCACACACAGCGATCTGTGTCACAGCAGGAGAGCGGCTTTGAAGAAAACGAACCAGGGCTGTGTGTAACGAGCAGCGATCTCACAGCAGGGGCCAGATCGCTGCTCATTGTCACACACAGCGAGATCGCTAATGAGGTCACTGCTGCGTCACAAAAAGCGTGACTCAGCAGCGATCTCGGCAGCGAGCTCGCTGTGTGTGAAGCACCCCTTAGATGTGGAATTTGTCCTGTAGTACTTTAGCGAGATCTCTCCCGATACTGGCCATTGATTCTGATCCTCTCATTCAGAGGGAATTTACCTAAGTTAATCATAATGTAAACTTGCGAATAAGGACTCTTCATAATGAGCTCCTGTCCTGGGAGGGTTTGCCCACTGCCATCATGTTAGGCCTTCCCTGGCTGAAAAAACACAATCCGGTGATTGAGAAGTGGTCAATTGGGGCAGTTTTTGCAAAAGCAATTGCCTGTGTGCTACTATTTGTGCCATTATTATAACAAAAAAAGATACCCTCTTGTCCGCCTGAGGTGACTAAGGTTTTGCCAGAGAAAAGGGGCAATATTTTACCCTCACCCCAGGTTAATATTAGGAATCAGTGCTCCCCTGGAAAAGGTGGTCGAGGGATGGTGATTGTTCCCACTTAGTATCCTGTTCCTGAGGGTAAGGTTTTCAAGACACAGGGTTTGCCTCTGTTTTCTGTCCTACAAGGAATTTTTCTTCTGATAACAGACACATGTATGGAAATAAAAGTCCAGACCTGTGTGTGAATGACTACATATGGGTGTGAAGTAGCAGCGGGTAAGGCCGCGGCTGAGTTCCCATAATCTGCGCCAACAAAATCCCCACGCTCAGATTTTATGCAAGGGTACATTTCTTTACTGGTAAACATTTCAATGACACACGCAGCTGGCTTAGCAGCACACATAATCAGGGTTTGCTATCAGAGTCTCTAACTTCGGACACACGGCACAGAACACAAAAAAACCAGCAATGATAAACAAGAATTCTGTCCCTGACTTGCCCTATGGGTTACATTACCAGTCCAAAACACAAGGAGGGAGGGCTCCCATGTAGCAGGCCTGGACTCTGGGTAAACGGCGGCGACTCCAAGGAGCAGAAATGGGGAAATCTTCAGCCCTCTCGCCAGAGGACTAGCACACAGTCTCTTGGAATGGAGGAAGGAGACGATCCGGAGGTCCCTTGAATCCAGTATCACATCTGCAGCAGTTCTGGCAATCCCTCACACTTCAGCGATGAGGGCAGTCCGAGGCAGGTCTGCTCTGATACAGCTCCAGTGGCTCAGTGAGCTTTTTCCCGCACTTTTTTCCTGTACAACCAGTGTTTGTGGGAGGGGGATCAGATTTTACAGTGTCCGCCCCTCGAGCAATTTCAGCACTTGTCCACAAGGTGGCAGCACCATCCTGTGTAATGTCAGTCTCCATGTCCTTTTCAGTCAAAAAACAGTCAGAGCTGTTCGCCTCATTACATATCCCCCCACTGAAAGGTTGGCAGTCCCTGTCAACATTCACAGGTTCCAGGGCAGCGAGGACTGAGGCTGTGGCAGGGGGAGGCTGAGAAGCAGGTCATACATACTGGTCCCTATAAGACTGCCCAGGAGGAACCCCGGCAGTGGTGCGGGTAGTATGCCGCAGAGGTTGATTTCCCTCCACTCTATCACCGGTTACACTCTCTACCTCCATCAGTTCCCTAGAGGGAGGGCCAGTCTGCGCAGGCGGGTAACCAGTCCCGGAGTCAACAAGGTCACTATGCTGAGTAATGTCAATGGTGTCAGTCCTGTCAGCAGTGTCGTCCTCACTGGGTACTGTGGTCAGGGAGTCAGGCTGGGATCGGCAGGGGCGCAACATATTCCGGTGCAAGGTGCGAGAGTTGCCGCTATCTTCGCCCCGGACTCTGTACACATGACCATCATGGTAGGGGCGCTCAACTACCCGATAGACTTCAGCTTCCCACTTAGCTCGGAGTTTTCCTTGAGGCTTCTTAATACGAACCAGGACTAGCTGTCCTACTTCTAAGGGTTCTTCCTGTACGGGGAGCGGGTCAGCATGTCTCTGGCCCCGGATTTGTTGGCCTACCAGTCGGTATACAGTTTCCATCTTCTGACGATGAGTGTGTAGCCAGGATGGATAGGTACCGCCGGTATTTTTTTCAGGACTGGTCAGGTTTAGGTAATGGACCCCTTTTCCTGGGCGGCCGAAGAGAAGGGTGTGTGGGGTAAAACCCGTCACGGAGTGGACTTGATTGTTGTAGGCCCACACTAGATCCGGAAGGAATTGGGGCCATTGGTCTTTCTGGTCATCGGCTAAGGTGCGGATCAACTGGAGTAGAGTCCGGTTAAAGCGCTCACACGCACCATTCCCCTGTGGGTGGTAAGGGGTGGTTCTGGACTTCTGGATCCCATACATCCGATGCAGCTCCTCGATAATTTGACCTTCAAAACAAGCCCCCTGATCAGAGTGCAACCTCTCCGGACACCCATAGACCTGGATGAACTGTCGACAGATGGCCCGCGCAGCTGACTCGGCAGTCTGATCTTTGGTAGCAACAGCAACTACGAATTTTGTGAAATGGTCTACCATAACCAGACAGTATTGGTAGCCACCACTCGCCGTCCCAATCAACAGGTAGTCCACCATCAACAGCTCAAGGGGCCGGGATGTCTCAACTGTTTGGACAGGTGCACGCTGCTCAGCGGACTTGTAAAGCTCACAGGTGTGACAGGCTTGGCAGACATCTTCAACCAGCTTGCGGAGTCCCGGACAGTAGATGGACTGTTGGACCCACCGGAAGGTCTTGTCTATTCCAAAGTGGCCGTTTCTCTTGTGTACTTCTACACCATCTCATGGGCCATTTGGGCTGGCACTACAACCTGTAGGCACTCCTCCAGCATGTGGGATAGGAAGATCCTCTGGACGCCTTCTCTCAGAATCAGATTATCCCATTGGCTGAGCAGGGTCAGGGTACTGGTGGACAGTCGTGACCGCGTGTCAGAGGACGGCTTCTCCTGCTGCTTCACCCATTGTTTGAGTAGGGCACATTCAGCATTCTGGTCTTGGATTCTGCACCATTCCTGTGGGGACAGTGGGGACCCTACTGGAGTGCCAGCCTCATCCACAGCATACTGGTGGCAATCCATCATCTGCCGGGCTAATCTTGTGAAGTCAGGCATCTCGTCTCCTTCCAGCTCTTCCTCCCGGTCCTTAGTGGGCGAGGGGGATGTCCTTCTGGACAGGCTGTCCACATTCTGATTTTCAGCCCCAGCTCTATATTTAATCTTGTAGTTAAACTTGGAGAGCCGAGCCATCAATCGCTGCTCCATAGCCCCAAGTTTCACATTTTCTAAGTGGGACAACGGGTTGTTGTCAGTCAGGACTAGTACTTCCGCCCCCGTCAGATATCCAGCAAATTTCTCAGTCATTGCCCACATCAAGGCCAACAGCTCCAGCTGGAATAAACTGTAATTGGTGGGATTCTTTTCCCCTTCATGTAGGGACCTACTGGCATAGGCTACAACACGTTCCTTGCCTTCTTGTATCTGTGAGAGTACTGCCCCCAGACCCTGTAGTCTGGCGTCAGTATGTAATTGAAAGGGCAGGGTGTAATCTGCATATGCCAGGATGGGGGACGACGTCAAGGCACCCTTTAGAGCTTGGAAGGACTCTTCTTGGGTAGGCCCCCAATTGATGCGGCGTCCTCTGGGACTGTTGGTAGTCCCTCGAAGCAGTTCATGCAGTGGTGCGGCAAGCCGGGCGAAGTTCTTGACGAACCGACGGTAGTAGCCTGCCAGTCCCAGGATAGCCCGGACCTCCTTGACAGTTGTGGGCTGTGGCCAGTCCCGTACAGCGGCTATTTTCTCCGGCGAGGGTTGTACACCTTCGGCCGAGATCCTGTGGCCCAGGTAATCGATTTCCTGCTGTAGAAGACGGCACTTGCTGGGTTTCAACTTCAGGCCATGTTCCCTTAGCCTCTGGAATACGCAGCCCAGCTTCTGTAGATGTTCTTCGAACGTGGCTGAATAGACCACAATGTCATCAAAGGTAGATGAGGGTGAAGTCGAAATTGAAGTCTCAGAAAGTCAGCAAAGCAAAGGTATTAGACAAATGTGGTCACAATTAAAATGTAACTTTTAATATCTAAGTTAAAAAGTTTTTATTATACCACACAACATATACGGTTGTAAAACCAACCAAAAAATTGGAGCTAGTATTTTAGGCTCCTATCATTACCCAGTTAAGGACACTGTATGTCCGGTAGTAAAAAAGCCCTACCGGAGTAACACCCGTTGAGACAAAGGAAAAAGTTGTCGCATGTATGATGTATATGTTAGTGATCCACAACACAATTAGACATTCAGCAGGAGTAATCCCACCAAAATAACAATTTAGACCAATGTGTTACTGTCTCATAAATAGTATGTACAATCTATGATCCACAGCGATAAATGACCATAATAAGGTCTCACTGTGAAGAATGAAGCAAAAAGATTTTTATAGTTGTCCAGTAACAGGGGGGGGGGCGCCAATCAGCCTCACTATACCCCTTAGCTGGCAACAATCTGACCTGATATTTTCTTATGTGAGCAAGGATGGTTGACCTTAGGGAGATCAACATCCACCACTGCGGAGACACCATCACGTGTTTCTCAAGGCAGTGATTCTAGAGCAATGCCCCCTGGGAAATATTCAAAGCAAGAAGGCCTGCGGAGACACCATCACATGTTTCTCAACGCTGGCAGGAAAACTAGCCAGGTCTTTCACCGGGAAGGAACAACCACGGGAAGGGCAGTCTCCAGTCAAGGAGACCACCTATGCCAAACATGGTATCCATCCACAGACAGCCGTTTCGGGGTATTTGCCCCTCATCAGTGTGGAGTAGGAATCTGGCTAGTGGGACATTGCCTAGTAAAAGACTATGTGAGCAAGGATGGTTGACCTTAGGGAGATCAACATCCACCACTGCGGAGACACCATCACGTGTTTCTCAACGCAGTGATTCTAGAGCAATGCCCCCTGGGAAATATTCAAAGCAAGAAGGCCTGCGGAGACACCATCACATGTTTCTCAACGCTGGCAGGAAAACTAGCCAGGTCTTTCACCGGGAAGGAATATATATATTCTTATATATTCTATATTTTCTTAGACCTCCCGACGCGTTTCTTAATTTATCTTAATCCTCAGGGGACTGTGGTCAAGAAATTACAGCTGCAAAGATAAACAATACAATCAGACTAAAACAATGCAAGGATTCACTAAAGAGTTCACAAAGCATTCTCAAGTGGATCTCCTACCTACCTTCATTAAGAAGACGGACATCCAACATACTGTGTCCGGGCTGGCATAAAGCACTAGGCTTTCAAACTTGCCGCCCTTAAATATCCTGTGGGCGGAACGCCCCACTTATCATAATTACCACCCCCAGACCAAGAGCAGCGTCCCCCTACCAAGACTGATCGGCCGTAGGCCAATGATCAGAAAGGTGTGACGCCCACCAGGGTGTCTAACCACAACAAGTGGTGGGCGTCACATAAGCCTCGCCCTTAGGGACCAATCAGCGCCACAGACGGAGGGCCGTCCCCCAGTGACGTCCCCGCATATGGCGATCATGTGATCCATGACATCACACCGGTACCGCCCATCTCATTCTTACTCGTAGTGCCATGTGACCGGAACTACACAGAATCATCAGGCGCACATAGCGGTCAAGTGATCCGCTCATGTGACAACAGGCCGGCATCACCCAACCTGTCTTTTACCCCAGCGTCACGTGACCGGAACCGCGCGGAATTACCCGGCATGCCTCCGGGCACATGACAACATGCCGGCACCGCCAGTCTCATTATTACTCGTAGTGCCATGTGACCGGAACTACGCAAAACCACCCGGCGCACGTAACGGTCACGTGATCCGCCCATGTGACAACAAGCCTTTTACCACAGCGCTATGCGACCGGAAGTGCGCGGAATTACCCAGCGCACATCCGGGCGCACGACCCAGCAACGAACCGGGACGTCACCAGGGCTCCGCCCATCTCCGAATCACATGACCGGTCACCAGGACCGCTGTCACAGTGTACATAGAACGTCCGTAGCTATGATAGAACCGGAGCAGCATATACAGTTTCCGTCCCCCTAAACACTATCTGGGCTACAAGCTTGTCACATAAGAATCACTATTATGAGAAGGTGCTATGATGCCTAAAGGAGGGGGCATGACATGTAAAGTGAGCTTGGCAGGGGGGTTGGATTGACGTGATTGATGTAGGGAGGAATTGAGAATACTAAAGCTGTCCTAAATAACACAAGGACACACAAATTGGATTAAGGCAGGCACCCACAGTAGGTACAGACGATACGGACACGAGGCAAGTGACAAATAAAATGCCCATACAGGGGTTTAGCAGGGAAGAGGGATTGTTATTCAAACGAGATGTTCATATAAGGGCCCCCTGCAGCAATCCCTACTCAGCCCTATCAATCCCCTACCTACCAACGGAGTGTAACAACACCTTAAAGTACCGGGTGCCCCCGCTCCACGGTGGCTGTCCCTAATAGTCCCTAACACGGCCCTAGGAACTACAGGAAGCACCCAAAGGTAAGTGTCTCATTAAGGCCCAACGGTGTCTGGGTCTTCAATGTGTAAATCCATTTACAGTCCCGTTGAAGGATCAACCGATCCCAATCCCCACCTCGGGTCGGATAGTTTATGAGATCGATCCCCATGAAGGTCAACCCTGAGATGTCACCATTATGTATAACTTCCATATGTTTCGCTAGGGGGTATCCCTCTTGTTGGCTATATCTCTGAGGTGTTCCCCCACCCTTCTCCTGAACTCCCTCCTCGTCTTGCCTACATATTCAAGTCCACAGCCACATCTCGCTTTGTAGATGACGCCCTTCGAGCGACAGTTTATAAAATTCCTGATGTCAAAGGAATGACCACTAACCGAGCTAGAGAAGGTCCAAGGACCAATTTGTGTGTCCTTGTGTTATTTAGGACAGCTTTAGTATTCTCAATTCCTCCCTACATCAATCACATCAATCCAACCCCCCTGCCAAGCTCACTTTACATGTCATGCCCCCTCCTTTAGGCATCATAGCACCTTCTCATAATAGTGATTCTTATGTGACAAGCTTGTAGCCCAGATAGTGTTTAGGGGGACGGAAACTGTATATGCGGCTCCGGTTCTATCATAGCTACGGACGTTCTATGTACACTGTGACAGCGGTCCTGGTGACCGGTCATGTGATTCGGAGATGGGCGGAGCCCTGGTGACGTCCCGGTTCGTTGCTGGGTCGTGCGCCCGGATGTGCGCTGGGTAATTCCGCGCACTTCCGGTTGCATAGCGCTGTGGTAAAAGGCTTGTTGTCACATGGGCGGATCACGTGACCGTTACGTGCGCCGGGTGGTTTTGCGTAGTTCCGGTCACATGGCACTACGAGTAATAATGAGACTGGCGGTGCCGGCATGTTGTCATGTGCCCGGAGGCATGCCGGGTAATTCCGCGCGGTTCCGGTCAAGTGACGCTGGGGTAAAAGACAGGTTGGGTGATGCCGGCCTGTTGTCACATGAGCGGATCACATGACCGCTATGTGCGCCTGATGATTCTGTGTAGTTCCGGTCACATGGCACTACGAGTAAGAATGAGATGGGCGGTACTGGTGTGATGTCATGGATCACATGATCGCCATATGCGGGGACGTCACTGCGGGACGGCCCTCCGTCTGTGGCGCTGATTGGTCCCTAAGGGCGAGGCTTATGTGGCGCCCACCACTTGTTGTGGTTAGACACCCTGGTGGGCGTCACACCTTTCTGATCATTGGCCTACGGCCGATCAGTCTTGGTAGGGGGACGCTGCTCTTGGTCTGGGGGTGGTAATTATGATAAGTGGGGCGTTCCGCCCACAGGATATTTAAGGGCGGCAAGTTTGAAAGCCTAGTGCTTTATGCCAGCCCGGACACAGTATGTTGGATGTCCGTCTTCTTAATGAAGGTAGGTAGGAGATCCACTTGAGAATGCTTTGTGAACTCTTTAGTGAATCCTTGCATTGTTTTAGTCTGATTATATTGTTCATCTTTGAAGCTGTAACTTCTTGACCACAGTCCCCTGAGGATTAAGATAAATTAAGAAACGCGTCGGGAGGTCTAAGAAAATATCAGGTCAGATTGTTGCCAGCTAAGGGGTATTGTGAGGCTGATTGGCGCCCCCCCCCCTGTTACTGGACAACTATAAAAATCTTTTTGCTTCATTCTTCACAGTGAGACCTTATTATGGTCATTTATCGCTGTGGATCATAGATTGTACATACTATTTATGAGTTGAAACATGCAGGCGCTTGGAAAATCACCAGATCAATCCTTAGCAACAACTCATATACAATGAGGACAAAGAGAAACAGAGTCTTTAAATTCGCTATAGTAATGAGCCCATACAAGCAAAGTGATGTGAATATTAAATATTTTATTATATTGAGGTGCCGTTGGGTACAAAAATACATAAATACATAAAGACCAAGGGAGCGGTGCTGGCAACTATTTATGAGACAGTAACACATTGGTCTAAATTGTTATTTTGGTGGGATTATTCCTGCTGAATGTCTAATTGTGTTGTGGATCACTAACATATACATCATACATGAGACAACTTTTTCCTTTGTCTCAACGGGTGTTACTACGGTAGGGCTTTTTTTTACTACCGGACATACAGTGTCCTTAACTGGGTAATGATAGGAGCCTAAAATACTACCTCCAATTTTTTGGTTGGTTTTACAACCGTATATGTTGTGTGGTATAATAAAAACTTTTTAACTTAGATATTAAAAGTTACATTTTAATTGTGATCACATTTGTCTAATACCTTTGCTTTGCTGACTTTCTGATTAATTGGTAAGCAACGACACATCCTTATTCTATTCGAAATTGAAGTCTCCCAAGCAGCGTTCCATCAGCCTCTGGAAAGTTCCTGGCGCGTTGTTCAGGCCGAAGGGCATCCTGTCAAACTCGTATAGACCCATGGGTAGGATGAAAGCGGTCTTTTCTCTGTCCTTTTCGCTCATGGGTACCTGCCAATAGCCGCTGGCCAGATCCAGGGAGGAAAAATACTTGACTTTCTTCAGAGCCGTCAGGGATTCTTCGATCCTCGGCAAAGGGTATGAGTCCCGGGTGGTGCAAGCATTCAGACGGCGGTAGTCCACACAGAGCCTCAGGGATCCGTCTTTCTTTTTAACTATTACCACCAGTGCAGCCCAGGGGCTCTGGCTCTCTCGTACCACTGCGGCATGGAGCATGGAATTCAGGAAGCTTTTCACTTCTTGGTATTGCTGGGGTGGTATCTGCCGGTATCTCTCACGGATAGGAGAAGCGTTACCCGTAGGGATCTCGTGTTGGATACTGGTGGTGCATCCAAAGTCGGTGTCATGCCGGGCAAAGGACGCCTGGTGTTCCTGTAGTAGTTTTTCCACCCGTGACACTTCCTGTTTAGAGTATTGGGATGTATCCAGCTGACACTTCTCTAGCAGCTCCTTTCCAGCTTCAGTGTCATCTGTGGCGGTGGCCATGGCAGAAACAGTCACTGTCCAGTCTCCCTCTGTCGATGGGGCAAACTGGAAGGGGCCCCTGGGATTCACCTCTGTAGGTAGGGCGTAGACTCTGGCGAGCTGTGTCCCCGCTTCTAGGTCGACGCCTACACTAGCCGTATTGCTCAGCCGGACAGGGATCCTTCCCCTCCTCACGACAGCCAGAGTGCGAGCAACTAATGGGCTCAATTTTCCCTCCCTCGGGGTTTGCGGCTCAATCAGTACCTCCACGCCTTCAAGCGGTATTGTGGTGCTAAGGGGTAGCAAGATAATTGTCTCCTTTTCAGCCGGGAAGGTGATCCTAGTGTGGCGAGGTACGGTGATAGTGGCTATGGGCCGTTGTTCCTCTGCCATTTGCTGTAGGCTGCAGGCCCGAACCACTCTTCGGAATGCTCGGCGGGTGGCCCCGTGTGTGGTAACGTCCTGCCAGTACTTGGGTCCCCGCTTGGTAAACAATACCAGGTCCAGGTCTTTCAGGATGTTCATCCCAATAATCATGGGCGTGTCCGAACCGAAGCCTTCATTGACCACGATTATCCCCCTCTTCCCGAGGTCCTGTCCACACATTTCGGTGCTTATCCAAGCTACTCCCGTTACTGGAATGGGTAGATTATTTGCCGCTTTGATCTGGATGACGGTATTCGGGTCATAAGCAGCCCGTGGTTGTAGATATTTCTCGTAAAACTGTTCTGAGATGGTGGACACCTGGGATCCAGTATCCATTAGTCCTTGCACGGCAACTCCCTCTAGCATTACTTTCAGTGAAGGACTGTTTGATGCAAGCTTGCTCCTTTGTTGGCTCCTTTTCTCCGTGGTCTTCCCGGTCGAGTGAGCCTCCTCAGCCGGGGTGTCTAGTTTAAAGGTGTCTGCTGTTGAGAGGCATGGCTTGGCGGTTCTAGTGGATAGGCCTGGGGTTCCATCCGCTGTTTCGAGTGAAACTCCACTTGCTGGGGTGTTTGAGAGTCCATTCGATGGAACGGCTGCGGGTCGGGTTGGAAGGAGTTCTGGGGGCAACGGTTTGCTCTGTGACGGGGGTCACCACATGTCCAGCATTTCCCCATAGGCCGGCTAGGTTGCCGTCTCACTTGCCTATCCGCATGTTGGTCTAATGTGAGCTGCAGCACCTGCTTCTGTAAATCCGCCACCATCTGCTTCAGTTCCTCTGTGTCGCTGTTCGGAGTATTTGTACTGTACATGGATCTGCAAGTAGCGGTATAAGTCTCTGTTCCCGTAACAGGTCCCCTAGAACGCTCTTTGGCTTCTTGTTTAACCTCAGCAAATGTAAGGGCTGGATTTATCCGGAGTAAGTCCTGCAATGAGCGGTTGAGATACGGATCTCTCAGTCCTATTGCGAATTGGTCCCTCAGCACCAGGTCGCGGGAGGATGTACCAGCTAGATGTTCTCCATTTTTGCAGGCTTGTTCCAGCAGTACTTGGAGGGCGTTCGCATATCGAGGAATGTCCTCCCACTCGAGCTGTGTACGCTGGAAGAACATGTAGCGCAGTGTTCCCAGGTATGTGGTCGGCCCATAGGTGTTCTCTAGCACCCGCACCAAGTCATCTAATGTACGCTGGCCCCTAACCGTCTCCAGTCTGACCGTCGTCCATGCTTCCCCCTCTAATGTCAGCATAGCCATTTCCGCTAAGGTCTTAGGGTCAGCATTATACATTTCCCCCACTATCCTAAGTTGTTCCGCCCATTCAGGTACAGGATAATTCCGTCCATTAAACTTTCTCACTTGATTTACAATAGAAGCCGGAGGAGCTGTCTGACTATAAGCTACCACCGGGAGGGGATTTTGCTGGTCACAGATCCTGCCGACTACGCCAGATGAAGTGGCCGCGGGTAAGGCCGCGGCTGAGTTACCATAATCTGCGCCAACAAAATCCCCACGCTCAGATTTTATGCAAGGGTACATTTCTTTACTGGTAAACATTTCAATGACACACGCAGCTGGCTTAGCAGCACACATAATCAGGGTTTGCTATCAGAGTCTCTAACTTCGGACACACGGCACAGAACACAAAAAAACCAGCAATGATAAACAAGAATTCTGTCCCTGACTTGCCCTATGGGTTACATTACCAGTCCAAAACACAAGGAGGGAGGGCTCCCACGTAGCAGGCCTGGACTCTGGGTAAACGACGGCGACTCCAAGAAGCAGAGATGGGGAAATCTTCAGCCCTCTCGCCAGAGGACTAGCACACAGTCTCTTGGAATGGAGGAAGGAGACGGTCCGGAGGTCCCTTGAATCCAGTATCACATCTGCAGCAGTTCTGGCAATCCCTCACACTTCAGCGATGAGGGCAGTCCGAGGCAGGTCTGCTCTGATACAGCTCCAGTGGCTCAGTGAGCTTTTTCCCGCATTTTTTTCCTGTGCAACCAGTGTTTGTGGGAGGGGGATCAGATTTTACAGTGTCCGCCCCTCGAGCAATTTCAGCACTTGTCCACAAGGTGGCAGCACCATCCTGTGTAATGTCAGTCTCCATGTCCTTTTCAGTCAAAAAACAGTCAGAGCTGTTCGCCTCATTACAGGGGTCTACTAAAAACATCAGGTGAAAGGGTGCATGTGTGATTCTGGATTTGAAGGGGTTTTTTTAGTCCATATTGATTAGTGGACATTATTAACCCTATGGCTATGTGCGCACACTGCGTTTTTTTGACGCTGCGTTTTTGTGCGTTTTTTGGCCGCTAAAAACGCACAAAAACGCACCTGCGTTGAAAAAACGCGGCAAAAAACGCACGCGTTTTGCCGCGATTTGGTGCGTTTTTTTGCTGCGTTTTTGCTCACTGCGTCCTTATGCGTTTTTTATCAGTGAACAAAAAAAAAAAAAAGGTCTGATGTCATTTCCTTCTTCAATGTGTTCTTCATTCTCCATTAGTGTATGCAGAAGAGCAGACAGCTGCAGAACTACAAGGCTCAGCATACTCCATCCAATAGTGTATGCAGGAGAGCAGACAGCAGCTCTCGAACTACAAGGCTCAGCATCCTCCTTCCAGGACTGTATGCAGGATTTCTTTGCCCCCCCAAACAAAAAAAATGACGTGGGCTTCGCCATATTTTTGTATGCTATCCGGGTACAGAAGGCAGGTACGGGCTGCCCCCAACCCCCAGCTGCCTATTTCTACCCGGCTGGGAACCAAAAATATAGTGAAGCCCTTTTTTTTTAAAATTATTTCATGAATTTCATGAAATAATTTAAAAAAAAAAATGACGTGAGCTTCGCCCAATTTTTGAGTCCAGCCGGGTACAACTAGGCAGCTGGGGATTGGAATCCACAGTGCAGGGTGACCATGCTTTCTGGTCACCCCCGCTGCGAATTGCAGTTCCGCAGCCACCCCAGAAAATGGCGCTTTCATAGAAGCGCCATCTTCTGGCGCTGTATCCAACTCTTCCAACTGCCCTGATGCCGGGTGGCTCGCCGGGTAATAATGGGGTTAGGGCTAGCTGTATAGCTGGCCCTAAGCCCGAAATTCATGGTGTCACGCCAATATTAGACATGGCCACCATGAATTTCTAGTAAAGATAAAAAAAAACCACAACACACAGAAAAATATTTTTATTAGAAATAAAACACAACACAATTAGTGACTCCATCTTTATTGAAATAAAGGATTCCCCCTCCGCAGTAATCCTGGATCAGGGTCCCGCGCCGTCCAATCCGGATCCAATATCATCTGATCGGTTTGCTGGAAGGCAAAGCGATCAGATGATGTGTCAGGATCAAGTACCTGAATCCCATCACACATCAGCTGATTGTATAAAAGCCGTTTATACAATCAGCTGATGCATCGGTGCAAAAAAAAAAAATAAAAAAATAATACTCACTTATGTGCTGATTACCGGCAGCTCCTGCAGCGATTGGGCGGGAGTCTGATCCTGTCCGATCGCTGCAGCAGCTGCCGGTAATCAGGGATGAAGTCTCCTGACGCATCCGCTGATACCGGCCGGGCGCCCGCGTCACCGCGATACTTACGATCAGCTGATGCGTCACGTGACTGCATCAGGTGATCCATCGCCAGGTCCTTCATCCATCGGAGGTTTCCTGGCCGTCTGCACACAGCCGGAGCGGGGGTGGCGATACCGTGAGAGGAGATGGGACGCGGGCATGGCACTGGGAGTCTGCAGACAGGTGAGTATAACTTTTTTTTTTTTTTCTACTGTTAACTTTTGTTTTCGCAGCCGCTTCCACCTCCTGCCTGTACATGGCGCCGCACGGCAGCTGACATGCACAGGACGGGAGGTGGAAGCGGCGGTGACGGTACCGGGAGGATTCACGCTTCTGTATATACTGACAGAAGGAATCCTCTTCCTGTACACGTCACTTTACTACCCACCTCCTGCGTTTATAGCTGCGTTTTTGGTCTTAGAAACGCACCAAAACGCACCAAAACGCAGCTATTTGCGTTTCTCATTGCGTCTTTCAACATCCCATTGAACTCAATGGATGAAAAGCGCAGTGAAAAACGCGGGAATAATTGACATGCTGTGTTTTTGTGGCACCACAAAAGCGCAGCTGAAAAAAAAACAGATGTGTGCGGACAACAAAAATGAAAACTCATAGACTTTGCTGGGGAAGCAAAGTCCTGCAGTTTTGAGGCCAAAATCGCACCTGAAAAACGCGCAAAAACGCCGCGAAAAACGCACTGTGCGCACATAGCCTATGGCTGTTCGGCTGGAGCAGCCCCAGTACTTAATACCCATGACGTTTTTCACAGGTATTCACTCAGGTAAATTGTTGCTTCTCCAGAGCCTAGTTTATTACCACCACCTCGGGTTTGCGTTTGTAAGGGTCCTGGGAGTCAGATGACAACGGACGTGAGAGCAAGGAAGATCTGTTCGGTCTGCATGAGTTATCCGGACAAGTCCAGTCTTGAGGGTCCTGAGGCCACTTGTAGAAAGGGTGGTACTGTCAGTCCTGTGACAGTTCTAGAATCTGAGCTCAACATTAACTCTTGAGGTGCTATATATTAAAAGTATTTGCTTTCTGTTGGTGCAGCAAAGATTAATGTCAGTTTCCCTGCTAGCAGCTCCTAGTTAATTCACCTCAAGTGCATCCAGTTTGTGACCATCTTTTTTAAATGATCCATCATCTGCTGCTGGAAATAGAATCTATTCTTTCTTTTCTGGAGGTAGGAAGCATTTAGGAGCTGCTGGAGCTATTGTTGTTTGAAGTTGTTTTGTCTGCAGCCTTGGTCCCTGGCTGCAACCGAGTAGTTTGTGTTATATCCTTTTATCTTTGTTCCCCTATCTGTCTACTCTCATATTTTATTATTGCAGTGATGGAGCTAGTGTTCTTGCCAGCCTTCTCACTAGCCAGGTTGAGTCTAGGGCAAGCGAGGGCATAGGCACATGATCAGCAACAGGGTGAAAGAACCCGTATAGGGACTTTAGGGAGTTCAGGCTACAGCCTCAGGTGAATGCAGGAGGTGACCCCACTCCTTTCTCCCTTGCACCAGGTCTCACCATTGTACAGTGTCCCCAGTGTACCTTGTTTGTGGAAGCCCTCGTTGGGGGTTCCCTTGTGCCTGTTGAGCCCTGATAGTCAGAGCGTGACAATATCTATGAAGTAAGCTAAGTTGTGTTCCTGTATCTATGAAGTAAGCTAGATTTTGTTTCTGTGTCTATGTAGTAAGCCTGGTTCTATTCCCATATATACAGTCATATGAAAAGAAAGTTTGGTCACCCCTATTAATGTTAACCTTTTTTCTTTATAACAATTTGGGTTTTTGCAACAGCTATTTCAGTTTCATATATCTAATAACTGATGGACTGAGTAATATTTCTGGATTGAAATAAGGTTTATTGTACTAACAGAAAATGTGCAATCCGCATTTAAACAAAATTTGACCGGTGCAAAAGTATGGGCACCTCAACATAAAAGTGACATTAATATTTTGTATATCCTCCTTTTGCAAAAATAACAGCCTCTAGTCGCTTCCTGTAGTTTTTAATGAGTTCCTGGATGAAGGTATATTTGACCATTCCTGTTAACTGAACTGGAATTGTTTTGTAAAGTTTGATGGTCGCTGAGCATGGACAGCACGCTTCAAATCATCCCACTGATTTTCAATGATATTCAGGTCTGGTGACTGGGATGGTCATTCCAGAACATTGTAATTGTTCCTCTGCATGAATGCCTGAGTAGATTTGGAGCGGTGTTTTGGATCATTGTCTTGCTGAAATATCCATCCCCTGTGTAACTTTAACTTCGTCACTGATTCTTGCACATTATTGTCAAGAATCTGCTGATACTGAGTTGAATCCATGCGACCCTCAACTTTATCAAGATTCCCGGTACCGGCATTGGCCACACAGCCCCAAAGCATGTTGGAACCTCCACCAAATTTTACTGTGGGTAGCAAGTGCTTTTCTTGGAATGCCGTGTTTTTTTGCCTCCATGCATAATGAACGCCTTTTTGTATGACCAAACAACTCAATCTTTGTTTCATCAGTCCACAGGACCTTCTTCCAAAATGTAACTGGCTTGTCAAAATGTGCTTTTGCATACCTCAGGCGACTGTTTGTGGCGTGCTTGCAGAAACGGCTTCTTTCGCATTACTCTCCCATACAGCTTCTCCTTGTGCAACGTGCGCTGTATTGTTGACCGATGCACATTGACACCATCTGCAGCAAAATGATGCTGCAGGTCTTTGGAGGTGGTCTGTGGATTGTCCTTGATTGTTCTCACCATTCTTCTTCTCTGCCTTTCTGATATTTTTCTTGGCCTGCCACTTCTGGGCTTAACAAGAACTGTACCTGTGTTCTTCCATTTCCTTACTATGTTCCTCACAGTGGAAACTGACAGTTTAAATCTCTGAGACAACTTTTTGTATCCTTCCCCTGAACAACTATGTTGAATAATCTTTGTTTTCAGATCATTTGAGAGTTGTTTTGAGAAGCCCATGATGCCACTCTTCACACTGCATAGGAGATTCAAATAGGAGAACAACTTGCAAGTGGCCACCTTAAATACCTTTTCTCATGATTGGATACACCTGCCTATGAAGTTCAAAGCTCAATGAGGTTACAAAACCAATTTAGTGCTTTAGTAAGTCAGTAAAAAGTAGTTGGGAGTGTTCAAATCAAGAAATTGATAAGGGTGCCCATACTTTTGCACCTGTCAAATTTTGTTTACATGCGGATTGCACATTTTCTGTTAGTACAATAAACCTCATTTCAATCCAGAAATATTGCTCAGTCCATCAGTTATTAGATATATGAAACTGAAATAGCTGTTGCAAAAACCCAAATTGTTATAAAGAAAAAAGGTTAACATTAATAGGGGTGCCCAAACTTTTTCATATGACTGTATGTAGTAAGCTTGTTTCTGTTTTGTCAATATATAATAAGCTCGGTTTTGTTCCTGTATCTATGTAATAAGCTTGGTTCTGTTCCCATATCAACATAGTAAGCTTGGTTTTGTCCTTATATCTATGTAGTAAACTTTGCTCTGTTTCCCTATTTACGTAGTAAGCTTGGTTTTGTTCCCCTTTCTATGTTGTAGGGTCAGTTGTGTTCCCTTATGTAAGTTTTAGGCTCGGTTCTGTATCTATATAGTAACCTCTTCAGGAACATAAACGCAGACAGATTTTATATTTGCGGTACTCGCGCACAGTTACAGATACACTTTATCCCAGTGGAGCGCTCCAAACCTCCATGAGAGTTAGCAGCCTCTTCACACTTCTGACAGTGCACACACTCTCTCAGGCTGCTTCTCACACAGTGCTCCTCACACACTTTACACCATCACACCACACCATGTGCCAAACAGCCTGTCTACATATTACAGACATCTGACACACCCATGGGTGGGGTATGTAGCTAGCCAGACCTACCCATCGCTTTAGTTATCTGTAAACCTGACCCAATGAACGCAACATTTGTAGCACTGCAAATACCAGAACGAACCTCCAGGTTCACACCCTTTCTGTGGTACATACCTGCCATTCACAACATAGCCGGTTGCCATCTTATAGTATAATTTTATTCAAATTTCTATTACCTGCTTGTCCATATAGATCACTTACTGACAGATTCCTTTATAGTATCCATAGCTTTTATATGGTATACTGATGTTACATATATCACATAAGTTTGTAACTATTATTGGACCTATACAAAAAGATTTCCTGGCATTGTGCCTAAAAGTAAGAGTGCATTTCATATCTTTTCTACAAACATAGTCAGTGGTGATACATATATTAATGCCAAATCCTCAGACTAATTCTACACTATAGTGTTATCATGGTTGCATGGTGCTTTTTTGCAATCACCAGTTAATTATAGCTTTTTGTGGGGATTTAATTAATTGCAAATTGAACTACACACATAACAGAACTCCCAGTCCACAGATGTTTCCTAATTTAGAATCCTGCTCATAAGTAACCCAGAAAGTGAGAGAGAGAACAAGTCCCAGCAACAGAAATGATATAGTGGTGGATGCAACGTTGATGGATAAGGCACTTTTTGTGTGTAAAAATAGACATAATTAAGTTGTAATATTGTTTGCAGCCACGAATAGGCAGAATCTAATTTAAAAAAATGTGCCAGCAGATTTTCCTTCTAAATCCCTATTAATTTAGTGCCGTAATCTAAACTATTTTCTAATACAGTTGAATTAATTATGATTCCATACCAATTCTTTACTACACTATCTAACTGGTTTTCTATATTTTTTTTTTACTTCCTTTCTGACGACGCTTTGTTTGAGAATCCCAGTGCATGGGTCGCGGGCGGGGAGGACGCCACTGCGCTCGCTAACGCTCGGGTCCGGCGCTGCTGCGATGGCTGCTCGGTGGCTCGAGTGGTGGGCCGGATCCGGGGACTCGAGCGGTGCTCCTCGCCCGTGAGTGAAAGGGGGTAGTTTGGTTTGGGGATTTGGTCCGTGACGCCACCCACGGGTTGTGGTGAGGTTGGGCACCACCGCTGCTGGTGACGGGGATCCTGGGAGCGATGGTAGGGAGCAGCTGGGATGTCGTTTTCCCCCTCCGTGGGTAGGAGTCGGTGATAGATAGTGTGTATATATATTATATATATATATATATATATATATATATATATATATATACATATATATATACACACACACACACACACACACACACACACACACACACACACTAAAGGACCAGGGGGCACTCACTGTGAGTGGAAGAAAAGCGATTCCGACAGCTAAATAGGAAAGGGTTCATTTCAGTTAGAGCAGTCAGACTGTGGAATGCCCTACCACAAGAGGTAGTAATGGCAGATACTATAACAGCTTTTAAAAAAGGGCTGGATGATTTCCTCAGTACACACAACATTGTTGGTTATAAATAGAGATGAGCCACCCCCCTAGAGTTCAAGTTCGGTGCGTTGAACGGTGCCCCGATCGACGAACCTCTCGAACCCCATTGAAAACAATGGAAGGCAATAACAAACACATAAAAACACATTATAAATGTACATAAACAGTTAATAAACATTGCCATAACACTTACCTGTCCCCGCGATCCATCCTGCACTCTGTCTTCCGCAGCTATCGGATAATCGCTGCGTCCTCCCGGTAACCAGCAGTGATGACAGGACCTATCGTGACGTCAAAATAGCATGTGAACAGTCATGTGTCTATTATCTCATTGGCTACAGACTGGTCACATGGCTTTGACGTCATGCTAGGACCTGTCAGTGCATCTCTCCGGTACATGGTGCACGTTTGTGTATCGCAGTGTACCGGCGACATGCTCTGGCACACGGTCGACTCCCCGTTCTGCTTCCCCGTTCCGTTATTGACCGGTTGACACAGCTGGTCAATAATGGAGATCACCGTTGCCATAAAAACGTGCCCGTTAGCGGTGATGTCACCGCTAACAGCACGCCGCGGCATCGGGAATCACGTGATCGGAGCACCATTGCTATGGTAACCCGTCTGTCAGCGGTGACGTTACCGCTAACAGCCAGCAGCACTGATCACTTACGGAGTAAAAAGCCTGCACAGGGAGCAGCAGCGTCTTTCTCCCATGCAGTGCTGCTGATGGAGCAGAGCTGCATGGGCTGAAGGAGAAAGAAGACAGAAGACCATGGATCGTGGAGGGATAAGAGGGAGTAATAAACATGGAGTCTAAGTGTGTCTGTGTATTTATTTCTATTAAAAGTATTTTTTCTCTGTGTGGTGTCACCGGTTGCAATGGTGACGGGGCCTCAGCCTCCTCTGCCGCAGGCCCTTCCTCCCACCAGCCTCCCCGGGGACTGCAGGACCTGAAAGGGTGGTCCGGGATTATTTACAAGCCCAAAAGTTATTGGGTGGTCTGCAAGTTCTCGGCCTTGTTCATATAACGGGGTAAATAACGGGAAAATCAACAAAGTCCCAACAGGGATGGGCAGTATGGTAGCTAGAACTGCTACCTCTTAACACTCCTCTTCTTTAAACAGCAATTTCTTGGCGCAGCTGCCGCTCCCATTATGGGGCACGGGCTCCGTGCTCCCCTTCCTGCCTAGGAGCCAGGCTCACTCGGATGCCTCCGGTGTCGGCTACGACTGGACTCACATTCTGCCGTGGGCCCCACTGCTCAGTGGCCTGCTCCTCCTCTCTGCAGGGGCACTCCGGCTGCTCCAGTGCCGGGACTAGGTACCTGGGAGCGACCAGCGTAGCTGCTGCGGTCGACTTCTGGGCGAGGATTGCCTCCGTTGCGGCCGGGCGGACTGCCGGAGCCGTCGTCATCACCGTTGCGGCCATGCTCGGGGCCGGATGGGATGTCATTGGCTGTGCTGGAGCGATGGTAACGGTAAGGTCTAAGGGCTCACCAGCTGGGTCCTCCCCTGAGGATGGTATGGGCTTCGCTGCCTCAGACTGGGGCAGCAGGTCGGTTGGGGCGTTGGCTGCGGACATGGGTGACGAGGGAAACGACGTGGCGGATGGGAGCAGGCCGGGCCCCTCAGCCGGGATGGCCGGTTTCTGCGGAACATAGGGGCGTGGGTCACTGCTTACCCACTCATCCGAGATCATCTCCACTTCGCGCGCCCGGACGGCTGCAGCCATGCCCTTCATCTCCAACGCCCACTTCGCCAGCATGAAGTGGGCTTGGGCCTGGATACTCCGACACATCCTGCCGCGTTGGTGTCCAGGAACGTGTTTCGGCAGAGTCCTGGCGTCCCTGCACTTATCAGCCGCAGTTACATCAGCTCTTCCCGCTTCTCCCCCTTGGTCTTTTCGCGGCACTCCCTTTTTCTGTTGGGCAGTTTCGCTTTCTGACCGCGCGCTTTGCTGCACAGCGGTGTTCCCACGGGGCGGAGCTTCAGCTTTTCGCGCCCTTTCTGTGGGGAAGAAGACTCTGGCGGGAATCTTTGCGCCAAAAGATGGCGGATTCTGAAAATTTTCAACGGGTCACCGCTGACTTCAACTTCAAGGTGCACTTCACTAGGTAAGAGATTAGGTACATATCCTGTTCGTGACGCCAGAAGAGTCGATGTGTACCGCCCCGCGCTCGGCTGCAGCCGAGCCGCTCGGTTCCGGGCTCGTTGGTGGGTGGCTCGAGCGCCTCCGGACCCGGACCCGGTCACTTCGCTCTGAAAGGATGCTGGTGCTACGTAGGGGGGTGGTAGGTAGGTGTATGGCCGGAGCCGTGTTTGAGTTTGTGACGCCACCCACGGGATGTGATGAAGGTGTAGACACCACCGATGCAGTTACGGGGCACCCGGGGGAGATGGTTATGCAGCAAGATGTTAACCGCTCCGTGGGCAGGGATGATGGCCCCGGGACCCGTTGGGGAGAAGTAGCTGGGCGGTGCAGGGCGATGCGCGGCCGGATGGCACTGTTGTACTCACTGTTATTGACACATACAAGTCTCTGGTAAACAAAGTTGATGGTGGTTGGTGCCCGCAGCCAGCTGCGTCTGATCCGCCACCCGGTTCGGTGATCCTTGCCTTTCTCCTGCACCGTGTAGTGTATGTGTAGACTGCCTGCGCTTCAGTGACGGGAGTCCACTCCCCGGCTTTGTATATGTCGGAGGAGCCTGTTTGCCTGCAGACGCTGGCCCGTGGGCTCTCTCTGCCTGTGCGGTGGCTTTCTATCCCCCTCGGTGGGCTGTTGTCTTCAGTCGGGACTTGGGTGGGAAAGGACCTATAGTCCAGACCTCAGTGAATTAACTCAGTCCAGTGGCTTCTGGACCTCGTTTCAGGGTCTGAGTACCCCCCTGTGTGCTCCGGTTTCCAGTCGGTTCCCCGAGTCGGCATCGGCAGGCCACTACCCTGTCCCGGGTCCACCACGGTTCCACCGAGCCGTCTTCCCGACTCCTGCAGGCTAGGCCACCGTATGCCTTCTAGCCAAGGTTCGGGCTACGACCCTCACACCTCACAGTCAGTTGCAGACCTGTCACACAGGCCTGCCTCCACTCTTCTTCACCTCCTGAACTAAATCTGTTTTGACTACTGAACTTGACTGACTTGCACTTCCTGCCTCAGGCTCTCTGAATTCCTCGGTGGGCGTGGCCAACCACCTGGCTCCGTCCCCCCTGGTGTGTCCATTAAACTCTGAGGGAGGTAACTAGGGTTTATGTGGTTTGGCTGGTGTTACCTTGTGTGGGACTGGTGTTGTGCGGGGCGCTATCTGTGACTACCTGGCTAGTCCAGGGCGTCACACTCATCTGTGTACGCCCACACTCCGGCCGCCATTATTTGAAGCCTCACCGCCGACTGCTGGCATCTTCAGAATGGCCGATAACCCACCGCCTCCTGCGCAGAGCAGAGCCGCGTCACCAGGCCCCGCACACCAGAGCCGCGTCACCAGGCCCCGCACACCAGAGCCGCGTCACCAGGCCCCGCACACCAGAGCCGCGTCACCAGGCCCCGCACACCAGAGCCGCGTCACCAGGCCCCGCACACCAGAGCCGCGTCACCAGGCCCCGCACACCAGAGCCGCTTCACCAGGCCCCGCACACCAGAGCCGCTTCACCAGGCCCCGCACACCAGAGCCGCATCACCAGGCCCCGAACACCAGAGCCGCATCACCAGGCCCCGCACACCAGAGCCGCGTCACCAGGCCCCGCACAGCAGAGCTGCGTCACCAGGCCCCGCACAGCAGAGCCGCTTCACCAGGCCCCGCACAGCAGAACAGCGCCCGCAGTGAGTATCTAGGCCCCCCTCTGTACCAGTAGCAGCATTACACTACCGCCCCTGCCTCCTGTAACCCCCCCGCTCTGCTGTTGCCTCTTCTCTCTGATAAAACACCACCAGATTATAATATGGACCCCATTTTTTTTCTACCTTTTTTCTCCAAATTTGGGGTGCGTTACATATAAAGCCAATACATGTAGATCTCTGTAACTTATAGTGTTCACACCTACACTTGAGCACATCTACCTGCACGAGTACAAATTCTCTAATTTATACAGCTTCTATCTTCTACTTGTTCACATCTACTCATACAAGTGTGCATATCCAATTCTTCTACCTTTGATTCTCCAAGAATGTACATAAATTCTCCATGAATGTGTGCATATTTCCAACTTCTATATATTGAATCGCTTCTAGTGCACATTCTCTAAACAAATATTCATATCTTCAACCTGTACTTTGGCCCATTGGGTATTACTTATTATTATCCAGATTTCATATAGTTTAAAACTAGACCAGGTAGGCATACAATCCGAAAAGGCCCATGCTGTATGATAGATTTTATACATCTTTTTCATATTTTATAGTTTTTCTTTTTTACCACTACCTTGTTGGCTTACTTTAGTTTCCAGGCCAGCTAATTATGCTCATCCATATGCACTACACAGCCAACCCGGAAGTAGCTGCAAAGGGGAGACAGCAGCGGCCAGAGACAGCATCGCGGGAAACTTCAGCAGCATCAGGGACAGGTGAATATAAGTGCCTGATCTCCATGTATTATCACGGATAGCACACAGAGATCACACGTGTGCGAAAACCATGGTAAACGGAGGGACATACGCACCTTTATCATGTCTGAAAAACGTGCGTGGTTTTCACTGATGTGTAAAGGGGGCCTTACATGCATACATTTGGCATTCTCCAGAGAAACGTAATGCATGCCTTTATTTTATAATAACAAAAACGTGTGGAATAAAACAGGCAATGTATTATTTTTATTATTAGTTAATATTGGACGAAATATTCTGGCACACAGATGTCTTCTAGGATATTTCTGTAACTCCAGATGATTTCCAATATTTCCCGCACCTGTTTACCGCCTACACTTTGCAGCAATAAAAAAAATGAATTTTGTCGTCCATTCAGCATTACTGAGATAAATATATCAAAAAGTCTTAAATATTTATCATGAGCTGTAGACCACGTTAGCTACAACACAATTATAGCACAACAGCTTTCAGTCAATGCAATCTATAATTTGCCATATTTTACCTTAGGCAAAATAGAAATGCTCAGGTGTGAATGTTCAATTAAAGGCCAGTCACTTTGGGACCCATATTAAAATAAAAGCAGTGCTCACCCAGCTGCTGCGGCACCACCGTTCCAGCAGGTTCAGCGCCACCACTCCCGGTGATAACGTGGCATCGTTGTGTATTTGCCGGCTGCAGCCTATGTCAACTGCTGCCTTTACTATTTCATCAAGGCAGATGGCCAATCTGATAGAATATTGATGAGCTGCAGGTGACGTTTTTCGGTCTTTTTTTTTTTTGCTCTCCGTTCAACAGTTAAGAAACTGGCATTTGTTTCTGAAGTAAAAATATTGGAAGAACGATCAAAAAAAGTCTATTAAGCCTTTTTATTGAGTTGTATTGTAAATTATAGAATGTCTTCAGAGCGGAAAATGCCTACAGAATCGTCTGCTCAATGCTTGGCATCTATTGAAACCTGAAGTGGTTAAAATATGCTCAAAAGGCCGAACAAACGAACAGCACATATATTATATATAAATGTTCATTGTTTTGAGCGTTTTTTTCAGGCGTGTTTCATTATGTTATTTGTCATTATGTTATTTATTAGTGTTATGTTTATATCTTCTTATGTATACTCCAAGTAGTAATGTAAAGGTTGTTTAACCCCCTCACATTGGCACCAATTTATTTTTTGTGCTTTTGTTTTTTCCTCTCCTTTTTCCAAGCGCTATAGATTCTTTATGCTTTTTTTTATGTTGCCATTTTTGTCATTAACATATGAGGACTTGCTGTCAGAATTATGCCATTCCCGTTACTATATAATCTGCTGAATCACGGAAAAAAAAAACCAGTTATTTTTTTTTTATTTTTTTCTTCCAGCATTCATGTGCAGTTAGAATGCTCTGATACTATGATTGATCAGGTCAGTGCAACTACTAGCTTTTTTTTTTATATCGTAGTGGTTAGAAAAAAAAAAAATAATAATTTGTTTCACCATTTTGTAACTTTTTTATTTGTACCATTTTTGAATATATATGATATTTTCATGGCTTTGCATGAAAAATACCCTGAATAATAATGAATAAACTGCAAGTGCTTAATAACAGGGTACTTAGTATATACATTTTTGCAAAAACGTAAGAAGCCATCCCACCTCGTTACGGTGTACCCATCTGGGACGGTCCCTAACCAACTAAAGTTAAAACCATTATAGATACCTGACTTGTGTCTATCAAAACTCCAATGTGAATGGTAACAAGTGGTCAGCTGGGTCCCAGATTAAATACACAGCAAAGTGGGAAGCAATTAGTTCTTCAGCCTCAGTATAAGGAGGGCTGCACCCCCAACTTGCAATAAAGCAAGATAGCAGACAAAAAACACCAAAAAACTGAGCTGTAACAAAAAAAACAGTAAACATGCAATATTACAAGCATGTAAAGCATGTATTTTTTGGTGTTTTTTGTCTGCTATCTTGCTTTATTGCAAGTTAGGGGTGCAGCCCTCCTTATACTGAGGCTGAAGAACTAATTGCTTCCCACTTTGCTGTGTATTTAATCTGGGACCCAGCTGACCACTTGTTACCATTCACATTGGAGTTTTGATAGACACAAGTCAGGTATCTATAATGGTTTTAACTTTAGTTGGTTAGGGACCGTCCCAGATGGGTACACCGTGACGAGGTGGGATGGCTTCTTACGTTTTTGCAAAAATGTATATACTAAGTACCCTGTTATTAAGCACTTGCAGTTTATTCATTATTATTCAGGGTATTTTTCATACAATTTTTCTCTTTGGTTTTTTCTTGTCTAGAGGCTGCCATTTAGATGCTTGTAATATTGCATGTTTACTGGGTTTTTTTTTTGTTACAGCTCAGTTTCTTGGTGTTTTTTATTTTCATAGCTTTGTATTACATTTTTGGGGGGGAAAGTATAGTGACTCAAAAAAAATAATCTTTCTCTTTACAGCATATGAGTTAATACATTTTATATTATGAAAGATTGGTCTTTTACAGAAGCGATAATCCTAATATGTTTATTTCTTTATTTTTTGAACTGGCAAAGGGAGGGGATAAACAGTTAAATGTTATATTTGTAATATTTAAAAAATAAATATTGAAATTATCACATGGTACAATTATGCAATTTAATTACTGCTATCAAAGATTAGCATTGGAATTTAAATAATTAAACAGCAGTGATCTGAGCTAGCTCTGAGGCGGGCTTTGCACGTTGCGACATCGCAAGCCGATGCTGCGATGTCGCACACGATAGTCCCCGCCCCCGTTGCAGGTACGATATCTTCTGATAGCTGGCGTAGCAAAAATTATTGCTACGCCAGCTTCACATGCACTCACCTGCCCTGCGACCGTCGCTATGGCCGGCGACCCGCCTCCTTCCTAAGGGGGCGGGTCGTGCGGCGTCACAGCGACGTCACACGGCAGGCGGCCAATAGCGGCGGAGGGGTGGAGATGAGCAGGATGTAAACATCCCGCCCACCTCCTTCCTTCCGTATAGCCGCTGGCGGCAGGTAAGGTGATGTTCCTCGCTCCTGCGGCGTAAAACACAGCGATGTGTGCTGCCGCAAGAACGAGGAACAGCATCGTACCTGTCGCGGCAGCGTAATTATGAAAAAGTCGGAGCTTGCAACGATGATACGATAACAACGCTTTTGCGCTCGTTAATCGTATCATCTAGGATTTACACACAACGATGTCGGAAAAAGTGACGCCGGATGTGCGTCACTTTCGATTTGACCCCACCGACATCGCACGTGCGATGTTGCAACGTGCAAAGCCGCCCTGAGTGCTGCTGCTAGAGGCAGGAGACAATTCTACAATGCACAATTCCCTGTATGGAGAGGACCCTGAGCACACTCCATATGCCCACATACAACGTGCGTCATATGTGGACATCACATTCCACAAAGGGAGTTTAAAACATTTTAGTTGGCAGCAGCTTATCTACCCTAAAACAGAAGTTTACATTTAAACAGCCTTAATCATCTGTTGGGGATGATAACATAACTGTAGAACATTACATGGACAACACACCCAGCACTTATACAGTGATCTATTGAGACGAAGCAAAAATGATCAAAACTGAGCAGAAGAGTCTTAGTTAACATTGAGACTATATATAGCCCACTGCCACATCATGGTGAATCTCTTAGTAAGTCTTTAGCTTTAAAGGTGTGGCGCCGTGCACCAACAACTTCCTAGGTGGTGGTGCTGCATGGGCACGGAGAGTGAGGCAGGAGCCCCACAGCGCTCATTCTTCATGGCAAAGCCCCCATGGATCAGGGCCACACCACCCCAGAAGCACAGCACCAAAGCAACAAGGATATTCCGTATTTGCGCTTTCAATTTTTCCTTCCCTCCTTCCAAGAGACATAATTTCGTTTGTTTTTTTTGTTTTGTTTTTTTTTCCATCGACTGAATGACATCATCTATTTTATCATGGGATATACTGGAAAGCAGGAAAATAAAATCCAAATTTAGCGAAATAGCAAAAAAAAGTGGTAATCCACAATTTTTTTTTTTTCATTTACAGTGTTCCATCCCTCTATGGTAAAAAATGATGGTAAAATACCAAACATTCATAGTTTTTTTTAATTTAAGTGGTGAATAGGGATGAGCAAACCTGAACTATAAACTTTCAACCGGATGTCAGTGTTACTGTTCGGGTTCGCCATTCGAATAAAGCTTGCTGGAAGGCTGTAGCACACCCAATCAAGAAGCTATTAGTCTTTGGGCACTTCTGGATCCATCAAAGCCATGCCAGTGTGGCATGGCTGTTATTGGCCTGCGCACCATGTGGTCCAGCCTGTATGAGGGTCGGATCATGGGTTGTGCTGCCATTTTGCGTTCTAATACTGGTGCAGTGAAGAATACCCTAATAACTGCTGCTTTAGGCTAAGTTCACATTTCCGCTAAAATGTATCAGTCACAATCCGCTGCTCTTGTAAACAACGGAATCCGTTTAGCGGATTCCGTTGCTCCCATAGACTTGTATGAGCAGCGGACTGTGACAGATGATGCTGCGTTGCACCCTCCGCCCGACTGATCAGTCATGGAATGACTGACCGCCGGGCGGGAGGAACGCAGCATGTAACGTTTTTTGAGCAGCGCGATCCGTCGGATTTCGCTGCGCATGCTCTCTGGCTCCCTGCACAAGTCACCAGCTTTGGTTGGTTACCCGATATTTACCCTGGTTACGGTGCAAGGAGCCAGCGCTAAGCGGTGTAGGCCCGTAACCAAGGTAAATATCGGGTAACTAAGGTAAACATCGGGTGCTTTGCTGTTACCCGATATTTAGTCTGGCTACGTGTGCAGGGAGGCCGACACTTCCCCGCTCGGCCCCGCCCCCTCCCGCACTCCGCACATGTATGTACACACACACACCTGTCCCCAGCCATGCAGACAAGCACTGCCACTGACACCCTCGTCTGGCCCCGCCCCCCGCTCGGCTCCGCCCCCTCCCGCACTCCGCATGTATACACACACACACACACACTCACCTGTCCCCAGCCATGCAGACCGCAGCACTGCCACTGACATCCTCAGCGCCTGGCCCCGCCCCCAACTCGGCTCCGCCCCCTCCTGCATTCAGCATGTGTACACACACTCTCTCTCTCACTCACTCACTCACTCACTCTCTCACACTCTCTCTCACTCTCTCTCTCACCTGTCCTGCAGTCCCTGCAGCACTGACGTCCTCAGTGCCACGGCCCCGCTCGGCTTCCCACCCCCCCTGAACTCCGCCCCCCGCACACAACGGAATCCGACAAAGAATTCTGTTCTTTGTCATCCGTTGTACAGCGTTGTACAGCGCATCAGTCACATGCGTCAAGCGACGCATGTGACTGATACAAAACAACGGAAATGTGAACATAGCCTTAGGGCGGCTTTGCACGTTGTGACATCACATGTGCGATGTCGGTGGGGTCAAATCGAAAGTGACGCACATCCGGCGTCACTTTCGACATCGTACTGTGTAAATTTTAGATGATACGATGAACGAGCGCAAAAACGTCGTTATCGTATCATCGGTGCATTCACCGACATTTCCATAATGCCGGTGCCGCGACAGGTACGATGTTGTTCCTCGTTCCTGCGGCAGCCCACATCGCTGTGTATGAAGCCGCAGGAGCGAGGAACATCTTACCTGCCGCCGGCGGCTATGCGGAAGGACGGAGGTGGGCGGGATGTTTACATCCTGCTCATCTCCGCCCCTCCGCCGCTATTGGCCGCCTGCCGTGTGACGTTGCTATGACGCCGCACGACCCGCCCCCTTAGGAAGGAGGCGGGTCGCCGGCCAGAGCGACGGTCGCAGGGCAGGTGAGTGCATGTGAAGCTGGCGTAGCGATAATTTTCGCTACGCCAGCTATCACACGATATCGTACCTGCGACGGGGGCGTGGACTATCGCGTACGACATCGCAGCATCGGCTTGCGATGTCGCAATGTGCAAAGCCCGCCTTACTCAACTCGAATATAGCAAACAGCTTGAATATAGCCTGGTGCATTACTGTTTTAATACTGACTGGTATAAAACTGGTCTAATATGGCCTGATGCAATACTGTGCAAATACAACCTGGTGCAAACATCTGAAATGCCGGCTGCTTTAATCATCTTTAATACCACCTGGTGCAAGCAACTAAAATGTAGCCTGGTGCAAAACTGCTCTAATACCGCCTGGTGTAAATGTAGCACCCCACTGGACCTGCAGGGCTTACTCATTACTGGGCCAGTGGTTTTGTGGGGTTGCTGTGAATGGCCTTACCCAGGTCTGTGGCCCCGTCGGCTACGGCAAAGAGAGTCCAAGGGGGATGGGGGGTTTGCAGTGCCACCCATGGTGCGCGGACAGGGATTAGCCGCCATTGCAATATGTCGCTGTCCTCCAAGGCTGATGTTACCACAGCTCAGATAGTCCAGCTACCCACAGGTGGAGCGAGCCCCGAGAAGGATGGTGGCGATAGGGGAAGAGCCATTGGCGCCGAAGGCAAATTAGAGTCTCACACGGGGGCTGCAGTTCCAGGTGTTTTACTCACAGTTCATGTGCTGCGTCCGAAGACTACCGGTCATCACCGTGATTGGCCCCAGCCGTCCCAGATGAATCAGTGGTCACCACCGGTATTGTGAAGCATGTGAGACCTTCCTCCTTGCGCCTTGTAGTGTGGCTCCGCATGGCATGAAGCTACTTGGGGACTCACCCTCCGGCTACCGAGTTGCTCCTCTGACTCACAGCTCCATTCGGTCATCTCCTACTTCGCTCTTGGTCTGCTCGGTACCCCGGTCGGCCCCTCTGGGGGGAGCCGTTCAGCATCCCTCCAGATGCCTTGCTCTACGCTGCCTCAAGCTGTTCTCTCTCCTGCGTCCAAACTGTTCTATGATTAAACTGTTGTGAAGTGAAACTGTGTGTGCTCGTGTGGCGCCCTGGACTAGCCAGGTCGTCACAGATAACACTCAAACACCCCCACTCCCACTAGACAGTAACATTAGCCAAACAAAACCCTTGTTGCCTCCCTCCAGGGTCTGATGTACACACCAGGTGGGGCGGAGCCAAGCGGTTGGCTCCACCCACCGAGGAGTTCACAGGCCTGGAGGCGGGAAAAGTGTTAGGGTAGTTTTGGAGGTGGAAGTGTGGAAAAGAGACAGTTGAGTGTTGAAGTTTGAAGAGTGAGGAGTAAACACTTGGGTGTCTGGGTTTGTGGCCCAGGCACTGACAGCAAGGTTGGCAGACCGTGGTTGCCGTCTGCAGGAGTGGTGAAGCAACACTGAACCGTAGGACCGGGGTCGAGCATTGGCCCGCCGGTACCGACCGGGGAGCGAAGTGAAGCCAGCACACACAGGCAGGGCCATCGGACCCCAACCAGGCTTGGAGCCGCCGACAATAGTTAAATCCGAGTGTGACCAGAACCTCAGGGGTTTCCTAACAGCCAAAGACCCAATAGAAGGCAACCGCCCACACTGTGAGGGTATACAGCTACCGCCTAAGGCTAGAGACCCAAGGGCCAGCGCCTGCGGGCAAACGGGCTCCTCCGGCATCCATACACCGGGGAGCGGACTACTGTTGGGGATCCATAGTAGTCAAACAAGTACATCAAGGTGCAGGGAAAGACAGCCACCATCACCTGTCCGGGGAGAGACACTGCAGCCGGCTGCGGGACCCGTCCATCCAGCCGTTTGGTTTACCGAGGACTTTATGCATTTCTTACTGAGTGAGTACACCTGTGACATCCGGCATCGCGCCGCGCTGTCCCTGCAACCCTGCACCTCACCAACCCTGCCTCCCCGTCACACCACCGGGCCCCGGGACCACCGACCCCCTACCCACGGAGGGGGAAAACAACATCCCAGCTGCTCCCTGCCATCGCTCCCGGGATCCCTGTCACCAGCAGCGGTGGTGCCCATCTTCACCACAACCCGTGGGTGGCGTCACGGACGAAATCCCCCAAACCAACCACCCCTTTCACTCACGCGTGAGGAGCGCCGCTCGAGTCCCTGGATCCGGCCCACCGCTCGAGCCACCGAGCAGCCGCAGCAGCGCCGGACCCGAGCGTTGGCGAGCGACCAGCAGCGGCGGTGTCCTCCCCGCCCGCGACACTCGCTCACTTCCCAGCCAGCCCCTCCTGTTGATGACTCACCTGTGCTGGGGAAAAACCCATTGCTATGGTGCCCACCTGCAGCCTAGTCTGGCGGGAAACCACCTAAGTGTATTGTGTAAGTGAACATAGGTAAAGATGGTTGACCTCGGGGAGATCAACATCCAACACCGCGGAGACACCATCACGTGTCTCTCAACGCAGTGACACTAGAACAAGGCCCCCTGGAAAAATATGCAAAACCAAAATGCCGCAGAGACATCATCACATGTTTCTTAATGCTGGCAGGAAACTAGACAGGTCTTTCACCGGGAAGGAACAACCACGGGAAGGGCAGTCTCCAGTCAAGGAAACCGCCTATACCAAAACATGGTATCCATCCACAGACAGCTGTTTTTGGGTATTTGCCCCCCTCATCAATGTGGAATAGGAAACTGGCTAGTGGTAGCAATGTCTAGTAGAAGACTACATAGGTAAGGATGGTTGACCGCGGGAACTTCAACATCCAACACTGCAGAGACACCATCACGTGTTTCTCAATGCAGTGACACTAGAACAAGGCCCCCTGGGAAAATATGCAAAACAAGAATGCCATGGAGACATCATCACATGTTTCTCAACGCTGACAGGAAACTAGCCAGGTCTTTCACCGGGAAGGTACAACCACGGGAAGGGCAGTCTCCAGTCAAGGTCAACCATCCTTACCTATGTAGTCTTTGTAACGCCTGCCTGGATCCACAGACTCAGATGGGCTGTAACGGGGAGGCTAGAGGGATGCCACTCACCAAGTAGGACCCCCAGAACCCGGAAACCCTTTAACCCCTATACAGGGATTTGGAATTACACAGGGAACTGAAGATCACTACCTGTGGAAGGCTGCAGTCCGATGAGAGTAGTAGTCAGGCAGGGTCAAACCAGGAATAGCGGAACAGAGACAGAATCAGCAGGCAGTGACATAGTCAGCAAACGTAGCAGAGGTCAGATCCGGGTCGGGCAGCAAGGTACAAAAACAGTAGGCAGAAGAGTAGTCAAAACACGCAGAAGTCAACACCGGAATCACCAACAGAATATGACATAACAGGAGCCAGGAAAATCAGAACTATATCTGGCAGTAATCATGTGGCAGGAGGGGAAATAAGAAGGGTGTGGTGTCTTCCCATTGGCTGTAGCTGAACGCTGGCAACTTCAGCTGGAAGACACATGCCACCCACAGTCAGCCAGCGGTACTACAGATCCCAAGCTAACCCAGCCCAGTGGCTGATCGGAGCCTGCGCCCACTAGTACCGCTGGCATCGACTTCTCTCCCATCACCAGCACCATCCACGGCAGGAACACGGCGTCGCCTGGCGATCGGAGCAGAAGTCGCTGGAGCAGACTCCGGCGGTGACATAACAGTCTTCTACTAGGCATTGATCCCACTAGCCAGTTTCCTACTCCACACTGATGAGGGGCCAATACCACAAAACAGCTGTCTGTGGATTGATACCATGTTTTGGTATAGGCGGTTTCCTTGACTGGAGACTGCCCTTCCCGTGGTTGTTCCTTCCCGGTGACAGACCTGGCTAGTTTCCTGCCAGCGTTGAGAAACATGTGATGGTGTCTCCGCGGTTTTGGATGTTGATCTCCCCGAAGTCAACCATCCTTAACTATGTAGTCTTCTACTAGGCATTGCTCCCACTAGTGTTATGATCTGGAACCATGGAAGACCACCATAAATCATTGGTAAAAGGTGACAAGAGCATTGGCAACTAATCTGGCCGCCATCCCCTTACTAACCATCAACGCTAGAAGTAGCCGAGGGGTGAACTAACATCCTATGCACCGCGAACCCAGCCGGCGAACTAGCTATCCTGAAGGAAGAAAAGATGAATAACTCTGCCTCAGAAAATAGATAAAGAATAGCAAGCCCCCCACATTCAAAGACTGCGGTGATATAGGAAAACACAATACACAGATAGATGATAGGATTAGCAAAAGGTGAGGCCCCCACTGACTAAAATAGGAAAGGAGAGGAAAGGGGCTGATGGTGGCCAGAGAAAAACCCTGCAAAATTCCAAATTCCTGATAGTACAAAAAGGCCCTCAGATCGCACGATCTGCACTCCGTCCTATACCAGGCGCTCTTGTCATACCAATGAACAGAGAACAAGAATCATTACAAATTCAAAAAGCCACAAACACATGGACTTATAGGAGCAATAATCCAACATAACTGCAGGGAGTTTCCCAGCTGAAAAAACTGAGAGGGAAGATCCCTGCATGCAAATAAACTGAAAAGAATCACAGCAAATGACAAACTCAGATAAGAGTAAAAGAACCAAACAACAAATAAAGAGCAAAGCACTTATCTGGGGTAGATGTGGTGTGGAGCAGAATGAAGCAGGCTGGTGAACAAAGAACAACTGACATCCGGCATAGCCTGCTATCAGACCAGGATTTAAATAAGTAGAGAGTTAGCAATGGAAACGCCCATTGCTCAACACACCTGGTCTATGTCCAAACCATTCCTGGCCACAAGAGGAAGCCTCCCAGCAGTCAAAGCATAACTGACATTCACAACACACTAGCCAGTTTCCTACTCCACACTGATGAGGGGCAAATACCCCGAAACAGCTGTCTGTGGATGGATACCATGTTTTGGTATAGGCGGTTTCCTTGACTGGAGACTGCCCTTCCCGTGGTTGTTCCTTCCCGGTGAAATACCTGGCTAGTTTCCTGCCAGCATTGAGAAATATGTGATGTCTCCGCGGCATTCTTGTTTTGCATATTTTTCCAGGGGGCCTTGTTCTAGTGTCACTGCATTGAGAAACACGTGATGGTGTATCCGCGGTGTTGGATGTTGATCTCCCCGAGGTCAACCAGCTTTTACTTATGTAGTCTTCTACTACGCATTGCTCCCACTAGCCAGTTTCCTACTCCACACTTATGAGGGGCAAATACCCCAAAACAGCTGTCTGTGGATGGATACCATGTTTTGGTATAGGCGGTTTCCTTGACTGGAGACTAGAGATGAGCGAACCGGTCCCGGTTCGGCTCGAGGCGGTTCGCCGAACGGGGGGTCTGGCTCGAGTTCGGCTCGTCAAACGTTCGACGAACCGAACTCGAGCCCATAGGAAACAATGGCAGGCAATCACAAACACAGTAAAACACCTAGAAAACACCCTCAAAGGTGTCCAAAAGGTGACAAACAACTCACAACACAACACAAACACATGGGAAAGTGACAAGGACATGTACTCATGCGAAAACAAAACAGCTGGACAAGGAAAAAGAGGAGGACACACAGATATAGGCATGGCACGCCCTTCTAAAGTCATGTAAAACACCGCAAGGTGACTCCAAGCGGAGTCTCCCTTTTTTCCAAAAATTGGGCCCCACACACCCACCCCTTCAGTGGCAGCAGTTGTGCCCCAGTTGTACACTTCACAGCTAGATTTGCATCAAGCACATTCAAAAATACGCCATTCTTATCCGTCCCCAGGATGACACCGGGGTAGGTAGCAAAGTCTTTCCTGATCCCAGCTCTGTTCATCTTGGCTTCTTTTAAAAACACAGCAAGCAAGGGTTACTCCAAGCGGAGTCTCCCTTTTTTCCAAAAATTGGGCCCCACACACACCCACCCCTTCAGTGGCAGCACTTGGGCCCCAGTTGTACACTTCACAGCTAGATTTGCATCAAGCACATTCAAAAATACGCTATTCTTAACCGTCCCCAGGATGACACCGGGGTAGGTAGCAAAGTCTTTCCTGATCCCAGCTCTGTTCATCTTGGCTTCTTTTAAAAACACAGCAAGCAAGGGTTACTCCAAGCGGAGTCTCCCTTTTTTCCAAAAATTGGGCCACACAGACACCCACCCCATCAGTGGCAGCACTTGGGCCCTAGTTGCAAACAGGATGTTTTGATTTGCATCAAGCACATTCAAAAATACGCTATTCTTAGCCGTCCCCAGGATGACACCGGGGTAGGTAGCAAAGTCTTTCCTGATCCCAGCTCTGTTCATCTTGGCTTCTTTTAAAAACACAGCAAGCAAGGGTTACTCCAAGCGGAGTCTCCCTTTTTTCCAAAAATTGGGCCACACAGACACCCACCCCATCAGTGGCAGCACTTGGGCCCTAGTTGCAAACAGGATGTTTTGATTTGCATCAAGCACATTCAAAAATACGCTATTCTTAGCCGTCCCCAGGATGACACCGGGGTAGGTAGCAAAGTCTTTCCTGATCCCAGCTCTGTTCATCTTGGCTTCTTTTAAAAACACAGCAAGCAAGGGTTACTCCAAGCGGAGTCTCCCTTTTTTCCAAAAATTGGGCCACACAGACACCCACCCCATCAGTGGCAGCACTTGGGCCCTAGTTGCAAACAGGATGTTTTGATTTGCATCAAGCACATTCAAAAATACGCTATTCTTAGCCGTCCCCAGGATGACACTGGGGTAGGTAGCAAAGTCTTTGCTGACCCATGACTTGTTCATCTTGGCTTCTTTTAAAAACAATGTAAGCAAGGGTTACTCCAAGCGGAGTCTCCCCTTTTTTCCAAAAATTGGGCCCCACACACACCCACCCATTCAGTGGCAGCAGTTGTGCCCCAGTTGTACACTTCACAGCTAGATTTGCATCAAGCACATTCAAAAATACGCCATTCTTATCCGTCCCCAGGATGACACCGGGGTAGGTAGCAAAGTCTTTCCTGATCCCAGCTCTGTTCATCTTGGCTTCTTTTAAAAACACAGCAAGCAAGGGTTACTCCAAGCGGAGTCTCCCTTTTTTCCAAAAATTGGGCCACACAGACACCCACCCCATCAGTGGCAGCACTTGGGCCCTAGTTGCAAACAGGATGTTTTGATTTGCATCAAGCACATTCAAAAATACGCTATTCTTAGCCGTCCCCAGGATGACACCGGGGTAGGTAGCAAAGTCTTTCCTGATCCCAGCTCTGTTCATCTTGGCTTCTTTTAAAAACACAGCAAGCAAGGGTTACTCCAAGCGGAGTCTCCCTTTTTTCCAAAAATTGGGCCACACAGACACCCACCACATCAGTGGCAGCACTTGGGCCCTAGTTGCAAACAGGATGTTTTGATTTGCATCAAGCACATTCAAAAATACGCTATTCTTAGCCGTCCCCAGGATGACACCGGGGTAGGTAGCAAAGTCTTTCCTGATCCCAGCTCTGTTCATCTTGGCTTCTTTTAAAAACACAGCAAGCAAGGGTTACTCCAAGCGGAGTCTCCCTTTTTTCCAAAAATTGGGCCACACAGACACCCACCACATCAGTGGCAGCACTTGGGCCCTAGTTGCAAACAGGATGTTTTGATTTGCATCAAGCACATTCAAAAATACGCTATTCTTAGCCGTCCCCAGGATGACACCGGGGTAGGTAGCAAAGTCTTTCCTGATCCCAGCTCTGTTCATCTTGGCTTCTTTTAAAAACACAGCAAGCAAGGGTTACTCCAAGCGGAGTCTCCCTTTTTTCCAAAAATTGGGCCACACAGACACCCACCCCATCAGTGGCAGCACTTGGGCCCTAGTTGCAAACAGGATGTTTTGATTTGCATCAAGCACATTCAAAAATACGCTATTCTTAGCCGTCCCCAGGATGACACTGGGGTAGGTAGCAAAGTCTTTGCTGACCCATGACTTGTTCATCTTGGCTTCTTTTAAAAACAATGTAAGCAAGGGTTACTCCAAGCGGAGTCTCCCCTTTTTTCCAAAAATTGGGCCCCACACACACCCACCCATTCAGTGGCAGCAGTTGTGCCCCAGTTGTACACTTCACAGCTAGATTTGCATCAAGCACATTCAAAAATACGCCATTCTTATCCGTCCCCAGGATGACACCGGGGTAGGTAGCAAAGTCTTTCCTGATCCCAGCTCTGTTCATCTTGGCTTCTTTTAAAAACACAGCAAGCAAGGGTTACTCCAAGCGGAGTCTCCCTTTTTTCCAAAAATTGGGCCACACAGACACCCACCCCATCAGTGGCAGCACTTGGGCCCTAGTTGCAAACAGGATGTTTTGATTTGCATCAAGCACATTCAAAAATACGCTATTCTTAGCCGTCCCCAGGATGACACTGGGGTAGGTAGCAAAGTCTTTGCTGACCCATGACTTGTTCATCTTGGCTTCTTTTAAAAACAATGTAAGCAAGGGTTACTCCAAGCGGAGTCTCCCCTTTTTTCCAAAAATTGGGCCCCACACACACCCACCCATTCAGTGGCAGCAGTTGTGCCCCAGTTGTACACTTCACAGCTAGATTTGCATCAAGCACATTCAAAAATACGCCATTCTTATCCGTCCCCAGGATGACACCGGGGTAGGTAGCAAAGTCTTTCCTGATCCCAGCTCTGTTCATCTTGGCTTCTTTTAAAAACACAGCAAGCAAGGGTTACTCCAAGCGGAGTCTCCCTTTTTTCCAAAAATTGGGCCACACAGACACCCACCCCATCAGTGGCAGCACTTGGGCCCTAGTTGCAAACAGGATGTTTTGATTTGCATCAAGCACATTCAAAAATACGCTATTCTTAGCCGTCCCCAGGATGACACCGGGGTAGGTAGCAAAGTCTTTCCTGATCCCAGCTCTGTTCATCTTGGCTTCTTTTAAAAACACAGCAAGCAAGGGTTACTCCAAGCGGAGTCTCCCTTTTTTCCAAAAATTGGGCCACACAGACACCCACCCCATCAGTGGCAGCACTTGGGCCCTAGTTGCAAACAGGATGTTTTGATTTGCATCAAGCACATTCAAAAATACGCTATTCTTAGCCGTCCCCAGGATGACACTGGGGTAGGTAGCAAAGTCTTTGCTGACCCATGACTTGTTCATCTTGGCTTCTTTTAAAAACAATGTAAGCAAGGGTTACTCCAAGCGGAGTCTCCCCTTTTTTCCAAAAATTGGGCCCCACACACACCCACCCATTCAGTGGCAGCAGTTGTGCCCCAGTTGTACACTTCACAGCTAGATTTGCATCAAGCACATTCAAAAATACGCCATTCTTATCCGTCCCCAGGATGACACCGGGGTAGGTAGCAAAGTCTTTCCTGATCCCAGCTCTGTTCATCTTGGCTTCTTTTAAAAACACAGCAAGCAAGGGTTACTCCAAGCGGAGTCTCCCTTTTTTCCAAAAATTGGGCCACACAGACACCCACCACATCAGTGGCAGCACTTGGGCCCTAGTTGCAAACAGGATGTTTTGATTTGCATCAAGCACATTCAAAAATACGCTATTCTTAGCCGTCCACAGGATGACACCGGGGTAGGTAGCAAAGTCTTTCCTGATCCCAGCTCTGTTCATCTTGGCTTCTTTTAAAAACACAGCAAGCAAGGGTTACTCCAAGCGGAGTCTCCCTTTTTTCCAAAAATTGGGCCACACAGACACCCACCCCATCAGTGGCAGCACTTGGGCCCTAGTTGCAAACAGGATGTTTTGATTTGCATCAAGCACATTCCAAATCCACAAGCATTTACTCTCCCCAGGATGACACAGGGGTAGTAAATTCCTTCTGGATCCATGACTTGTTCATTTTGATGAACGTCAGTCTGTCCACATTGTCACTGGACAGACGCGTGCGCTTATCTGTCAGCACACACCCAGCAGCACTGAATACACGTTCAGAGACAACGCTGGCAGCTGGACACGACAAAATCTCCAAGGCGTAAGTTGCGAGCTCTGGCCATTTTTGTAGGTTTGAAGCCCAAAAGGAGCAAGGCTCCAGTTGCACAGTCATGGCATCGATGTTCATTTGGAGATACTCCTGTATCATCCTCTCCAGCCGTTGACTATGTGTCAGACTTGTTGTCTCTGGTGGCCTTGCAAAAGAGGGTCTAAAAAAATTATGAAAAGATTCCATAAAATTGCTGTTACCGGCACCAGAAAAGGTCCTACTGGTACGGGTAGACTGTTGAAGATGACGAGACCGTCCCATGTTTGTCAAGTTACAACTGGGAGATTCACTCCCTGCACCTGCACGGTTGTTTGGTGGAAAAGCCGAGCTAAGATCTAGTAACAGCTTCTGCTGATACTCCTGCATACGTGCGTCCCTTTCTATGGCTGGAATTATGTCACAAAATTTGGACTTGTACCGGGGATCTAATAGTGTGGCAATCCAGTAGTCATCATCACTTCTAATTTTGACAATACGACTGTCATGTTGGAGGTAGTGCAACAAAAAGGCACTCATGTGTCTTGCGCAGCCATGCGGACCAAGTCCATGCTGTGTTTGTGGCATAGAGGTGCTACCCGTTCTTTCTTCCTCTGACATCTGACCCCAACCTCTTTCAACTGAAATTTGACCAAGGTCTCCCTCATCCGCTGAGTCTTCCATGTCCATGGACAGTTCGTCCTCCATTTCTTCATGTTCTCCTGCACCTTGCTCAACATTTCGCCTGCTACTATGCGCCCTTGTCGATCCCTGTCCCCCATGGTCCCATGCCTGCTGCGTTGGTGATGATGAACGTCTGGACCTTCGTGATGTTGTTGTCCCTTGCGCATATGAATCCTCCTGTAGTTCCTCCCCTTCATGTTGTCCCACCCCCTGACTCCGAATAGTGTTTAGCGTGTGCTCCAGCATGTAAATGACTGGAATCGTCATGCTGATAATGGCATTGTCAGAGCTAAACATATTCGTCGCCATGTCGAAACTGTGCAGAAGGGTGCATAGGTCCTTGATCTGAGACCACTCCATCAGGGTGATCTGCCCCACCTCTGCATCTCGTTGGCCCAGGCTATACGTCATGACGTATTGCACCAGGGCTCTGCGGTGCTGCCACAGTCGCTGTAACATGTGGAGAGTTGAATTCCAGCGTGTCGCCACATCGCATTTCAGGCGATGAACCGGCAGGCCGAAAGACTTCTGGAGCGATGCAAGTCGCTCTGCTGCGGCGCTTGAACGGCGGAAGTGAGCTGACAGTTTTCGTGCCCTGTTCAGAAGGCCATCTAGGCCGGGATAGTGTGTTAAAAATTGCTGCACGACAAGGTTCAACACGTGAGCCATACAAGGTACGTGTGTCACCTTGCCCAGGCGAAGTGCCGCACCCAGGTTTGCAGCATTGTCGCACACGGCCTTACCAGGCTGCAGTTTGAGTGGAGACAACCATTTATTAAACTCGGACCGCAAAGCTGACCACAACTCCTCAGCTGTGTGACTCTTATTACCAAGACATGTCAAGCTAAAGACCGCCTGATGCCGTTGCGCTCTGCTGCCAGCATAGTAATGAGGGGTGCGTGATTCCTTCTGCGCAGTGAGAACGCTGGTGGCCTGACCAGGCAGGCTTGGGGCGGAGGTGGAGGACCCAGATGAGGTGGAGGATGCAGAAGCAGTGGCGGAACTTGGACAGACAGAGGATTGACACACAAGTCGTGGGGACGGCAAGACTTGTGCAGCAGACCCTTCACCATCTATCACCATAGTTACCCAGTGCCCAGTCAGCGACATGTAACGTCCCTGTCCATGCTTACTGGTCCAAGTATCGGTGGTGAAATGCACCCGTTCACACACAGAGTTTCTCAAGGAAGCGGTGATGTTGTGTGCGACATGCTGGTGTAGCGCGGGCACACCTTTCTTAGAGAAGTAGTGGCGACTAGGCATCTGGTACTGGGGCACAGCGACAGACATAAGGTCTCTAAAATCCTGTGTGTCCACTAGGCGGAAAGGCAGCATTTCGGTAGCCAACAGCTTACAGAGGGATAGAGTCAACCTCTTAGCTTTGTCATGGGTCGGAGGAAGTGGCCTTTTATTTGACCACATCTGAGGGACAGAGATCTGGCTGCTGTGTGTAGACGGTGTTGAGTAGGGTGTCCCTTGAAAAATGCAGGTTTGTGAGGAAAGTGCAGGCGGAGACATGATGTTGCCTTCATCCAACGTTGGTGCTATCGATGTCTGAGAGAGCTGTACACACTCACTTGTTTCCCCTTCCAAACCAACTGACGACCTTACAAGCAAACTGCCTGTTGCGGTTACAGTGGTGGAAGTTTTGCGTGGAAAAACAGGTGTGGCAGCTGTCCCCACAGTCCTAGAAGATGAAGAGCGCGCGGATGCAGTGGAAGGGGCGGGCGGTGGATGGTTCGCTCCACTAGGCCGCATTGCAGCACGGTGAGCTTCCCACCGGGACTTATGATATTTAGTCATGTGACGATTCATGGAAGAAGTTGTCAAACTGCTGAGGTTTTGACCTCTACTAACAGAATCATGACAAATGTTACATATCACATGAGTTGGGCGATCTTTTTCGATGTGAAAAAAGGACCAGGCTAGGCAAGGCTTAGAGGCCATGCGACCTGTTGATCCACCCCGAATAATGCTCATAGGCAGAGTGGTGGCTGAGGATGCAGTTGTAGACGTGCTACCAGTGCTCCGACTCTGTCCAGGAAGGCGCAAGGTAACTTCGTCGTCGGTTGCATCCTCCTCCACCGCCTCTGTTGACCTCCTCGAGTGCCTGACTGGGGGTTGACAGTAGGTGGGATCTAGAACGTCATCATCAATTGTTGTGTTTGCACTCCCCTCCCCCTCAGACCGAGCCTCTTCTTGCCCTGACGGAATATTTAAGTTGTCATCCCAATCGGGTATCTGCGTCTCATCTTCATCAGTATGTTCCTCATTGTCTATAACCACAGGTGTTACAGTTTGTGACAAAGGGTCAACATTATGCTCAGAAACTTGGTCCTCACGGCCTGAATCTGAGTCACAAAGGTTCTGGGCATCACTGCAGACCATTTCCTGTTCTGTACTCACTGTAGCTTGGGAGCAGACCTCTGATTCCCAGGCTATAGTGTGACTGAACAGCTCTGCAGACTCAGCCATCTCAGTTCCACCATACTGTGCAGGGCTGATGGAGACTTCAGAGCTGGGAGAAAGCAAGTTTGATTGGGATGACAACTCAGAGGACTGGTGTTTTTTGGATGCGGTACTTGAAGTGGCAGAGAGGGCACTTGTTGGACCACTTGAGATCCATTCAAGCATTTTCCTTTTTTGCCCATCATCTACCTTTGTTCCTGTTGTTCGTGTCCGTAACAAAGGGAGCACATCGGATTGTCCACGGTAAGTAGTAGACATCTTACTTTTGCTGGTAGATGGTCTATCTTCAGCAGATGATAATGGAGCTTTGCCACCTTCCCCACGGACAAAACCTTTTTTGCCTTTTCCACCACGCCTCTTCCCCTTTCCACCAGCATCTGTCATTTTGCCACTCATGTTGATTGCGACAAGATTGTGGACTGAAAATGTGGTAGTAAAAATTGAGAGGTGGTGAAGATTGCAGTGGTGGTCTAGCTTTATTAACAGCAGAATAATAAAGAATAAATATCCCTGACAATGCAACTTAGTTATAATTAGTTGGAGTGTGCAACGCAGGCAGACGTGCTGCAAATGTCTTTGCACTAGTGGGACTATAGCAAAGTCCAATAGCCACGTATAGGATGCCACTAGGTACACTGAGTGTTTGCTAGTATAATGGCTTGGTTAGAATGAGTTGTAGTGTGCAACGCAGGCAGACGCGCTCTGCAAATGTCTTTGCACTAGTGGGACTATAGCAAAGTCCAATAGCCACGTATAGGATGCCACTAGGTACACTGAGTGTTTGCTAGTATAATGGCTTGGTTAGAATGAGTTGTAGTGTGCAACGCAGGCAGACGCGCTCTGCAAATGTCTTTGCACTAGTGGGACTATAGCAAAGTCCAATAGCCACGTATAGGATGCCACTAGGTACACTGAGTGTTTGCTAGTATAATGGCTTGGTTAGAATGAGTTGTAGTGTGCAACGCAGGCAGACGCGCTCTGCAAATGTCTTTGCACTAGTGGGACTATAGCAAAGTCCAATAGCCACGTATAGGATGCCACTAGGTACACTGAGTGTTTGCTAGTATAATGGCTTGGTTAGAATGAGTTGTAGTGTGCAACGCAGGCAGACGCGCTCTGCAAATGTCTTTGCACTAGTGGGACTATAGCAAAGTCCAATAGCCACGTATAGGATGCCACTAGGTACACTGAGTGTTTGCTAGTATAATGGCTTGGTTAGAATGAGTTGTAGTGTGCAACGCAGGCAGACGCGCTCTGCAAATGTCTTTGCACTAGTGGGACTATAGCAAAGTCCAATAGCCACGTATAGGATGCCACTAGGTACACTGAGTGTTTGCTAGTATAATGGCTTGGTTAGAATGAGTTGTAGTGTGCAACGCAGGCAGACGCGCTCTGCAAATGTCTTTGCACTAGTGGGACTATAGCAAAGTCCAATAGCCACGTATAGGATGCCACTAGGTACACTGAGTGTTTGCTAGTATAATGGCTTGGTTAGAATGAGTTGTAGTGTGCAACGCAGGCAGACGCGCTCTGCAAATGTCTTTGCACTAGTGGGACTATAGCAAAGTCCAATAGCCACGTATAGGATGCCACTAGGTACACTGAGTGTTTGCTAGTATAATGGCTTGGTTAGAATGAGTTGTAGTGTGCAACGCAGGCAGACGCGCTCTGCAAATGTCTTTGCACTAGTGGGACTATAGCAAAGTCCAATAGCCACGTATAGGATGCCACTAGGTACACTGAGTGTTTGCTAGTATAATGGCTTGGTTAGAATGAGTTGTAGTGTGCAACGCAGGCAGACGCGCTCTGCAAATGTCTTTGCACTAGTGGGACTATAGCAAAGTCCAATAGCCACGTATAGGATGCCACTAGGTACACTGAGTGTTTGCTAGTATAATGGCTTGGTTAGAATGAGTTGTAGTGTGCAACGCAGGCAGACGCGCTCTGCAAATGTCTTTGCACTAGTGGGACTATAGCAAAGTCCAATAGCCACGTATAGGATGCCACTAGGTACACTGAGTGTTTGCTAGTATAATGGCTTGGTTAGAATGAGTTGTAGTGTGCAACGCAGGCAGACGCGCTCTGCAAATGTCTTTGCACTAGTGGGACTATAGCAAAGTCCAATAGCCACGTATAGGATGCCACTAGGTACACTGAGTGTTTGCTAGTATAATGGCTTGGTTAGAATGAGTTGTAGTGTGCAACGCAGGCAGACGCGCTCTGCAAATGTCTTTGCACTAGTGGGACTATAGCAAAGTCCAATAGCCACGTATAGGATGCCACTAGGTACACTGAGTGTTTGCTAGTATAATGGCTTGGTTAGAATGAGTTGTAGTGTGCAACGCAGGCAGACGCGCTCTGCAAATGTCTTTGCACTAGTGGGACTATAGCAAAGTCCAATAGCCACGTATAGGATGCCACTAGGTACACTGAGTGTTTGCTAGTATAATGGCTTGGTTAGAATGAGTTGTAGTGTGCAACGCAGGCAGACGCGCTCTGCAAATGTCTTTGCACTAGTGGGACTATAGCAAAGTCCAATAGCCACGTATAGGATGCCACTAGGTACACTGAGTGTTTGCTAGTATAATGGCTTGGTTAGAATGAGTTGTAGTGTGCAACGCAGGCAGACGCGCTCTGCAAATGTCTTTGCACTAGTGGGACTATAGCAAAGTCCAATAGCCACGTATAGGATGCCACTAGGTACACTGAGTGTTTGCTAGTATAATGGCTTGGTTAGAATGAGTTGTAGTGTGCAACGCAGGCAGACGCGCTCTGCAAATGTCTTTGCACTAGTGGGACTATAGCAAAGTCCAATAGCCACGTATAGGATGCCACTAGGTACACTGAGTGTTTGCTAGTATAATGGCTTGGTTAGAATGAGTTGTAGTGTGCAACGCAGGCAGACGCGCTCTGCAAATGTCTTTGCACTAGTGGGACTATAGCAAAGTCCAATAGCCACGTATAGGATGCCACTAGGTACACTGAGTGTTTGCTAGTATAATGGCTTGGTTAGAATGAGTTGTAGTGTGCAACGCAGGCAGACGCGCTCTGCAAATGTCTTTGCACTAGTGGGACTATAGCAAAGTCCAATAGCCACGTATAGGATGCCACTAGGTACACTGAGTGTTTGCTAGTATAATGGCTTGGTTAGAATGAGTTGTAGTGTGCAACGCAGGCAGACGCGCTCTGCAAATGTCTTTGCACTAGTGGGACTATAGCAAAGTCCAATAGCCACGTATAGGATGCCACTAGGTACACTGAGTGTTTGCTAGTATAATGGCTTGGTTAGAATGAGTTGTAGTGTGCAACGCAGGCAGACGCGCTCTGCAAATGTCTTTGCACTAGTGGGACTATAGCAAAGTCCAATAGCCACGTATAGGATGCCACTAGGTACACTGAGTGTTTGCTAGTATAATGGCTTGGTTAGAATGAGTTGTAGTGTGCAACGCAGGCAGACGCGCTCTGCAAATGTCTTTGCACTAGTGGGACTATAGCAAAGTCCAATAGCCACGTATAGGATGCCACTAGGTACACTGAGTGTTTGCTAGTATAATGGCTTGGTTAGAATGAGTTGTAGTGTGCAACGCAGGCAGACGCGCTCTGCAAATGTCTTTGCACTAGTGGGACTATAGCAAAGTCCAATAGCCACGTATAGGATGCCACTAGGTACACTGAGTGTTTGCTAGTATAATGGCTTGGTTAGAATGAGTTGTAGTGTGCAACGCAGGCAGACGCGCTCTGCAAATGTCTTTGCACTAGTGGGACTATAGCAAAATCCAATAGCCACGTATAGGATGCCACTAGGTACACTGAGTGTTTGCTAGTATAATGGCTTGGTTAGAATGAGTTGTAGTGTGCAACGCAGGCAGACGCGCTCTGCAAATGTCTTTGCACTAGTGGGACTATAGCAAAGTCCAATAGCCACGTATAGGATGCCACTAGGTACACTGAGTGTTTGCTAGTATAATGGCTTGGTTAGAATGAGTTGTAGTGTGCAACGCAGGCAGACGCGCTCTGCAAATGTCTTTGCACTAGTGGGACTATAGCAAAGTCCAATAGCCACGTATAGGATGCCACTAGGTACACTGAGTGTTTGCTAGTATAATGGCTTGGTTAGAATGAGTTGTAGTGTGCAACGCAGGCAGACGCGCTCTGCAAATGTCTTTGCACTAGTGGGACTATAGCAAAGTCCAATAGCCACGTATAGGATGCCACTAGGTACACTGAGTGTTTGCTAGTATAATGGCTTGGTTAGAATGAGTTGTAGTGTGCAACGCAGGCAGACGCGCTCTGCAAATGTCTTTGCACTAGTGGGACTATAGCAAAGTCCAATAGCCACGTATAGGATGCCACTAGGTACACTGAGTGTTTGCTAGTATAATGGCTTGGTTAGAATGAGTTGTAGTGTGCAATGCAGGCAGACGCGCTCTGCAAATGTCTTTGCACTAGTGGGACTATAGCAAAGTCCAATAGCCACGTATAGGATGCCACTAGGTACACTGAGTGTTTGCTAGTATAATGGCTTAGTTATCAGTTGGAGTGTGCAGAGGACAAGAGGGTACAGTGGCAGGATTGTGGTGCTCTGGGTAGAGGAATGGAAGACTGCCTTTCTATTCCCTCCTAATGGTGAAATGCAGGTAGGAAATCCCTGACCTGGGCTACACAGACGCTGTTGCTGTTTGCAGGACCTGTCACCTATGGCTCTCTGACCCTGCCGGTTGGAGCCCTTAAAAGGACTGCTATAAAGTGCTCTCCCTAAGCTGTCTAACGCTGTGTATGCAGCGCATACAGCTGTATCGGCTATAGGACTCAGGAAGACGGAGCTGCGACAGTGATGTCTGACACCAAAGACGCAGAAGGCAGATAATGGCGTCCGTGAAGAAAATGTCCGGTTTTATAATGCAGGGACATGTGACATGCAGATCCTATCACACATGCCGTTGCTTCTCTGGCTCAAAGTCCACTTAGCTGTGTGTGTGTCTGGGATTGGCTGACATGCTGGCCCGCCCCACAAGACGCGCGCACTTAGGGAAGGAAGACAAGAAAAAAAAAAAAAAAAAATGGCGATCGCCATTATAGAAACAGCAGTGATCTGAAGGCGCTGTTCACGCACACTATACACTGAAATGTGATAATAGTTTGATTCACAGAGTGACTTACACTATTACAGCAGAAACCAAGCTATGATTTAGCTGTTTTTTGGCTGCTAGAACCGTTCTCGAACGTTTCTAGAACTACCGAGCTTTTGCAAAAAGCTCGAGTTCTAGTTCGATCTAGAACATGCCCCAAAATCACTCGAGCCGCGAACTGGAGAACCACGAACCACGAACCGCGCTCAACTCTACTGGAGACTGCCCTTCCCATGGTTGTTCCTTCCCGGTGAAAGACCTGGCTAGTTTCCTGCCAGTGTTGAGAAACATGTGATGATGTCTCCGCAGCATTCTTGTTTGGCATATTATGTAAGTGAAAACCAGTGGTTAACTCCTTCATCACCCGGGATTAAGTGCTGCATCTTAAATGAGATACAATACCGTGTGGCGACTGAAGCCTCAGGGGCACCACATAAACAGCTGTACTACTGGCTTCTTTAATCAGCTCCAATACCACCTTCTGCAAACAATTCGAATATAGCCTGGCGCATTACTGCTCTAACAATGACTGATGCAATGCTGGTCTAATATTGTTAGGTACACTACTACTCTAATACTGACTGGTGCAAAACTGGTCTAATACAGCTTGGTGCAAATAGCTGTAATATCAGCTTCTTTAATCAGTTCTAATGCCACCTGGTGCAAACAGCTTGAATATAGCCTGGTGCACTATTGTTCTAATACCGCCTATACACTACTGCTCTAATACCGACTTTTGAAAAACTGGTCTAATACGGCCTAGTGCAGTACTGCTCTAATATAACTTGGTGCAAACACTGCAATACTGACTGCTTTAATCAGCTCTAATACCACCTGGTGTAAACAGCTCGAATAACGCCTTGTGCACTACTGCTCTAATACTATCTGGTGTAAACAACTGTAATACTGCCTGGTGCAATACTGATCTAATATGGCTAAGTGCACTACTGCCCTAATACTGCATACTGCAAACAGTTCGGATATTGCCTGGTACGTTACTGCTCTCATCAGGGCCTGCGTCAACACCCGGCACACCCGGGCAAATGTCGGAGCCCCGGAGAGCCGGGGGGGCCCAATCTGCCTCATCAGTTCTACTGGCCCTGGGCCGAGTTCCGGGGACCGCAGTCCTCGGCAGGAATCTGCGGCTGCCGTCCCTTTAAGGTGCGCAGACCACAGCGTAAACGGTCTGGTTTGAACTTCATCTGTGGGCGGAGCTACCGCACGGTGTCTTGCTCAGTCCCGCAGATGAAGGAGGCGCAGTGTCAGCAAGCGACCCCCAGCACAGCACTTCCTTCCAGCACTGTGGGGGCCTCTCTCCACTGTGACCTGAGCAGTATGTGCCCTCCCCGCCCCCTGATTTATGGGCCCCCGCAGAGCCGCGTGTGTGGGCCCCACAGAGCCGCGTGTGTGGGCCCCCCAAAGCCGGGTGTGTGTCTGTATGTATGTATGTATGCAGCAGAGCAGTGTGTCTGTCTGTATGCATGCAACAGAGTTGTGTGTGTCTGTATGTATGTAGCAGAGCTGTGTCTGTATGTATGCAGCAAAGCAGTGTCTGTATGTATGTATGTATGTATGCAGCAGAGCAGTGTGTCTGTATGCATGCAGCAGAGCAGTGTGTCTGTATGCATGCAGCAGAGCAGTGTGTCTGTATGTAGCAGAGCAGTGTGTGTGTCTGTATGCATGCAGCAGAGCTGTGTGTCTGTATGTAGCAGAGCTGTGTGTGTATGTATGCAGCAGAGCAGTGCGTGTCTGTATGCATGCAGCAGAGTTGTGTGTCTGTATGTAGCAGAGCTGTGTATGTATGCAGCAGAGCAGTATGTATGTATGCAGCAGAGCAGTATGTCTGTCTGTATGCAGCAGAGCAGTCTGTCTGTATGTATATAGCAGAGCAGTGTGTGTGTGTGTGTGTGTGTCTGCATGCAGCAGAGCAGTGTGTGTCTGTCTGTATGCATGCAGCAGAGTTGTGTGTGTCTGTATTTATGTAGCAGAGCTGTGTGTGAATGTATGCGGCAGAGCAGTGTGTGTGTCTGTATGCATGCAGCAGAGCAGTATGTGTTTGTATGTATGCAGAAGAGCAGTGTGTCTGTAAGTATGCAGGAGAGCTGTGTGTGTATGTATGCAGCAGAGCTGTGTGTGTTTGTCTGTATGTATGCAGAAGAACTGTGTCTCTCTGTGTATATAAATCCAGCAGAGCTGTGTGTGTGTGTGTGTGTGTGTGTGTGTGTCTGTATGCAGCAGAGCTGTGTGTGTCTGTCTGTATGCATGTATGATGTGTATTTATGTATGTCAGTGTATATGACTGTATAGATTTGTCTGTTTTTATATGTATTTTTGTGAGTTTGTCTTTAAATATGTATATGTACATCTACGTATCTGTGTATGTATGTGTCTGCGTGTGGATGGGGCCCACTGGGACTCTTCCATCCAGGGCCCAAAAAACCTGGAGCCGGCCCTGGCTCTAATATCACCTGGTGAAATACTGGTCTAATACAGCCTGGTGCAATACTGCCGTGATACTGCTTAGTGGAATGCTCTTCTAATCAAGCCTTGTGCATACAGCCATAATACAGCTTCGTCTCTACTTTGAATTTTTTTGCTGACGTAAAACCATAAGGAGAGGATTAAATAGGGGACGTGGACATTGTCATGGTGCTGCTGCTGTTGATGGTGTAGTTGTAGGGAGAAGACACGTGGTCAATCTGTGCCTATTACGTGCCTAAATGAAACACCTTCCTCTGGTGCACACACGCCACATGACATTCTGTGTGAGTGAAGAGGCCCGAGTACCGCTGCGTGAATAGTGAGGCTAGACCATGTAGAGGCGGTTTTAGATTGAATGACTGACAGTTCTTTCACATTTTTTTTCCAAGCCATCCACTACTGAAAGCGCAGATTTGGCATCTGAGGACCATGGGTATCTTTCTTCCACCTCACCCCTTGCAAATCTGTCAAGCAGTCTGAGCCTCAAGTCATGCTGCAGTAACTTTTGCTTTTTTATGACTTCACTGGCTGGGGTTCCATGGCCCATCCACCTCGCCCTGCCCGAGATGTGGACAAGGCCAACTGCACTGATGTCCAACCACTTGTGTTGGAGGATGTGGCAAGGCTAGTGCACACAGACAGCGGATCACCACAGCATATCTCTGAGGATGAGTAATCACAGGTACTAGGAGTTGGTAGAAGATGATGCGGGTAATGATGAGGTCATAGACATATGCAGTTCAGAGGAATAGAAGGTGGTTTGATCACGCTGACCCAGCCGCACAGCAAAGGAGGGAGCAGGGTGCTAAAACATGGTGGCTGGACCTCTAGCCAGTATGTCGGCTGCTACCACCCATTGCGCCAAGGAAATGAGAACACCAAGGCCAGCTCTAAGGCTATGTGCGCACTAGTGCGTTTTACCCGCGGATTTACCTGCGGATTTGCCACGGAAATTTCTTGAGAAATGTCTGCAATCTTTGTGCAGACATTTCCCATCAAATCCTATGTGAAAAAAAAATAGCTGTGTGCACGCTGCGGATTTTTCTCAAGAAATTTCCTTGAAGAATTTCTTGAGAAAATTTCTTGAGAAAATGAGCATGTCAATTCTTTTCCGCAGGTACCCTGCGGATTTCGGCAGTACAGCCTGCAAAATCCGCAGGGAACAACCTGCGGGAAAATCGCAGCTAATCCGCATGCGGATTTACCACGGATTTGGTGCGGATTTTTTCCGGAGGTCCGGAAATCTTCCACTCCCAGAAGTTTCTCAAGAAATTTTCTCAGAAACTTCACAGTTCTAGTGCGCACAAAGCCTAAGGAACTCCCTGAAGTAGCATTTTTTTTTAGACAATGTGTTGATGACATAAGACGGGCGGTTTGACGCTGTGCCTTCAGAGCCTGAAGCTAGATATATACTGTATGTTCTGAACCTGAGCACCACCTGCATAACAAGGTTATCTGAATTCCAAGCATGAGCTAGACTGCTGAGACCCCACCACTGAATCACTCTCCCATGCCCAAACAAAACACACAATTGTAGTAAACCAAATCAACTTTATTGGAGAGGTAATCAAAAATTTATACAAACTCTCATCTTTTGTTGGGTTGGGGTCGGTCACAGCTTAAAATTAACCGTTGTAATTATCCAACCGGATATACCATTTCAAACGAGGCGTAATGCCAGGCTGGACTCCCGGCGCAATCAGCCTTCGCTTAACATCCACCATTTTCAACTACTGACCGCTGTGACTTAAAACAATATAACATACAATAAAGGGGAGGGAGGGTGGGACAGCAGCAGACTGTGTCTGGGTTGCCAGCAATACAGCAGCGTCCGGGTCTCAGGATGTGGAGAGGCCGAATCCAGGAAGTAAGGGGAATTATATAGGGGAGCCAATAGTGAGGAAAATAGTGGGATTGGACACCTTAAAGGGGACAGGGTTCGGGCATGGGAGTGGGATTTTAACCCCTTACATACCGGGCTCAGCAGTCAGGGTGCATTCAGTGCAGCCTCACTGACCTGCCCTGCACAATGGAGTACATACCAGAAAAAACAGGAAAGATCTGAGCCTACTACTGCTTACTCTTCTCCTGCAGTCTCAGCCTCTTCCTCCCACTCACAATCAACAAGGCTACCTGCCTCCCCACAAAGAGAGGATGTGACAGCACCACCACCAACAGCAGTGTCACTGAGCATCTCTACACCATTCCATGGAAATTTTCAGCTCTCCACCCCCCAAACCCTGCAGAGAAAGAGGAAATACCAACTTATCCACCCACGAGCCCTGGCACTGTATGACAGCATTTCAAATTTCCTGGCATTTGAAATGCTGCCTTTATGGCTGATGAAGACAGGCAGTTTTAAAAAATTGATATCACTGGTTGCCCCACTATATACTTTTCCCAGCTGCCACTACTTTTCCATGTGGTCCATCCCTGCCTTGCACTGGCATGTTGCGGACTACATCAAGTGTGCACTGTGCAGCGCCATCAGAAGCAAGGTCCACATAACCACTGATGTGTGGATTAGTAAGCACAGGCAGAGAAATTATATCGCCACAACTGCTTACAAGGTAAATGTATAGTGGTGGCTGGCCTGGAGACAAAATTACAAACATATGTCAGAGCTGCTGAGAGGGCAGTTTCTGCTCCCTTTTGGGATGCTTACCCAGCTGCTGCTCACCTGTCTGTGCAACAGCGTCACTTTAGTCTTTCCGCTCACTGCCTCATATGCAACGTACAAACAAGGAGGAACTCTGCCTTTTCATATGCTGGAGAGAGTGTGTGAGAAGCAGTAGGCAATAGTGGAGGTTCAGCTGCGGCACGCACAGGTGAGTCACTCTGCAGAAGAAATATAGGTAAAGATGGTTGACCTCGGGGAGATCAACATCCAACACTGCGGAGACACCATCACGTGTGACACTAGAACAAGGCCCCCTGGGAAAATATGCAAAACAAGAATGCCGTGGAGACACCATCACTTGTTTCTCAACGCTGGCAGGAAACTAGCCAGATCTTTCACCGGGAAGGAACAACCACGGAAAGGGCAGTCTCCAGTCAAGGAAACCGCCTATACTAAAACATGGTATCTATCCACAGACAGCTGTTTCGGGGTATTTGCCCCTCATCAGTGTGGAGTAGGAAACTGGTTAGTGGGAGCAATGCCTAGTAGAAGACTACATAGGTAAAGATGGTTGACCTTGGGGAAATCAACATCCAACACCGCGGAGACACCATCACGTGTTTCTCAACGCAGTGACACTAGAGCAAGGCCCCCTGGGAAAATATGCAAAACAAAAATCTCACATCAGCTCTAGGCCTAGGCAATTTGACACACATCCCTTGCCTGGCACATGTGCGGAACTTGATGGTGCACAGATTCCTCAAAAATTACAAACATATGTCGGAGCTGCTGAGAGGGCAGTTTCTGCTCACTTTGGCATGCTTACCCAGCTGCTGCTCACCTGTCTGTGCAACAGCGTCACTTTAGTCTTTCCGATCACTGCCTCATATGCAACGTACAAACAAAGAGGAACTCTGCCTTTTATATGCTGGAGAGACTGTGCGAGAAGCAGTAGGCAATAGTGGAGGTTCAGCTGCGGCACGCACAGGGGAGTCACTCTGCAGAGCAACACCACTTCATCACCAATGAGTGGGCCTTCACGAGGGACCTGTGTGCTGTCTGGCGCTGCTTTGAATACTCCACTAACATAGCTAGTGCTAATGGCTCCATCATCAGCATTACTATCCCACTTGTAAGCCTGTTTGAAAAAAATGCTTAAGACCATTATGGATAAGGTAGTCGCACAGGAGAAAGAGGAGAAGGAGGAACAGGGAACATTGACACCAATATCAGGGTTGTCGTTCACACAGGGCTCCGAGGATGGGTTCCTGTGCCAACAGCAGGCATGTACACAAGCTTCCAGCCAGGGGACCATTTTGGTGGATAAGGAGGAGGAGGAACCATCTTCACAGTAGGGTGTTGTAAGGGGTAGTCGGACCCCTTGTAGTGAAGGAGCGGTTTTTCTCCCCCTGAAGACGCCACAGTAGTATGGTGGCAAATTGTAAATGTTAATGGTAAAATGTTACCTGTCATAAACTGTTTCCCCACTAGGTGCCAGTGTAGAGCAGTGGTTCCCCTGGTAACAGTGGCAGGGAAAGAGGGGCAGGGCAGCCGAGGTGGGGAAGGAAGGGCTCTGAATGCAGAGTCCAGTGTGCAGTGAGATGTGACTGGAGAAAGAAGTCTGAGGTGACGGGGCAGAGTGTGGAAGTGGTGCTGCAGTGGCAGAAGAAGTGGAAGAGTCAAGACTAGTCCCAACGCCGGTAGTGTGTACTACAGTGCAGTGCAGCTATCAGGGGGATAACAAGTGGCCCCTGCAGGCGAAGGGTAGTGCCCTGACAAAGAAGTGAAGGTAAATGGGAACGCACGTAGAAAACAAGTGAAGCAGTTCCCCGGCTAAGAAGTGGAAAGGTGAGAACTTATCCGGAGCCGGTAGTTTGTGCTAGATCTGCCCTACAGTGAAACAGGGTTCAGTGTGCAGCTACTAGGGGGTTAACGCATGTCCCCTGCAGGTGAGGGAAAGTTACCGGGGAAAGAGGAAACCGTCAGCAAGAAGTTTAACCTGTAAACCAAAGTGACTTGATGCTGAAAGGTGTAAAGAAGAGTGGAAGCTGTGTTCAATAAAATGTTTCTTGGTTCATCAACTGCCTGTCTGTGGCTCTTTACTGGGAGTGGTGAAGAGGCCTGTGAGCCGAGAGAAAAAGGTGTCACCGAGAAGCAAATTGCCCACATGGAAGTGTCCCTGCCACCTACACTCTGCCCCACAAACAACACCTCTGATCTAACAGTGACGGCCGGGCCGGGGGTCAGCCTGCTGCCCCCTGGGCGGGAGACCGCGACTACACCCCCTGAGGCGCCCCCTGCCCCCGTTACAAACTGGCGTAGTCGGCAGGATGAAGCCTGCGTGCAAGGTGGTGACCAGAGATTGTGAGGAAGATCAAGTGGTGCCTGACGTGCTGAACAGGCCACAAGATGGCGGCAAGATGGCGGCCATCCTCATGGACTCAGCAGAGGCGTGAAAAGTTGGCCCCAAATGAAAAGCGCTGGGCTGGCCTGGGAGGAAGAAGCCCGGAGTGCACCACCCAAAGAGGGGAGGTACCTGCCCCAAGAAACTGCAGAGGTCTAGAGACATGGGCGGCGCCGCAAGAAAGAAAAGGCGTCGCCAACGCTATGCAGACCTGGTGGGTGAAGCCGGGGGCGGAGTGTGTGCAAAAGCGGGAAAAGAAGAACCGCCTCCACCCTCCCCAGCACCATTGCAATCCCAGCAGCAGAAGCAACAGTTCCAGTTACCTGCGCTAAACAGAATGGAGGCCATGACAGACAAGCAAGCCGTAGCGGGTGCGCTGGTGCCCGTAGGACGCAGAAGAGAACGTCCGATGGAGAGCTCGGTGGGAGAGTTACCCACCATCACGTTGCCGGCAAGCATAATACCGGCCGTGACTGGAGTCTCGGAGAAACCAGCGAAGGTCACGTGGTTTACCTCATGGGATGCCGTTACCGGGGAAACGACGCCGGAAGTCCGGGCCACCTACAAGTCCCGGCTGACTCTGGGGAACGGGCCACCAGGAGCATCCGTACAGATTCCGGAGGCACCCGCATCTGTTTAAGGTAGGCCCTCCGCCCCCTTCAGGAGTTAAGGCCCCCGTACTGGAAAGATATCCCAGAACCAGAGGTAGATGAGTTGGGGTTCGTCTGGGAACCCGTGAAGCCGGCGCCCCCGACCCAAAGAAAGTCCCCACCGCCAGTAGTAGACCCCGTGCAGGAAAGGTTCCTCGCCGAGACGGTAGCCAGAGAAATGATGGCCGGGCCCCGCAGTGAGGAGGTAATCGTCCGGAAGAGAGTGATTTGTTTGCCGTTGAAAACCGGTACTGTTGAAAGCCGGTGAAAGTTTCCAGTTACAGTAACATTAAAAGTACTGAACCCGGGAGGAGCTTAATGCAGAAATGTGCGTGGACTCCTTCCATGACTGTTAAGAAGGAATCTTGTTGTCTTGTTGTTTTCTGCCCACCCAAAGACCGGGAGCGCTTGGAAATAGCCTCCGGGCAGGAAGTCAGCTAAGACAAGGAGCGCTTGAGGAGGGCCTCCAGGCAGATGTGCGACTAAGACTGGGAGCTTCCCTGGAGGGACTCCGGGCACCAAACTTGTGTGCAAGTCTGTGTGTTTTCCTACATGTGTTGTTTTGCAGGTACGAACCTCACCAGGAGGCTGAGATTAAAGAGGGGAGGAATGTAAGGGGTAGTCGGACCCCTGGTAGTGAAGGAGCAGTTTTTCCCCCCCTGAAGACGCCACAGTAGTATGGTGGCAAATTGTAAATGTTAATGGTAAAATGTTACCTGTCATAAACTGTTTCCCCACTAGGTGCCAGTGTAGAGCAGTGGTTCCCCTGGTAACAGTGGCAGGGAAGGAGGGGCAGGGCAGCCGAGGTGGGGAAGGAAGGGCTCTGAATGCAGAGCAGTGTGCAGTGAGATGTGACTGGAGAAAGAAGTCTGAGGTGACGGGGCAGAGTGTGGAAGTGGTGCTGCAGTGGCAGAAAAAGTGGAAGAGTCAAGACTAGTCCCAAAGCCGGTAGTGTGTACTACAGTGCAGTGCAGCTATCAGGGAGATAACAAGTGGCCCCTGCAGGCGAAGGGTAGTGCCCTGACAAAGAAGTGAAGGTAAATGGGAACGCACGTAGAAAACAAGTGAAGCAGTTCCCCGGCAAAGAAGTGGAAAGGTGAGAACTTATCCGGAGCCGGTAGTTTGTGCTAGATCTGCCCTACAGTGAAACAGGGTTCAGTGTGCAGCTACTAGGGGGTTAACGCATGTCCCCTGCAGGTGAGGGAAAGTTCCCGGGAAAAGAGGAAACCGTCAGCAAGAAGTTTAACCTGTAAACCAAAGTGACTTGATGCTGAAAGGTGTAAAGAAGAGTGGAAGCTGTGTTCAATAAAATGTTTCTTGGTTCATCAACTGCCTGTCTGTGGCTCTTTACTGGGAGTGGTGAAGAGGCCTGTGAGCCGAGAGAAAAAGGTGTCACCGAGAAGCAAATTGCCCACATGGAAGTGTCCCTGCCACCTACACTCTGCCCCACAAACAACACCTCCGTTTTAACAGTGACGGCCGGGCCGGGGGTCAGCCTGCCGCCCCCTGGGCGGGAGACCGCGACTACAACCCCCGAGGCGCCCCCTGCCCTCGTTACAGTGTTACTGAAATTTGCTCAGGGGCATCACTGGAGCATGGCTGTGGTGATACAGAGGACCCAGCCCACACACTTCCGACTATAGTGTGATAGATCTCAGTTTTCTGAAAAACTTCTAAATCTGCCAACTCATTAAGGCATCAGATTACAGTTACCCATTACAGTTTATGGAGAGAGATATGGGAAGGAATGAGAAGAGAATGGAGTTACAACAGCTGTCCTGCTTAGGCAACTATGGTTCTATTAGGCCATATGGTTTAACAGAAGACTCCACTAGTTGAGATCTACTTCTGTTAGCCAAAGACAAGTGGAATTTCAAAGAGCAGTTCTCATTCTGAGGGCCAGAGTTTCACCATTCATATTGATGAGTACTGTGTATTGCCTAATTTCCCCAACAACCTACTATGTTTGGTTAATTAATGGACTGGTTACTGTGCTAAAGAAATGTTCAATTGCACAAGCCCTATAATTTATCATAGCTGCAGTATATTTAAGGGGCTAATTTATGGAGAAACGGTCTGCTCATTGCTTTTTGTGAATAAATAGAGGACATCCATTAACTATTCTTAATTTTTTATATTTTTAAGCCCAAATTCTAGATTTTTTTCCATAATCGACAATGACTGGAGTAGAGGCCAAAAATGTGCACCTACAGCCATCCTCAGAAATGCTGGGGGTCCAAATGGTCGTACCATTAGTGATCTGAATGTTAACCTCTATCCTTTGGCTGGGAAATAACTGGGAATTTTGGGAAACCCATTTAATATACAAATACAGTTTGTTTCTTTATTTATTTTAAATGACGATTTTGCTGAAATATTTGGATGATTTGCAGGAGAAAGGTCATACATTGGAGTCTAATGAGAAATGTGGAAACGTGAAGTTGTAAATTCATTCTTAGATTATAAACCATTTGAAGAATGAAAGTGCATTAAGAGCACAAATGTGATTCCCTGTGATTGCACTTTTAAACCCCAGTTATTTTAATACAAGCATCTACATGAAAATGCTTAAGACTGATTGACTGAACTCATTAGTCTGTCCCCACTGTGCATGCTTTTGATCACTAGGAAACAGTCTGTAGCACCACAGAATTAGCACAGATGTCTGAGAGGCCTGGGGATATGGATGTATTAATTAAATTATATTTAGATTGCTTTTTATTAAAATATTCAGAATTGTCTAAGCCTTAAGTGTCTTGCGAGTTAAACAGAAAAATGCATCAATATAATTGGAGCATCTTTAAGCTTGACTATGTAGTAATTTATTTAAAATAAAAAACCATACTACAGTACAAGAAAAGGGAAAACCTAATTTTTCTTTGGTGCCACCTGTAACAAATGTTCCAGGTAACAAGTGGTAGGAGGATAGGAGTAGTAGTCTAGGATTGGACCATGCGGTTTATTCTCAACGCGTTTCAAAGTTTAAACCCCTTCATCAGCAGAATGACAATATTTGATATTTTGGTTCTCCTGATGAAGAATTTGTTTAAACTTTGAAACACATTAATGATAAACCACCTGGTCCAATCTTATACTACATCCTCCCGATTTCAAAAATATGAACACCAGCAGCACAGACTACTACTCTTATCCTCCTACGGGATCTCTCAACCAGCTGTCATACCTGTAGAAATGCAGTCACGTGAAACGGTCTGTCGTCTGATGGAATCTGCACTTGTCTGCACTTTGTCCTAACCTCCCCCCACTCCTACCTTGGCCTCCATTGAGAGGTGAAATGTAATATGTTGCAATAAAAGAAGATTTTATTCACTGGAAGTGAGTGCCGTGGATTTCCTTCTGTGCTGAAGAAATCCTGTCACTCATACACCCCTTGATTTTTTAAAATTCAAATGTCAGGCCATAAACTGTGTGTTGCATGGACCATACCTCACTGCTTTGCACAGAGACACTATGGGGAAATGGAGGGGGGGCAATTAATGCCACCATCATGCTGTCTGCCTGAAAGGGTTTTAAATGTCAAGTCTCCAAGATGGATCTCCAAGTTGCATCTTGTCCGTACTGACACAGGAAGAGCAAGAAGCCTAATCCTGTCATTCATCCACCTCTTGATTTTTAAAATGTAAATGCCAAGAAGCATCCTGTGTGTTGCAGGGACCATACATCACTGCTGTGCAAAGACATTATGGGGAATCTGTCCTGCTGTCTGCCTGAAATGTTTTTCAAATTTCAAGACTCCAAGATGGGCCTCCAAGTTGTGTCTTGTTAATACTGGCAGGGGTGTGGGAGAAAGAGGCCTGAGCCTGTCATTCATCCACCTCTTTATTTTTAAAATTGAAATGTCAAGCCACATACCATGTGTTGCATGAACCATACTTGACTGCTGTGCAAAGACACTATGGGGCACTGGGGGGGCATTGATGCTACTGTCCTGCTGTCTGCCTGAAATGTTTTTAAATATCAAGACTCCAAGATGGATCTCCAAGTTGTGTCTTGTTTGTACTGACAAGGGTATGGGAACACCAATGCTATACCTGTCTCTCATCCACCTCAATATTTCTTATGTCCATAGTCTAGAAAGCTAATGGCTATTCCAAAACACTGGGGCTGCACTGTAAAATGTATTTTTGGTGTTTTAGAATATTTCCAACCCCCATTAAAGTGTTTTCTCTGCCTTAAGTTTGGCTTCCAGTTGAATCCAATGGGGTGTGAACATGTTTAGCGATCTGTTCAGCGAACATCAAGATTAGTTCGCCAAAGATTAGCGAACCAAACTTTGATAGTAAGGATGTATCTCTATTGCTCATTGTCTAGGTTTAATAACCTCTAATGCATGTACTGTCAAAGACATTGGAACTGGAACTTAGAAAAGCCATCAGGGTTAATCGGAAACTGGTCCAGCAAAGCACCTGTCAGTAGATTTTGAAGAGAACAGATGGCCATGAAAAAGCTAATTCTGTGAAATATGGGAACAAATTATTATTTTAGCCTTAGGTTATATTCACACATCTGTTCTTCACAGTTCATGATGCATAGACCGGCCGCGGGTCTCCTGTTTTGAACTCAATAGCCTTAGAGCCCCTTCACAAGTGCACACAAAAAAACGCAAGTATGGAACATTTCATTTTGACCATCTGTGTGTACATGTGCCATTCATGTCACATCCGTGTGGCACGTAATGGAAAAAAAACGCATGACACTGAAATAATGGTTTCTATGTGTTAAAGATGTGCAAAGATAGATAGAGAGGATAGAGCACTACTGTAGATAGATTGTAGAGCTATTAACCTAATAAAGAAATTAAATTTAAAGAAAAAAGATTAACAACCAGAAAGGTAAAGCAGAGAGCTGTGAGCTGATATTATCAGGATGGAAATGTTCATGTTTTTTGGGCCCTTCCCAGCCTAAATATACCAGGTCAGCTACCACAGAAATGGAACATCACAAGATGCTCTAATTCTGGTGCTTCACATAAGCTCTTCCAGATGCCCTGGTGCAGTGGCAATCGGGGGAATGGTTTTTGAGGTTGATGTCAGCTGCGAGGTGTCCAAAACCACAGCTGACATCAAGCCCTGGTACTAGTAAAGGACACTTGTCTATCAGACATCCCCATTACTAACCCAGTAATAAAAAATAGACACACACAAAAATCCTTTATTAAAATAAACAATCTCTGAAATTTTCCCTCATTCTGAACTTAATTTAAAAACATTTCCCAGGTCCTCTTTATTCCACAAATTGAAACCTGGAAAAAAAAACCAAACATGCAAGCATGGATAAATAAAACAAAACACCTAACCTCGTTCACCACTTGATGGGGAAAAAATAAATTACACTCAGGTCTGATATAGTCTAGAGTGGATAAGATGAACAAAGTTTATGAAGCATTGTTCTGACACTCCAAAGACTTTGCATACAGGCAACTCCAGGTTATGCTGAGCTGCCTGAGACCCATGCCTCTGAAGATAGATGACATCAGTAACGTTACTGCACTTCAGACGTTTTGGGTTACACTGCACTGTTCATGGCTCGGTGACTCTGGAGAGCTGTAACATTACTGATGTCCCTGCTCTTTAGAGGCACTAGGTCTCACATGGCACAGCACAACCTGGAAGTGCCTTTAAAGGGAATCTGTCACCAAGGTTTTGCTACATCATCTGAGTGCAGCATAATGTAGGCACAGAGATTCTGAAACAAACCACGTTTCTCTTAAAACAGTGTGCAGCCATTCTGACTTTATCTCAAAATTGAGTTTAGCAGAGCTGGGAGTTCCCCCCCCCCCTTTGAGATTTTCAATAGAGATTGTGCATTGACTGTGTCCAATCACAGCAGGGGACATGTCTAATGGCAACGCACCTGCAGAGGAGTCACACCAATGTTAATCACAGAGCAGTAAACTCTTTAGTACGAATAAACAATAGCACACAGATAAGAAAAATGTTTTACCTTTTTAAATCCTCTTACATTGCAAAATTCTGGTGACAGATTCCCTTTTAAGCAAAGTCTATAGAGTGTCAGAACAATGCTCCATAGACTTTGTTCAACGGAATCGCTAGACTACACCAGACCAGCTTGGATGTTTGTGGGGTTTTTTTTTACTTTTTTTGCAATGAAGTGATGAACGAGGGTTAAGCCCGCTACACACGCTTCAATATATCTCACAATCCGTCGTTGGGGTCAAGTTGTAAGTGACGCACATCCGGCATCGTTCGTGACGTATTTGCGTGTGACAGCTACATGCGATCAGGATTGAACGCAAAACCGTTGATCGCAAACACATCGTATCATTCTCTAGAATTGAGCGTTTTGTTGCACGAACCTAGTGAATTGTAACGTGTGACATCCCTCATACGATTTTGATTTCTGAGGCTATGTGCGCAGGTGTGCGCTCTGCACCGCAGCTTAAAAAAGGTCTGCTTCAGAGCGCAGCTGAAAAGCTGCGTACGGAAGCGCCTCACAATGTCTGTCATGCACTAATCTCTGTCAGTCCGTCACTATCTCTGTCCCTCACTCTCTGTCCATGTCAGTCTATCCCCCTCTCTCATATACTCACCGATCCCCGATCCCCGGCGCTGCACGGCGTTCACACTGCTGAGGCGGCTTTTACTGTTTTGAAAAAGCCGGCCGCCCATTAAACAATTTCGTATTCCCTGCTTTCCCCGCCCACCAGCGCCTATGATTGGTTACAGTGAGACACGCCCCCACGCTGAGTGACAGGTGTCACACTGCACCCAATCACAGCAGCCGGTGGGCGTGTCTATACTGTGTAGTGAAATAAATAATTAAATAATTAAAAAAAACGGCGTGCGGTTCCCCCCATTTTTAAAACCAGCCAGATAAAGCCATACGGCTGAAGGCTGGTATTCTCAGGATGGGGAGCTCCACGTTATGGGGAGCCCCCCACCCTAACAATATCAGCCAACAGCCGCCCAGAATTGCCGCATACATTAGATGCGACAGTTCTGGGACTGTACCCGGCTCTTCCCGATTTACCCTGGTGCGTTGGCAAATCGGGGTAATAAGGAGTTATTGGCAGCCCATAGCTGCCAATAAGTCCTAGATTAATCATGTCAGGCGTCTATGAGACACCCTCCATGATTAATCTGTAAGTTACAGTAAATAAACACACGCCCGAAAAAATCCTTTATTAGAAATAAAAAACACAAACACATTCCCTGGTTCACCACTTTAATCAGCCCCAAAAAGCCCTCCTTGTCCGGCGTAATCCAGGATGATCCAGCGTCGCTTCCACCGCAGCTGCATGGAGGTGACCGGAGCCGCAGCAGACACAGCCGCTCCGGTCACCTCCATGCAGCAAATGAAGACAGCCGTGCGATCAGCTGCTGTCACTGAGGTTACCCGCGGCCACCGGTGGATGCAGCGGTGGCCGCGGGTAACCTCAGTGACAGCAGCTGATCGCGCGGCTGTGTTCATTACCTGCGTGGAGGTGACCGGAGCGGCTGTGTCTGCTGCGGCTCCGGTCACCTCCATGCAGCTGCGGTGGAAGCGACGCTGGATCATCCTGGATTACGCCGGACAAGGAGGGCTTTTTGGGGCTGATTAAAGTGGTGAACCAGGGAATGTGTTTGTGTTTTTTATTTCTAATAAAGGATTTTTTCGGGCGTGTGTGTTTATTTACTGTAACTTACAGATTAATCATGGAGTGTGTCTCATAGACGCCTGACATGATTAATCTAGGACTTATTGGCAGCTATGGGCTGCCAATAACTCCTCATTACCCCGATTTGCCAACGCACCAGGGTAAATCGGGAAGAGCCGGGTACAGCCCCAGAACTGTCGCATATAATGTATGCGGCAATTCTGGGCGGCTGCTGACTGATATTTTTAGGGTGGGGGGCTCCCCATAACGTGGAGCTCCCCATCCTGAGAATACCAGCCTTCAGCCGTATGGCTTTATCTGGCTGGTTTTAAAAATGGGGGGAACCGCACGCCGTTTTTTTTAATTATTTATTTATTTATTTCACTACACAGTATAGACACGCCCACCGGCTGCTGTGATTGGGTGCAGTGTGACACCTGTCACTCAGAGTGGGGGCGTGTCTCACTGTAACCAATCATAGGCGCTGGTGGGCGGGGAAAGCAGGGAATACGAAATTGTTTAATGGGCGGCCGGCTTTTTCAAAACAGTAAAAGCCGGCGGAGCAGTGTGAATGCCGTGCAGCGCCGGGGATCGGGGATCAGTGAGTATATGAGAGAGGGCTGCTAACTTCAGTTACTCAGGAGATTAGCGGTCACCGGTGAGTCTTCACTGGTGACCGCTAATCAGGACGCGACACAGACAGAGCCACAGCATGACAATGAAGTTGGGTGAAGTTCACCCGAGTTCATTCTGACAGTGCGGCTCTGTCTGTGTCTGCTGTCAGCGGCCATTCAGCTCTGCTACATGGCTGTCTGTGTCTGCTGTTAGCGGCCATGTAGCAGAGCTGAATGGCAGATGACATAGTAAAAACGCATCCCACATTACACACGCTTGGCAAGTCAATAAATAAAAAAAAAAAAAAGGTGCTCAATGCATACGTCACAGAACACATGATCTAAAGGATCGCACACAAAATTGACCAATTTAACATAGACTACTAACGCTCGTGTGACAGCAAATGAACGACCTACGTGAAATCTCATAGATCCCATATGCAACCTGGGCGTGTCACATCGCAAATGCGATTGTACAACTAATTGCAACGTGTAAAGTGGGCTTTATTGTCTTGTTTTATTCCTCTATGTGGATTATGAAGGATTCAGTGGACTTCGGCAAACCTGCATGGATTTTTTTTTTTTTTTTTTTTTGCAATAAAGTGGGGAACAAGGGAAAGTTTTGGTGAGAGTTTATTTTAGTCTGTGTTTGTCTTTTTTATTATTGGGTTAGTAATGGGAGTCTCTGATAGACATCTCTCCATTAATAGCACTAAGGCTTGATGCCAGTTGTGTTTTTGGACACTATGTAGCCAACATTGATCCCAAGTACCATTTCCCCATTTTCCACCGTACCAGGGCTTCTAGAAGAGCCGAGATGAAAGCGCAAGATTTGAAGCATCTTGTGATATTCCACTTCTAGAGCAGCTGTAGGCTGATATTTTTAGGCTGCGAAGGGCCCAATAGCCATGGACCTTCCCAGGCTGATAATATCAGCCTATAGCTATCTGGTTTACCTATGGTAGTTATGAAAAATTAAAGGAGACCACATGTGTTTTTTTTCATTCAATTATTCATTTTATTTTATTTTTTGCTTAATAGCGAGCCCACATCTTTACCTGCAAATGAGGGCTGATTTAGTCAGTCATTATGTGCCTCTAACATACGTGGGTGGATCAGAGACCTGTCCACGGTTGCTTACCTGTTAAATCCCACTGTCAATCTCTGACAGTGGCAATCAACATACACCGGCAAGCGGAGGCATGTCAATGCATAGTCGCATCATCATGCTCGTGATGTGATCGCAGGGCGCGGATGGGTTGTCATGACAGCCAGAGGTCTGCTGGCTGACCCCATGTCTGTCATTAAAATACTCATGTGAAAATTGGCCCGTGGCTGTCGTTCATAGCAGGTTATGATTTCTGCTATACAGAGCAGTGCAGATGCACTCCTACAGTTAGGTCCAGAAATATTTGGACAGTGACACAATTTTCGCGAGTTGGGCTCTGCATGCCACCACATTGGATTTGAAATGAAACCTCTACAACAGAATTCAAGTGCAGATTGTAACGTTTAATTTGAAGGTTTGAACAAAAATATCTGATAGAAATTGTAGGAATTGTACACATTTCTTTACAAACACTCCACATTTTAGGAGGTCAAAAGTTATTGGACAAATAAACCAAACCCAAACAAAATATTTTTATTTTCAATATTTTGTTGCGAATCCTTTGGAGGCAATCACTGCCTTAAGTCTGGAACCCATGGACATCACCAAACGCTGGGTTTCCTCCTTCTTAATGCTTTGCCAGGCCTTTACAGCCGCAGCCTTCAGGTCTTGCTTGTTTGTGGGTCTTTCCGTCTTAAGTCTGGATTTGAGCAAGTGAAATGCATGCTCAATTGGGTTAAGATCTGGTGATTGACTTGGCCATTGCAGAATGTTCCACTTTTTTGCACTCATGAACTCCTGGGTAGCTTTGGCTGTATGCTTGGGGTCATTGTCCATCTGTACTATGAAGCGCCGTCCGATCAACTTTGCGGCATTTGGCTGAATCTGGGCTGAAAGTATATCCCGGTACACTTCAGAATTCATCCGGCTACTCTTGTCTGCTGTTATGTCATCAATAAACACAAGTGACCCAGTGCCATTGAAAGCCAAGCATGCCCATGCCATCACGTTGCCTCCACCATGTTTTACAGAGGATGTGGTGTGCCTTGGATCATGTGCCGTTCCCTTTCTTCTCCAAACTTTTTTCTTCCCATCATTCTGGTACAGGTTGATCTTTGTCTCATCTGTCCATAGAATACTTTTCCAGAACTGAGCTGGCTTCATGAGGTGTTTTTCAGCAAATTTAACTCTGGCCTGTCTATTTTTGGAATTGATGAATGGTTTGCATCTAGATGTGAACCCTTTGTATTTACTTTCATCGAGTCTTCTCTTTACTGTTGACTTAGAGACAGATACACCTACTTCACTGAGAGTGTTCTGGACTTCAGTTGATGTTGTGAACGGGTTCTTCTTCACCAAAGAAAGTATGCGGCGATCATCCACCACTGTTGTCATCTGTGGACGCCCAGGCCTTTTTGAGTTCCCAAGCTCACCAGTCAATTCCTTTTTTCTCCGAATGTACCCAACTGTTGATTTTGCTACTCCAAGCATGTCTGCTATCTCTCTGATGGATTTTTTCTTTTTTTTCAGCCTCAGGATGTTCTGCTTCACCTCAATTGAGAGTTCCTTAGACCGCATGTTGTCTGGTCACAGCAACAGCTTCCAAATGCAAAACCACACACCTGTAATCAACCCCAGACCTTTTAACTACTTCATTGATTACAGGTTAACGAGGGAGATGCCTTCAGAGTTATTTGCAGCCCTTAGAGTCCCTTGTCCAATTACTTTTGGTCCCTTTAAAAAGAGGAGGCTATGCATTACAGAGCTATGATTCCTAAACCCTTTCTCCGATTTGGATGGGAAAACTCTCATATTGCAGCTGGGAGTGTGCACTTTCAGCCCATATTATATATATAATTGTATTTCTGAACATGTTTTTGTAAACAGCTAAAATAACAAAACTTGTGTCACTGTCCAAATATTTCTGGACCTAACTGTATGTATAGCAAAAGCAACTTCAAGTCCTCTACAGGGAATATTAACCTATTTGAGAATTCTGCTGGGCTATGTGTAGCACCAACATTTCTATGGTCAGCAATCAGGTAGTAATCAGGACCCCCAGGATCCCACAAACTCCGGAATTCCAGTGAAGAATGATAGTTCTGACTGGAGACATCATCAGAACCTGATTAGAACAGGTCCCGATAATGTTAATCCTTTGCTATCTTCCATATGCTGTGATCAATAGTGATTGCGGCATACAGAAGTTTATGAGAGAGAGTGTGCGCCTTCTATCACCCTTCTGGCTCTCCCATGGCCTGATTACAGGGAAGTTGAGGGTTATCATGGCAGCCGGTGGTCAAATGATGACCTCCAGGTCTGCCATGTACAATGGCCTGTTAGACCCAGCCAAAAGCAGGGACTAACATGCGATCTGTCACTGTAAAACTGACAGGTCTAATGTATTTCCATGGTTGTGCATGGCAATAAATCACACCAGCAATCAGACTAATAAAAGTTAAAGTCACATTTGGAGACTAAGTAAAAAAAGTTCAAAAAAATTGTAAAAATATTTAAAAAAAAATCATAAAATAAAGAGCAAAAAAAATGAAAAATATACAAATAAATACATTTATGTAAAAAAAAGAAAACACACATTTGGTATTGCCACATCCGGAATGACCCAATCTATAAAACTTACACTATTTAACCCGTTCAGTGAACAGCGTAAAAAAAAAAAAAAGTGGGAAAAAATGCTTTTTCATCATATTGCCAAAAAAAGTGGAATGACATGCCATCAAAATGTTGAGTCTAACCTCAAAGGAAGATGACATGGCAGAGCGACAGGTTGGAGAGGCGGAGAAAGCTTATATTGCCAATCCCTCTAATGACAACAGACAGACATGGCTCAGTGCACATAGTGTCTAGGTGCTGTGTATATCTTCTAAGTCGAAACGTAACCTATTCTTCACAAGACAACGATATTTTGAACTGGGGAACCAGTCCAGCAAACTCCTAGTGTTTATGGTTAGGCAACATAACTCCTCTAACACTGTGCTTCAAATCTGTAGGCCAGATGGTAGTATGGCCACTTCCCCCACTGACATCCTTCAATGCTTTTGTAGCTTTTACGGCTCGCTTTCTCAGTCTAAAAGTGGGGCGAATATGACAGACTGCCTGACATTTAGAGGACGTGGACTTCCCGAGGCTTACTACCACTCAGCAGGCTTTTTTGGATGCCGAAATCACTCTGGATGAGCTGAAATCTGCAGTGGCAGATCTGGCTGTGGGCAAGGCTCCCGGGCCAGATGGCTTTGCGGTGGAATTCTATGGGAAATACCAAGAGTTCATGCTACCACATTTGCTGGAGGTGTTTGTTCAGGCCACGCCGGAGACCTCTCTCCCAGACTCCTTTTACGATGCTAATATCATAGTGCTTCTGAAAGAAGGGAAGGACCCTTCAGAGTGTGGATCCTACCATCCCATCTCACTTGTAAATGTGGATTATAAAATTTTCACTAAAATATTGGCCACTAGACTGAACTCTGTCATATTAGATTTGATTCACCCTGATCAGACGGGGTTTATGCCGGGGAAGAGCACTTCCATGAATGTCAGAAGAGTTCAGTCGGTGGTCCAATCAAGTACCTTAGTGATGGATAATAAGTGGGCCTTGGCCTCGCTGGACGCGGCCAAGGCATTTGATTCTGTGGAGTGGAGTTTCCTGTGGGCCTGCCTTCAAAAGTTTGGATTTGGTCCTAAATTTTGTGACTGGATCCAGATGCTGTATCATGCTCCTCGAGCTAAGGTGGTGGTCAATGGTATTCTTTCAAACTCCTTCTGTTTGGGAAGAGGAACCCGGCAAGGGTGCCCCTTGTCCCCGGCTCTTTTTGCTTTGGCCATCGAAGCCCTAGCAATTAAGATTCGATCAGACAGACTGATTCAGGGCATACGCATAGCAGATCGGGTAGATACCATAGGATTGTATGCGGATGACATGATCATATTCATGGAGGATGTGGAGCGGTCTCTGCCTCGGGTGGTTGACGTTATTGACAAATTCAGTAAATTTTCAGGACTTTACATAAATTGGGACAAGTCTCATTTGATGCCCTTGTCCCTCAGCCCGATGTCCGGCTTGGAGGCATTATCCCCGTTGCCGCAGGTTTCTAGTTTTAAGTATCTGGGGATCATTATAAATCGAGATAGCCGACAGGACCTACAGTCTAACATTTACCCTTTATTGACAGTGGCCAAAACTAAGTTCTCCCTATGGAGTAAGCTGCCTCTATCGGTCCCGGGACGTGTCAATTTGGTGAAAATGATTTTACTTCCCAAACTTAGTTACTTCCTTCAGCATAGTGCAGTTCCAGTTCCTAAATCTCTTTTTGTCTTCCCTAAACTCGTTATTGTCTGGGTTCATTTGGGGCACCACAAGACCTAAACTAAAACTGACCACACTACATAGATCTAAGCGACAGGGGTGGCTGGCTCTGCCGGATTTCTACTTATGTTACCTGTCGAGCCAGCTGAGGGGCCTGTCCTCATGGATGCCAGGATCCGACCTTCCGAACTCAGAGAGCCACCTTGCACATGCTGCTGGAACAGGGTGCTTACTTGGGTTTCTGGAATTTGATGGAACTGGACCATCTAAGATGTTACCGCTTCTCAGGTTGGCACGGCGGGTTTGGAGACAAGCTAAAAGGGTGGTGCGCTTCTCGGGTATTATTGCCGAGATGCCCTTATGGCAGCACACTTATTTCCCTACACTACTAGAACACCCGTCCTCCATCTTCTGGAGTTCCCATGGTGCTCTCACTTTGAGTAACATTTATGAACAAAATGTTTTGTTGTCCTTTGATCAAATTCACTCCCGATTTAAAGTGGCTAGATGTCACTTTTTTAGATATCTGCAGCTTAGATCAGCAATCCAACACCATATGCAGACTAGGACGGGAGCTACCCTTATATCCTCTTTTCCCTTAATTGTAATTCTGCGGTCCCAGGGCCCTAAAGGACTGATCTCATCTCTGTATACCCACTTACTCTCTGTAGGAAATGAGTCCCAGCCACTGACAGTTAGGAGGAGGTGGGAGCTGTTAGTCCCAAACTTACAAGAGGATGACTGGGAGGAGATTCTTGAGTCCCCAACTAAGGTATCACCCTCAGTTAATAACAGAATGACCCAATTATATATTATACATCAAGCGTATGTAACCCCTTTAAGGTTGTACAAAATGCAACAGCGGGCAACCCCTGACTGCCCGCGGTGCTATGGAGGGGATGTTGATTTCCTTCACATGATATGGGGCTATCCGGTGGCTGTCACCTTTTGGAAGGGGGTTGTCTCAGTCTTGTCCTCCCTGGCTCTGTTTCCTATACCCCTTGAACCACTTATCTGTTTATTTGGGGTTATGGATGAAGGGACATGGTCACACTATCACAAAATATTTCTGCGGGAATCCCTTTTTATGGCTCGGAAACTCATAGCCATGCGGTGGATGGGCGGTTCTCCTCCTACGGTGCGAGCATGGATAGAACTGGTGAACAAAATGCTCCCGTATGAGCGGACTGTATATCAAAACAGAGGGTGTCCGGAGAAATTCAACCGGATATGGGAAATGTGGAATTCCTTCCCTTTGACCTTAACTGATTGAGTATGATATATTCACATGTCTCTACCAATACTGAATACAAAACTGACTGTGGAGGAGGGCAGTTTCCAACGTCTAGGACGGTGTTATCGGCAGAGCTACTTATTAGTTATTTACTGGTTTTCTTTGTCTGTTTGTAGTATTTACCATACACTCAAATGCAATGTAATCAGCTATCTCATTGTCCGGAAGACACCATAACAGTTTTTAAAATGAACAATTATTTAGCAACATAGCGACATGTCGACTTGTTGAGCCTAATTGAGTGGTTCATAGCAAACCTGTATGTGCATATCTAATGTGTCTTTTGCTCTGTATTTGAAAAATTCTCTGTTTAGTAAACGAATTTAAAAAAAATGTTGAGTCTAAATAAAAATTATACAGTTGAAAATGTCATCTTGTCCTGCAAAAAACAAGCTGCCATGCAGCTCTATTAGCAAAAAAATAAAAAGCTATAGCTCTCAGAACATAGCAATGCAAAAACAGCTCTTTTTTTCTATAAAATTGTTTAATTGTGTAAAGACTGCAAAACAAAACAATAATATAAATGTGGTATTGCTGCAGTCATACCAACCAAAAGAATAAGCTGCTTTATTACTATTACCAAACAGTGAACGGTGTAAAAAAAAAAACAATTCCTGAATTGCTGTTTCATGTTCATTCTAACTCCCAAAAATCGGAATAAAAAACAATCCAAAAATGTAATGTGCAGGTCAACTTATTCTAGAAAAAACAAACCCTAACATGAATGTTGGCAGAAATCTAGAAAAATGATAGGTCTCAAAATATTGGGAAGTAAAAACATTTTTGCTAAAAAAAAAAAAAGCATTTTTAGTGTGTGATAGTTGCCACCCATAAAAAAAACTATTCAATTATACCACACGGTGAAAGGTCTAAAAAAATAAATAAAAGCAATTCTTGACCTCCTGTTGATTTACCGTAAAGCTCGGCTCACAGTTATCCTGTGCTCTACTCTACATGCTTACACTAGGGTTTACATGTGAATCTCTGAAATATGTGATTCAGACGAAACACCTGACAAAAGATTCCAAATGGTGAGGAAAAAGGAGACCCCTTGAAATGTGTCTATGATCCGCAGGTGTCCATCTTTTCAAGGGTGAATAAAAGCAAGGTTGGTTACAGTTTTCACTTATGAAAAGGAAAACTTTGAAGAGAGTCCAGACGGAGTTCAGAGTAACTCTGCTGCCTCATTATAGTGAATGGATCCCTCAGGGGTGTAATCTGAATACTTGTAGAGTTAGATGAAAACCGCTATGTAAGCACTCAGCGTCAGCATACAGCAAGGGATACATGTGATTCAAAATGTTATGCAAAATGTTCCCAAAAAAAGCTTCAACTTAATCCACAAAAAAAAATCACCACTCATGTCTATGCACTGCCAATGGAAATATAGGGGTTTTCATGGTACTACAATGTATTGGGCGCAAGAATGGCAGATTTACAATTTTCACTCAGCAACATCCATTGCTGCTTGTTTCTGGAAAATACCCATGGTGTCAAAATTGTCAATACACCAGTAGCTCAAAGGGGTGTCCTTTCCAAAATGACTTCACTTGAGGGGGTTTCTTCTTTTCTGGTGCTTAAGGGCTCTGTATATGGAGTGTGAAAAGTATTCTAGGAAAAACAGTGCTTCACTGAGTTTCACCGTGTGGCTAAGTATACAACACATGGGAGAGATGAGACCGCACACTCCGGGTAGTGCCAAAAACAATCTTCTTTATTAATACAAACGGTGCAGGGTAAAAAGCAGGAGAGGAGCTAGGTGCAGGCTCCTTCACGAATACTATACAGCCACATATTGTTTATTGCCACATTTAAGAGAAATTGTGTGCCAAATTTTGGTGCCATATTTACCCATTTTTCCATGTGAAAATGTTAATTCTGGGAGTAAAACCAAATTTTTGTGGTAAAAATGTAATTATTGTTTCTTCACCACCAATGGAATAAAATTCTGTGAAGCACCTGTGATGTTATTGTTGTGAGCGGGGGCCGCTGCCGCTTCTCTCTCTCGGGCGCCTGCTCGGATCTGGGTTACTGCTATGGCTCGAGTGGTGACCGGACCAAGGCTCCCACGGCCGCCCGTCCTCACAACCGTCGGAAAGGGGATATTTACAAGGGAGATTGCTTGTGTCTGTGACGCCACCCGTGGGTTGCGGTGAGTGATGTTGGCACCGCCGCTGCCTGGTGATGGGGCACCTTGGGCTGATGGAGTGGGACAGCAAGATGGGATCCCCTCCACTGGTAATGGAGGTGTAGTCCCGGGGCCCGCGGGTCGAACACGGGAGTAATGGCTGCTGGAGGTGGTGCGCCGGGCCAGACCAGGGGACTGTGGTGTACTCACAGTTCAATAATTTCACACAAGTCCAGTAGTAAACCAAGTTGCCAGTGGCCGGCTGCCTTTGGAGGGTGCATTCGGGTCCCGCACCCAGGATGATGAACAGATATCCCTTCTTCCTGCACTTTGTGTTTCTTTCTCTTTTGGACGACTTCGCATGGAACGAAGAAGTCCACTCCCGGTTCTATTTGTGTTGGGAGCTGTGGCCTGCGAAAGCTGACCCTTGGGATATCAGTGGGTTCTTGGCGAACACCCTATCCCCGTGTTGGGCTTCCGTTTTGCTCTGTCTGGGCAGTAAATTGGGACAATGTCTGGAACCTTGTCCCCGGCTGGTTAATTGGAGAGGGGCTTGCAACCTTCCTCGCCCTAGGGTCCAGCCACCCCGATCGTGCCCGGCCTCCGGACCGGATTACCGCTGTCGGCACCCGCGGGCTACAACCCTGCCCCGTGACCGGATTTCCGTCGCCTGTAGCTCTGTTCACTGTCTGCCACCTAGCCAAGTAGTCAAAGGGACACTACTCCTGACTACCACTGCACTATCAGCTCGACTTCACTTCACTACAACTGTCTACTTCAACTGTCAGTACTGTTCTGTCTCAGACTGTGTCTTCACACTAACTGACGTGTTCCCACCTCCGACACCTCAGGACCCCTAGGTGAGCGTTCTTATCTGCCTGATCCCGCCCACTGGTGTGTCCCTATTATCATGAGTGGGTGGCTAGGGTTTAATGGCTGTGTGTTATGCCTAAGTGTGGGTTTGGTGGTAACAAGGAGAATGTACACGTTTGTAACTTCCTGGTTTTGCCAGGGTGTCACATTAATTTCTCCACTGCACCCCTAGATTACTTCCTTTAGGGATGTAGTTTGTAAAATGGCATGACTTTTTGGAGTCTGCTGTTCTAGCACTACAGGGGCTCTACTAATGTGACATGGCACTGCAAACCATTGCAGAAAATGCATCAGTGCAATATGGCACTCCTTCTCTTTTTGAGCTTTGCACTTTGCCTTGAAAGTAGTTTTCAACCACACATGGGGTATTGACCTACTCAGAAAAATTTGCACAAAAAATTATACCATTTGTTTACTCCCATTACCCCTTTTGAAAATTAAAACAACTTGGGGTCAAAGTAAGATTTTATTGGAAAACAGGATAATTTTACATTTACGCAGCCCAATGTTATGGAATTCTGTTTATCACGTGAGGGTTACAAATGCTCATTACTCCCCTAAATGGAGTCAGTGAGAGGTGTAAATTCAAAAATATGGTCACATGTGGTGTTTCTGCTATTTTGGCACGTCAGGGGCTTTTCACATATGACATTGCGCCCACAATCTATTCCAACCAAAATGGCATTCTGTCCCTTCTGAGTCCTGCCTTGCGTCCAAACAGCAGATTTCCACCCCATATGGGGTATCAACGTGCTCAGAAGAAATTACACAACAAATCTTATGTTGCAGTTTGTCCGGTTACCCTTGAAAGAAATGCAAAATTTTGGGCTAAAAAACATTTTTATGAGAAAAATATTTTTTATTTTCTAGTTCCAACATTATAAAATTCTGTCAATCCCCGGGTAGTTCAAGTAGCTTACAACACATTTAGATAAATTCCTTGTGGGGTCCAGTTTCCAAAGTGGGGTCACTTGAGAGGGATTTCCACTGTTCAGGTATATCAAGGGCTCTCCAAACGCAACATGGCTTTTGCTATCAATTCCAGACAATTTTTCATTCCAAAATTCAAGTAGTGCTCTTTCCCTTCCGAGCCCTGCCATGTGCCCAAACAGTAGTTGTACCCAAGAAATGAAGCATTCTTGCACTCAGGAGAAATTGCACAATAAATAGTATTCTTTATTTTCTCCAGTTATCTTTGTAAATATAAAAATTATGGAGCTAAAACAACATTTTGCGGGAAAAATTCATTTTTTCAATTTCACAGTTGAACATTATAAAATTCTGTGAGGCACGGCTGGGTTTAAGATGGTAAATACACCTCTAGATACATTTCTTGAAGGGTGTTTTTTTTTCAAAATAGGGTCACTTGTGGGGGGTTTCCACTGTTTAGGCACATCAGGGGTTCTTTAAACGCGACATGGCATCTGCTATATATTACAGGCAATTTTGTACTTCAAAAGTCAAATGATGATTCTTCCATTCCCAAAAAGTAGTTTTCCAGCACTTATGGGGTATCTGTGTACTCAGGAGAAATTGCACAAGAAAATGTATGGTGCTTTTTCTCCTGGGGCTACATTTTTGTTGGAAAAAATTTAATTTTAATTTTTTCCTTCCAAATTGCTTTAATACTTGTGAAGCACCTAAAGGATTAATAAACTTAAAGTTTTTAAAATGGTTTAACTTGTGTATTTTCTGTCACATTTTCTGTCACATTGGCCTCTCAAACGCACCTCAAATATGATGAGGATCCTAAAAAAGTTGAGTTTGCAAATTTTGCTGGAAAAAATAGTAATTGCTGCTAAACTTTTAGACTATGTGGTCACTAGAAAATGGACTTTTCTTAAGAAAAATCTGCCCCCTTTGGCAGAATACCGCACTCGCGGCAAAAACTGTGGTAAAACCGCACCCGTGTCTTTGTCGCGGTTTTGCCGCGGGTTGGTCCCTGTGGTTTTTTTACCATTATCTATGGCAAAAACCGCAGGTACCTGCAGAAAAGAAGTGACATGCACATTAAGGCTATGTGCGTACGTTGCATAATTTTCATGCATTTATGCTGCATATTGCACAGCAACGTAAAGGCATGCGACCTGCGTACCCAGCACAATCTATGAAGATTGTGCATAATCCATCTGCACGTTGCGTTTGAGATCAGTGATTTGCATGCTGAAATTTTGATCAAAATCACTGCGCTCAAAAAATTAACATGTCACTTATTTTGTGCGCTTTGAATGCTGCTCCCACTCTGTCTATGGGAGAGGCGGCATCCCGAGTGCATGAAATCGGCATCTGTTCTGCAGACACACTGCATCCATTACGCAGTGTTTCTGCAGCGATTTGAAGCGCACATGCACTGCCAAATCACTGCAGAAATTTCAGCATGGACACTAAGCAACGTGCGAACATAGCCTTATTCCACAGCGGAAATTCCACGAGTAAATCTGCAGGTATAAAAAAACGCAGTGTGCGCACAGCATTTTTTTTATACCTAGAGATTTTGCTGGGGAATGACTGCAGAAATGTTAGACATATTGTCTGCAGCAAATCCGCTGAAAATCCACGGTAAAATCCGCTGTAAATCCGCAGCGTGCGCACATAGCCTTAACCTTTCTACCTTCAGAATAAAAATAAGTTTAATAAATGATGCTGATGTAAAGTACACATGTTTTAACTGTTATTGATTAGTGATTTTGTGTGATAACTATCTGGTTTAAGGGCAGAAAAATTCAAAGATCAAAATTGCAAATAATATCGACCAATGTGAAGTACAATGAGCCACACAAAAAAACAATCAGAATCCCTGGGATCAGTTGAAGAATTCCAAAGTTATTACCACATAAAGGGACACTGGTCAGAATTGAAGAAAGTGGCCCGATTATGAATGCAAAAACTGGCACTGGCGCAAAATGGTTAAATATAATAAAAAGTGGGGAAAAAGTTTAAATGTATGAAAAAAACAGAAGTTCAAATCATCCCTCTTTTACCCCATTAAAAATAATACAACTAAAAAAGAATACAAATATTTGGTAATATTGCTAATATTCGTAACTTCCCTGAGGAAGTTACGAAACACGTGTCAGGGTCTGCAGCTGGCAAGCAGGTCACTCTGATTACCTAGACCAGCCATCAAGGTATTGTACCTTAACTCCTCATAATCCTCTTCTCTGTGATTTATGAATAGGGTAATTTACATTAACTGTGCCCCCCAGTTTTTCAGTTCTTCTTTGCACTTTTGCAGCATAGGTTACATATTAGTCCGTGGTTTTTGCACAACATACAACTTTTAAGCACTTTACGTTTATGCTCTATTTTTTGTATTGGGCTTATTTATGGGATTGTGTCTATTATAGCACTGTCATTTGGTCTTGTCCTGCTGCTATCTAGGGAACATTCCTGTCTTTTATTACCTTGTTTATTTGCTTTTACTAGAAGGTGGCCCGATTCTACGCATCGGGTATTCTAGAATTTACGTATTGTGTAGTTCATGTATGATTTTTGTTATAGATATAGATATAGATATATAGATGTTGTTGTGTGTAGTTACCAAGTGTTTGTGTAGGGCGCTGTACATGTTCTGGGTGTGGCGGGGGGTGAGAGTGGTGCTGTATGTGTGTTGCGTTGTTTGTGGAGCGCTGTGTGTCTGTCGCGTTGTGTGTGTTGCGCGGTTTGTGTGGGTGTGGTGTGTTTTGGGGGGAGGTATGTTTTGTGCAATGTGTGTGTTGTGCGGTATGTGCGTATATTTATGTATGCCGCGGTGTTTGTGTGTTGGGTGTTGTGTGTGTGTGCAGCGTTGTCTGTGTGTGTGGGTGTCTGTGTATGGCGGTGTTTGTGGTTCCCTGTGTGTGTGTGTGTGTGTGTGTGTGTGTGTGTGTGTGTGTGTGTTGGGGGGAGGTGTGCAACTCCCATCATGCCCCATCCCCTATGCTGCGCATTCCCCATTGTGCTCCATCCCCCATGCTGCGCACCCCCCATCGTGCTCCATCCCCCATGCTGCGCACTCCCCATCGTGCTCCATCCTCCATGCTGCGCACTCCCCATCGTGTTCCATCCTCCATGCTGCGCACTCCCCATCGTGCTACATCCCCCATGCTGCGCACTCCCCATCGTGCTACCTCCCCCATGCTGCGCACTCCCCATCGTGCTACATCCCCCATGCTGCGCACCCCCCATTGTGCTACATCCGCCATCATGCTACATCCCCCATCGTGCTACATCCCCCATGCTGCGTACTCCCCATCATGCTACATCCCCCATGCTGCGCACCCGCCATCGTGCTCCATCCGCCATGCTGCGCAATCCCCATCGTGCTACATCCGCCATGCTGCGCACTCCCCATCGTGCTACATCCCCCATGCTGCACACTCCCCATCGTGCTACATCCCCCATGCTGCGCACCCCCCATTGTGCTACATCCCCCATCGTGCTACATCCCCCATCGTGCTACATCCCCCATGCTGCGCACTGCCCATCGTGCTACATCCCCCATGCTGCGCACCCGCCATCGTGCTCCATCCGCCATGCTGCGCACTCCCCATCGTGCTACATCCCCCATGCTGCGCACCTCCCCATCGTGCTACATCCCCCATGCTGCGCACTCCCCATCGTGCTACATCCCCCATGCTGCGCACTCCCCATCGTGCTACATCCCCCATGCTGCGCACTCCCCATCGTGCTACATCCCCCATGCTGCGCACTCCCCATCGTGCTACATCCTCCATGCTGCGCACCCCCCATCGTGCTACATCCCCCATGCTGCGCACCCCCCATCATGCTCTATCCCCCATGCTGCGCACCCCCCATCGTGCTACATCCCCCATGCTGTGCACTCCCCATCGTGCTACATCCCCCCCTGCTGCGCACTCCCCATCGTGCTACATCCCCCATGCTGCGCACCCCATCGTGCTACATCCCCCATGCTGCGCACCCCCCATCGTGCTACATCCCCCATGCTGCGCACCCCCCATCGTGCTACATCCCCCATGCTATAATAGTTCTCCTATTATACTCAGAGAGGAGTATAATAGGAGGACTATAATAGGAGGAGTAGTCCTGGGGGGAGAGGAGTATAATGCCGGCTCCCTGCACATGTGTACCGGGAGCCGGTGTACACTGGTAACTATGATACACATCGGGTAACTAAGGGACCTTAGTTACCCGATGTGTATAATGGTTACCAGCGTTCACGGGCTCCGTCAAGATCCCAGCATCGCAAGGTTATGTCTGGCGCTGCTGGGATCATGACGGAGCCGGTGTACACTGGTAACTATGATACACATCGGGTAACCAAGGGACCTTAGTTACCCGATGTGTATAATGGTTACCAGCGTTCACGGCCTCCGTCAAGATCCCAGCATCGCAAGGTTATGTCTGGCGCTGCTGGGATCGTGACGGAGCCGGTGTACACTGGTAACTATGATACACATCGGGTAACCAAGGGACCTTAGTTACCCGATGTGTATAATGGTTACCAGCGTTCACGGCCTCCGTCAAGATCCCAGCATCGCAAGGTTATGTCTGGCGCTGCTGGGATCGTGACGGAGCCGGTGTAGAAGCAAGCGATATCCCAGGATGTTGTGAGTGTGTGGATGTGATGTGTGAGGTGTGTGTGAGAGTGAGTGTGATCTGATGTGTGTGTGTGTGTGTGTACTCACTTGGGAGTCGGAGCTCCGTGTCAGTTGGGCCAGAGCGAGCGTGCATTGCGTGAGGGGGCGGGGCCTGCAGAGAGCCGGGGCGAGAGGCCAATCCGTGGGGGGGGCGGGGCCATGGCGAGCCCAGCGGCCAATCAGCTTTGTGTCACCGTAAGGACACAATTTTGGAGCATGACAGACAGACAGACAGACAGACAGAATAAGGCAATTATATATATAGATGATAAATTTAATAAATTATTGTAATTTTAGACATTGTTTCTTGGTCACTATTTCTCCCTTATGATGTTTTTGCTTACACTCTATAGGGAGAATATTAGATATGTTTAAATATTTGTTAACGCTGCATTTGGTAAACAGGGTAAAGAGAAAAAAAATGAAAACACTAGAATGTAATTTTGCCATGGCCAAAAATATGTAAATGTAATGAAATAGGAGGCAATCAAAATATATCTACCCAAATAAGGTATCAGTATAAACCTCTGTTCAGTGCGCAAAAAAAAAACCCTCACACAGTGCTATAGCCCAAAAAAGAAAAAAAGTTACTGGTCACAGAAAATGGTGACACAAGCTAAAAAAATGTTCATATTCCCAGGTCAATTTTACCATATAGTGAACATGGTAACAGAAAAAAAAAAGCAATCGTGGAATTGCAATTTTTTTTTGTAATTTCAACCCACTTACATTTTTTCCCCACTTTCCAGTGCATCACATTATAACATGAATGGTATCCTTCCAAATTACAACTCGTCTCACAAAAAATAAGTCCTCATATGGCTAAGGGGACAAAAAAATAAAAAAAGTTATGGCTCTTGGAAAAAGGGGATAAAAAATGAAAACACAAAAACAGAAAATTGCAAGGTTGTGAAGGAGTTAAGCCCACTTTACATTAGTTGTACAATCGCATTTGCGATGTGACACGCCCAGGTTGCATACGGGATCTTATGAGATTGCACGTAGGTCGTTCATTTGCTGTCACACGTGCGTTAGTAGTCTAGGTTAAATTGATCAATTTTGTGTGCGATCCTTTAGATCATGTGTTCTGTGACGTATGTATTGGGCACCTTCTTTTTTTGTATTTATTGACTTGCCAAGCATGTTTAATGTGTAGGGATGCGGTTTTACTATGTCATCTGCCATTCAGCTCTGCTACATGGCCGCTAACAGCAGACACAGACAGCCATGTAGCAGAGCTGAATGGCAGATGACAGCAGCCACAGACAGAGCCGCACTGTCAGAATGAACTCGGGTGAACCTCACCCGACTTCATTGTCATGCTGCGGCTCTGTCTGTGTCGCGCCCTGATTAGCGGTCACCTGTGAAGGGCTCACCGGTGACCGCTAAACTCCTGAGTGACTGAAGTTAGCAGCCCTCTCTCATACTCACCAATCCCCGATCCCAGGCCCGGCTCTGCACGGCATTCACACTGCTCCGGCGGCTTTTACTGTTTTGAAAAAGCCGGCCGCCCATTAAACAATCTCGTATTCCCTGCTTTCCCCGCCCACCGGCGCCTATGATTGGTTACAGTGAGACACGCCCCCACGCTGAGTGACAGGTGTCACACTGCACCCAGTCACAGCAGCTGGTGGGCGTGTCTATACTGTGTAGTGAAATAAATAATTAAATAATTAAAAAAAACGGCGTGCGGTCCCCCCTAATTTTAAAACCAGCCAGATAAAGCCATACGGCTGAAGGCTGGTATTCTCAGGATGGGGAGCTCCACGTTATGGGGAGCCCCCCAGGCCTAACAATATCAGCCAACAGCCGCCCAGAATTGCCGCATACATTAGATGCGACAGTTCTGGGACTGTACCCGGCTCTTCCCGATTTGCCCTGGTGCGTTGGCAAATCGGGGTAATAAGGAGTTATTGGCAGCCCATAGCTGCCAATAAGTCCTAGATTAATCATGTCAGGCGTCTATGAGACACCCTCCATGATTAATCTGTAAATTACAATAAATAAACACACACACACCCAAAAAATCCTTTATTAGAAATAAAAAACACAAACATATACCCTGGTTCACCACTTTAATCAGCCCCAAAAAGCCCTCCATGTCCGGCGTATTCCAGGATGGTCCAGCGTCGCTTCCAGCGCTGCTGCATGGAGGTGACCAGAGCTGCAGAATACACCGCCGCTCCGGTCACCTCCACACAGCTAATGAAGAGAGCCGCGCGATCAGCTGAGCTGTCACTGAGGTTACCCGCTGTCACTGGATCCAGAGGTGGATCCAGCGGTGGCCGCGGGTAAGCTCAGTGACCGCTCAGCTGATCGCGCTACTCACCGCTGCTCCTCTCACCTCCACGCAGCAACTGAGGTGAGTAGCGCGATCAGCTGAGCTGTCACTGAGGTTATCCGCGGCCACCGCTGCATCAACCGCTGGATCCAGTGACAGCGGTTAACCTCAGTGACAGCTCAGCTGATCGCCGGCTGTCTTCATTTGCTGTGAGGAGGTGACCGGAGCGGCGGTGTATTCTGCAGCTCCGATCACCTCCATGCAGCAGCGCTGGATGCGACGCTGGACCATCCTGGATTACGCCGGACAAGGAGGGCTTTTTTGGGCTGATTAAAGTGGTGAACCAGGGTATATGTTTGTGTTTTTTATTTATAATAAAGGATTTTTCGGGTGTGTGTGTTTATTTACTGTAATTTACAGATTAATCATGGAAGGTGTCTCATAGACGCCTGACATGATTAATCTAGGACTTATTGGCAGCTATGGGCTGCCAATAACTCCTTATTACCCCGATTTGCCAACGCACCAGGGCAAATCGGGAAGAGCCGGGTACAGTCCCAGAACTGTCGCATATAATGTATGCGGCAATTCTGGGCGGCTGTTGGCTGATATTGTTAGGCTGGGGGGCTCCCCATAACGTGGAGCTCCCCATACTGAGAATACCAGCCTTCAGCCGTATGGCTTTATCTGGCTGGTTTTAAAATTGGGGGGGACCGCACGCCGTTTTTTTTAATTATTTAATTATTTATTTCACTGCACAGTATAGACACGCCCACCGGCTGCTGTGATTGGGTGCAGTGTGACACCTGTCACTCAACGTGGGGGCGTGTCTCACTGTAACCAATCATAGGCGCCGGTGGGCGGGGAAAGCAGGGAATACGAGATTGTTTAATGGGCGGCCGGCTTTTTCAAAACAGTAAAAGCCGCCAGAGCAGTGTGAATGCCGTGCAGAGCCGGGCCGGGGATCGGAGATCGGTGAGTATGAGAGAGGGGGTAAGAGGGATAGACTGACATGGACAGAGAGAGAGGGACAGAGATAGTGACGGACTGACAGAGATTAGTGAATGACAGACATTGTGAGGCGCTTCAGAATGCAGCTTTTCAGCTGCGCTCTGAATCAGACCTTTTTTAAGCTGCGGTGCAGAGCGCACACCTGCGCACATAGCATCAGACATCAAAATCGTATGAGGGATGTCACACGTTACAATTCACTAGGTTCATACAACAAAACGTCCAATGTATGAGGAATAAACGACGTGTATGCGATCACCGTATTTTCGTTCAATCTTGATTGCACGTAGGTGTCACACGCAAATACGTCACGAACGATGCAGGATGTGTGTCACTTACAACTTGACCCCGACGACGGATTGAAAGATTTATTGAAGCGTGTAAAGCAGGCATTAAACTGTATATATACGAAGTGTGGATCTTAATAAAGTATATAAGATGCTGTGTGGGACGGTGGAGAAGTAGAATGTTTTTTTAATGTATGTAATCCTGGTATTGGTACATAACTTCTCCTAGTCTGACAGCTTCTGTGTGAATGCTTTTTAATTCCTACTTTTCTTATCAGGCTGGCCAACTAATGCACTTTTCTCTTCTTGCTGTGTTCTACTAGCTACCATGTTTCCCCATAAATAAGACAAGGGCTTATATTCTTTTCTGTTTTGAAAAATGAGTTAGGGATTACTTTTAGGGGGGAGGGTGTCTTATATTTGCCTGCTGATAGTGCCTGAGGATTTACATAGTTGCATAGTTACTTAGGTTGAAAAAAGACCTAGGTCCATCTAGTTCAACCTTCCTCCACCAGTTCTACATTTGGTCACTAAGTCACTTATAACCAACAATGTTACAGTCATATGAAAAAGTTTGGGCACCCCTATTAATGTTAACCTTTTTTCTTTATAACAATTTGGGTTTTTGCAACAGCTATTTCTGATTCATATATCTAATAACTGATGGACTGAGTAATATTTCTGGATTGAAATGAGGTTTATTGTACTAACAAATTGTTATAAAGAAAAAAGGTTAACATTAATAGGGGTGCCCAAACTTTTTATTATGACTGTATCAACATTAAATCTCATTTGCCAAGTATCTGCCCATTCTGACATCTTATCCAGATCTTTTTGTAATATTGTACTATCAAGGTCAGTTTTTAGTATCCTACATAGTTTGGTGTCATCAGCAAAGACTGACACTTTACTATCAATCCCATCTATAAGGTCATTAATAAAGAGATTAAAAAGAATCGGTCCTAGCACAGATCCCTGCAGCACCCCACTGCTGACTATAGCCCATTTAGAGAATGTACCATTTATGACTACTCTTTGTTTCCTATCTTTTAGCCAATTCCTTACCCAGTTGCATATAGTTTCCCCTAGTCCTTGCTTCTGGAGCTTTAGTATAAGGCTATTATGTGGTACAATATCAAATGCCTTTGCAAAGTCCAAATAAATCACATCAGCTGCATTACCAATATCCAGGTTTGCACTTACCCCCTCATAGAACCCCAAAAGGTTAGTTAGACATGACATCTTTCATGAATCTATGCTGTTTGTCAGTTATTATATTATTTTCTGCAATATATTTTTGCATGTCATCCTTTAAAAATCCCTTAAAAACTTTGCATACTACTGATGTCAGGCTTACTGGACGGTAGTTGCCTGGACCTACCCTCTTACCTTTCTTAAATATCGGTACCACATCAGCAATCCTTCAATCCTGAGGCACCAACCCTGTTACAAGCGAGTCTAAAAAGATGAGATACAGCGGTCTGTTGATTACAGAGCTCAATTCGCTCAATATTCGTGGATGAATGCCATCTGGCCCTGGGGATTTGTCAATGTTTGATTTACTCAGACGTAGGCGTACTTCTTCTTCTTGTGTTAAATTAATTATATCAGGTGGTGAACTTTGATTTTTCATTTGTTGAATGATCCCTGGTACAGTAAGTTCCTTGGTGAACACAGATGAGAAATGCCTATTTTAATATCTCAGTCTTTTGTTTGTCCTCTATAACTAACTTGTTATTATATTTTAAGGGGCCGATACTAATCTTTGTTTTCCTTTTGGCATTAATGTATCTATAAAAGATTTTGGGATTTATTTTAATGTCATTGGTGATTTTTGTTTCAGTAGCTAATTTTGCTTGCTTGATTTCTTTTTTACATTTCCTATTGATATCTTTATACTCCTGGAATGCTATTTTTGTATTCTCAGCCTTTAAGATTTTAAACACCCTTTGTTTTTGTTTTTTTTATACTTTGTACAGTCTTATTTATCCATAGTGGTTTCTTTTTATTTCTGGACATTTTATTACCAAAGGGTATACGTTTTTTTTACAGGACTTTAGTAGTATATTCTTAAACTTACCTCATTTATGTTCAGTATCCCCACTTACCATGACATTGTCCCAATTTACAAATTTAAGCTCTTGCTTTAATTTGTTGAAATCAGCTTTCCTAAAATTCCAGATTTTAGCATTTCCCCTTTTAAATGTTCTATTGAATATTACTTTGAAGCTTACCATATTATGATCGCTGGTGCCCAAGTGCTCCCGGACCTGTAGATCTGAAGTTGTATCCGGTCTATTTGCCAGGATTAGATCTAGTAAATTATCTCCCCTGGTTGGTTCATCTACCATCTGAGAAAGGAAATTGTCTTGAATAGTAGATAAGAACTTACAGCTTTTAGCACAACCAGAAGATTCTATGTCCTACTGTATGTCTGGATAGTTGAAATCACTCATAATAAGAACCCGATTATTATTATTATTATTATTATTAGCTGCCTTTTCAATTTGTTCCAGCATTTCACCCTCTATTTGTTCAGGTATTTTAGGAGGCTTATAGCAAACTACAATTAGAATTTTTCCATTATTCCCCTGCCCATGTACATTTACCCATACTGATTCTACATTGTTGCAGTTCCCCCCAATGTCATCATTCAACACAGGTTTTAGATTAGATTGATAAATATACACACCTCACCACCTTTTTTGTCTTTCCTGTCCTTCCTGAATGTAGTATAACCCTGTATGTTTGTTACCCAGTCATGGCTTTCATCCAGCCAGGTTTCCGTAATGCCCACCACATCATAATCCATGGTTGACATAAGAGTCTCCAATTCATTCATTTTGTTTGCAAGACTTCTTGCATTTGCCAGTAGACATTTAATACTATTAACACATTTATTACTCCTAGCCTCCCTACGTTCCTTGCATGTCCCATCCCCCCTAATCGTTCATTGACCCCTATCGTCTCACTGTCTCTATCTGCTCTATCTATCCCCTTATTTGCTCCACTAGCCTTCCTCCCCCCAGATCCTAGTTTACAAGCTCCTCCATCTGTCTGACCATTTTCTCTCCCAGCACAGCTGTACCCTTCCCATTGAGGTGCAGCCCGTCCCTACCATAGAGCCTGTAGCCGACTGAGAAGTCGGCCCAGTTCTCCATGAACCCTTCCTTCCTGCACCAATTTCTGAGCCACATATTTATCTGCCTAAGCTCCCGCTGTCTTTCTAGTGATGCTCGTGGCATCGGTAGTATTTCTGAAAACACTACCTTGCAGATCCTGGACTTCAGCTTCTCTCCTAGTTCCCTGTAATCATTTTTAATTACCTTCCACCTGCCTATAACTTTTTCATTAGTACCAATGTGCATCATGACTGCTGCGTTTTCTCCAGCTCCACCCAGCAATCTATCCAATCTGCAATATGCCGAACCCGAGCACCCAGCAGACAACACACTGTTCGGCATTCACGGTCTCGGCGACAGATGACCCTGTCTGTCCGCCTAATTATAGAGTCCCCTACTACCAACATCTGTCTGGGCTTTGCTGCACTCCTATTTCCCTATTTCCTACAGCAGTAGCTTTCCTGGTTGCTAGGAGCAACGTCCTGCTGTAGTGACCCTAGTCCTGGCTCTTCATTCCTAATATCAGCCAAACAGGCATATTTACTAGGTTGTGCCAGGTCAGGAGTCAGGACTAGGCTCCCTGACACTTTTCCCCTACCTCTTCTTCTAACTGGTACCCAGCTACCTACCTCTGGTGTTATGATCCGGAACCATGGAAGACCACCATAAATCATTGGTAAAAGGTGACTAGAGCATTGTCAACTAATCTGGCCACCATCCCCTTACTAACCATCAACACTAGAAGTAGCCGAAGGGTGAACTAACATCCTGTGCACCACGAACCCAGCCGGAGAACTAGCTATCCTAAAGGAAGGAAAGATGAATAACTCTCTGCCTCAGAAAATAGATTGCCAAAGAATAGCAAGCCCCCCACATTCAAAGACTGCGATGATATAGGAAAACACAATACACAGATAGATGATAGGATTAGCAAAAGGTGAGGCCCTACTGACTAAATAAGACAGGATAGGAAAGGGACTGATGGTGGCCAGAGAAAAACCCTACAAAAGTCTAAAAACCTGATAGTACAAAAAGCCCTCAAATCGCTAGATCTTAGATCTAAACTTCGTCCTATACCAGGCGCTCTTGTCATACCAATGAACAGAAAGCAGGAACCATTACAAATTCAAGAAGCAACAAACACATGGACTTATAGGAGCAATACTCCAAACACAACTGCAGGGAGCTTCCCAGCTGAGCAACTGAGGGAAGATCCCTGCATGCAAATAAACTGACAATAACCACAGCAAATGACAAACTCAGATAAGAGCAAAAAGAACCAAACCACAAATAAAGAGCCAAGCACTTATCTGGGGTAAATATGGTCTGGAGCAGGATGAAGCAGGCTGGTGAACAAAGAACAACTGACATCCGGCATAGCCTGCCAGCAGACCAGGGTTTAAATAGGCAGAGAGTTAGCAATGGAAAAGCCCATTGCTCAACACACCTCGTCTCTGTCCAAACCATTCCTGGCCATAAGAGGGAGCCTCACAGCAGCAAAAGCATAACTGACATTCACAACACTCTGGGTCCTAATCTTCTCCACCTCCACCCTCCTCCATATCACTGGCCCCAGCCAGAGAAAGCTCAGTGAGCTCTAAACTCCTCTCCAAGTTTGCAATGACCCTGAGTGTTGCAAGCTGCTTATTTAGATCAGTTTCCTGGGCTTCCAAATATGCATCATGCTTGCATCGAGTGCAGACATATTCCCCCTCGAACGGCTGCTCAAGGCATGCATACATCTGACAAGATACACACCTGGTAGCATTGATTATGGAGCACCTATTAAATGGGGAAAAACAGTAAAGTAGAAAAACAAAGAAAAAGAAAACAATGGGAAATGTATAAGGATAAATTCAAACTATGTTCTTGTGTCAAAATATGAGATTGTGCTTAAACTATGCACTTATCTGCAATCCCTGCACTTTGCTGCAGAACCTCGCACACTCAGCAACTTCGCTTGTTCTGGCTGGTTTATATAGTTCCACAAGAACTACCGGAAGCTCCCAGAAGCTTCTAGAACAGGTGTGGCTAATACTACTAATTAAATCACAAGACAAACTTTTTTTTTTTTTTTTGCTTTTTTACAGTATCACAGACAAACAGACACACAATTCCCTAATGAAATTAAACAATTACAGTTATCACCATTATGAGATTGTGTTTAAACTATGCACTTATCTGAAATCCCCGTGCTTTGCTGCAGAACCTCGCATGCTCAGTACCTCGCTTGTTCTGGAAGGTTTAGGCTATGTGTCCACGTTGCTTTTTACCTGCTTTTTACCTGCTTTTTTGCTGCTTTTTCAACTGCAGCGTTTAATGCCAAAATAGATGTGTTCTGCTTTTCAAGCAAAGTCTATGGGAATTTGGGTTTCTTGTGCCCACTATGCAGTTCAAACTGCAGCCTTTTTGTGGCAGAACTTTGGACAAAAACTCAGCTTTGCAGTGCAAAACCCAAATGGCAAAAACAATTGACATGTCAATTGTTTTTGCCATTTGCGTTTTGAACTGCAAAGCAGAGTTTTTGACCAAATTTCTGCCAGAAAAAGGCTGCAGTTTGAACTGCATAGTGGGCACAAGAAACACAAATTCCCATAGACTTTGCTTGAAAAGCAGAACACATCTATTTTGGCATTAAACGCTGCAGTTGAAAAAGCAGCAAAAAAGCAGGTAAAAAGCAGGTAAAAAGCAACGTGGACACATAGCCTTGTATAGTTCCACAAGAACTAAGGGGTACTTTGCACACTACGACATCGCAGCTGCGATGTCGGTGGGGTCAAATCGAAAGTGACGCACATCCGGCGTCGTTGTCGACATCGGAGTATGTGAATCCTTTTTAATACGATTAACGAGCGCAAAAGTGTCGAAATTGTATGATCGGTGTAGTGTCGGACATTTCCATAATGTCGCTGCAGCGACAGGTACGATGTTCTTCCTTGTTTCTGCGGCAGCACACATCGCTGTGTATGAAACCGCAGAAGCGAGTAACATCGCCTTACCTGCGTCCCGGCTGCAATGAGGAAGGAAGGAGGTGGACGGGATGTTTACGTCCCGCTCCTCTCCGTCCCTTTGCTTCTATTGGCCGCCTGCCATGTGACGTTGCTGTGACGCCGCACGACCCGCCCCCTTAGGAAGGAGGCGGTTCGCCGGCCAGATTGACGTCGCAGGGCAGGTAAGTGCATGTGAAGCTGCTGTAGCGATAATGTTCGCTACGGCAGCTATCACAAGATATCGCAGTTGCGACGGAGGCGGGGACTATCGCGCTCGGCATCGCTACCATCGGCTTGTGATGTCGTAGTGTGCAAAGTACCCCTAACAGAAGCTCCCAGAAGCTTCTAGGAACAGGTGTGGCTAATACTACTAATTAAATCACAAGACAAACTTTTTTTTTTTTTTTGCTTTTTCACAGTATCACAGACAAACAGACACACAATTCCCTAGTGAAATTAAACAATTACAGTTATCACCACTATGAGATTGTGTTTTATCTATGCACTTATCTGCAATCCCCGCACTTTGCTGCAGAACCTCGCACACTCAGCAACCTCGCTTGTTCTGGCTGCTTTATATAGTTCCACAAGAACTACCAGAAGCTCCCAGAAGCTTCTAGAAACAGGTGTGGCTAATACTACTAATTAAATCACAAGACAAACTTTTTTTTTTTTTTTGCTTTTTCACAGTATCACAGACAAACAAACACAATTCCCTAATAAAATTAAACAACTACAGTTATCACCACTATGAGATTGTGTTTTATCTATGCACTTATCTGCAATCCCTGCATTTTGCTGTAGAACCTCGCACGCTCTCACCACAATCCTCTGTATCTCTCCTGAGGTGCAAGTGACAGCTGTTTAGACATACATTCTCTCACTCTCCGATCAGGAGTGCCAGCTAATTAAGTGAATGCATATTCACCCTCTTACCCACCCAGAATCCTGCCCTATGCTTTACAGTATCTCTGTATTAGGATCGCGTAGCAATCCTCGGTGGTTCTCCTGAGTAGAGATGAGTGAACTTTTTCGTGTCATGACCCCGGCTGTCAGTTTTTCCTGGAGCATGGCCGGGGGGTGGGGCCTCACCTCCGTGCCTCGTTCCAGGGATCACTGCACCTTTATCTTCAGGGCACTTCCGTTCATGTGGTGCCAGTTATAATTCTGCTCTGCAGTGTGCCACTGGTCCCTGTAAGTTCTGATCCTACCTCCCGTACTGACTACATTTGTCCTACCTGCCTCACGTCCTGACTGTGTCTGCTCCCCTCGCCTCCTGTCCTGACTGTGTACGTTCTCCCTGCCTCCCGTCCTGACTTTCCGTCCCCTCTGTTTTCTGTCCTGACCTCCTCCGTTCCTCTCTGACTCCCATCTTCCTTGTTGTTCCGTCTTCTTGTACTTCCTACTATTACCTGCTCTCCTGGCTCCCGACTTCGGCTTGTCCATAAACTCTGTGTTTCTATGCTCCCCCGGTCTTTGACGTTCCCTCTCGGCTTCCTGACTCTGTCTCCATCTGACCCCTAGTACCTTGTCGACCTGGTTCTGACTCCGGCCCATACGACCATCCACTTCTTCCACTGGGGAGATTTGTGCCCTTTAGTGGAAGATTGCTGTCAGCACTCTCCTGGTGCTCCGGCTTCCCCTGCTGATTTGTTAAGTCTAGTGCCATCTAGTGGGGAATTCGTACCTAGCATTCTCCTGGTGTTGCAGCTCCCCATGCTGGTTCATTACAGTTCGATAAAGGTTCGCCAACTTCAAATTCAGTACAAGCCATAGATTATTAGCTCGGTCTCGGTAACATGAGCACTTTCTCCAAAAGGAAAATGAGAACATGCGATGTCGGCACCAATTTGTGAATGTTAAAGATTAGCAAAGGTGCTGCTGCTAGACAGTTAGCTTAGCTAGCTGTTTAATCATGGGTATTTGAGATAGATAGGAGAGCGATAGTGTAGAATAGGGACTTGCAGTGTAGGGACAAGTGTGTGCCATAAATCTGCATTTCATTATATAAATAGGTATTGCTACTTGTGAGTGCCTGCTAAAGAGATGCCAGTGAACGATCTAAATCATTATTGCTACTTATTATTGCCAGCTCCAAGTTAGCCAGTGAACCACATTTCTAGGTATTGTTGCTTATCAGTGCCTGCTCTAAATTTGCTACTGAACTAGCTAAATAGGTCTTGGCACATTTCAGTGCCTACTCCAAACTACGCAGTGAACCAAATTTCTAGGTATTGCAACTTATTAGTGCTTTCTCCAAATTATCCACTGAACCACATTTCTAGGTATTGTTACTTATTAGTGCTTGCTCTAAATTTGCTAGTGAATTACTTAAATAGGTATTGGCACTTTTTAGTGCTTGCTCCAAATTATGAAGTGATCCACACTTCTAGTTATTGCACCTTATTACTGCCTGCTCCAAATTTCACGGTGAACCACATTTCTAAGTATTGTTAATTATTAGTGCCTGTTCTAAATTTGTTAGTGAACAAGCTAAATCGGTCTTGGCACTTTTCAGTGCCTGCTCCAAATTACCCAGTGAACCACATTTCTAGGTGTTATTATTTATTAGTGCCTACTCCAAATTTGCCAGTGAATTAACTAAATAGGTCTTGGCACTTTTTAGTGCCTGCTCCAAATTACCCAGTGAACCACATTTCCAGGTATTGGTACTTTTTGCTGCCTTTCCAACATTGCCATCTCAGGCAAAAATAAATATCTTTTGTGTCAGGTATCTGACAGGTGTGGGCATAGGGTTGCAAAACATCTATTTCAAAGGGGAAGGGTACATCAACCATAAGTGGTAAATCACGGCAAGGTTGTGGTGGAAAGGTGAATAGGTGGGGTGTTTGAGGTGTATGTGTGGAACGTTCTACTCTTAGTCAAAGCTCTACTGAGCAAACACTGGCTCATCCTATCCCTAGGGAAATGAGAACAACTTCCATTGCTGGACAGCCTACTCCACTAGATTTCTTTGGCAGCTGTACATCGCTTCTACTTCAAAATGAGGGTGACAAACAGCATGTGCTAGAGTGGATGGCAAGCGCTGCATCAAGTAGCCTTTTTTCCTCTTGCTGTAACTCAACATCGCACACAGTTCATTCTTTAGAGGTGCCACCCCAATTACACTTGCTTTCCCATGTGTCACAAATCTTCAACTGGCAAACCACACATGAGCAAGTCTGCAGAGCTGTTCACACATTCTATCCCATGGGCATCGGAGGTCTGCTCCAAAGATTCCTAGACTCAAGAGGAAGTAAGCATCCGTACCAATGCCCAAAATCTTTGACAGCTGGATCCTGACCTAGAAGAACTAGGGTCTGAGCAGTATCCTGACCCTCGTCAACTGACGTTAACCCCCCGGTGGTGCAGGTGATGATGAATCTGATGATACTCAGATGCCTGAGGCTCATGCGTACTGTTCTGGTCAGGAAGAAGAAGAGTGGGACAACATAGAGCATGATGATGAAGTTGTAGATCCCACCTGGTCTGAACTCAGAGGCACTCAGCTGAGTAGCTCAGCAGATGAGGAGGAGGAGGATGAAGATGAGGAGGTTATGCTGGTGATTCCCACACAAACACCTAGTGATGCAACCATGAGAAGCACTGGATCCTCAGACACAACTCTGGCTGTAGCCAGCAGCGGTTGCGGGTCTACAGTTTGCAGGAAGGATTGTATAGCTTGGGCCTTTTTTGAGACCACAAAGGATAACTCAACTTTTGCTATCTGCCAAAGTTGAAAACAACAACTCAGTAGAGGCAAAATTAAAAAAAAAATTGACTAAGACCTGCATGAATCAGCACACGCGCAACCAACATGCATTACTGTGGGAATCTTACTGCACTAAAATGTGGACTGCCGGGCGTACCTTGTTAGTGTTGGCCATAAATTTACTTTGATGCAATCTAGTCATGCATCCCTCTTAAACTGTCTGCAGTCCAAATTATGAGTCACTCGTGGTAGCATGCATACCACTCTCTTTCACTCACACTAGAGACGTACTCAGATATGAATAGAATGTAAGACTGCTTTATTCCGGAAGTTGTACAAATATTTAAACGGACTTATTGGCTAGGTGCCAAGAATACGTAACACGTCTCCTATTGCATAAAGTAGAACAGCTTATTCTGTGATATACAATTTACTGTAATGTGCTTGGTTCCTCATTTATATTAAGCAATGTCAGCATGATTCACTTGTCACAAGAATAGCCCAGACTGTCTGAGTCTTATGTCCAAATGCAGAACTAGATGTGGTAGACAGTCTGAAACAGAATCTTAAATCTTGGTTTTTGGATATTTTCATATATACTCCTAATAGTTCATAATCTTGTCCTTAACAGTCCCCCCTTTGGAGATAGCCAAAAGTCTTTCCTTACTTTCCCAAGTCTATTGATCTGTCCTAATGGTTACCTCACTCATGAGATAACCCATCCCTTGTGGATGAATCTCCCCACCCAACAGACTATGCATAGGAAGCCAGATCCTGACCGTATTCTCTGGACTGTCCTCATGGCTATGTTCCACTGGCTCACGTTATTCAGGAAAGGGGAACGTGGCAGTAGTCCTTTAATTGGCTAATATTTATCAGGGTTGGTTTCAACCAAAGTCTCATGCTCCTCAGTCCTCAGGCGGTAATGGTGGGACATCATCAAAGATGGGATGCACAGTTGTCTTCTGGTCCACAGGCTTAGATATAATCGTCCTGGCACAAAGTATCGGGTAGAAGAGGGAAGACAGCCATCTGGTCTCAGGTCCGACATCTCTTTGTAGTGGAATTCATGGATCTTCATCCGAAAGAAAAAGAGTGAGAGAAGAGGGAGAAAGAGAGAGAGAAAGATTGAGAAGAGAGAAAGAGAGAGAAATATTGAGAAAAGAGAGAGAAAGAGAGGAAAAGAGAGAGGGGAAAAAAGGAGAGAGAAAAGAAAAGAGAAAAAAATCTAGATCTGGCTGGATCTGGAGGAGAAAACTCAAAAACGTGTATTAGGCAAATGTTTAAACAAACAACAAGCTTAGTTGAAGTATCTGGGGGTACTTCTAAACAGAATTTCATAGGGTCTCAACCTAGTGGTCCCTGCTGGGGTGTGTCTGACACTGAACAATTCAAGGGGAAGACTCTCATGCCCTTGCCTTCTACACTGCCCCATCTTCCCAACCTTCCCTCTATTCTGTGGCTGGTATGGGGTGTGTAGAGTCAGTTCTGTGTCTAAGGCCTGCCATATCTCTTTGGCTGGCAGTGAAAGCAGGTCACTAGCCACTTTCTATGGTCTCCGGGAGTTCATATCTGCACACTATCTCCGTGAGAAGTTTCTTCATCGTTGTCTTCGCGGATTGGTTCTTGACAGGAAACGCTTCTGGCCATCCGGAAAAGATATCTATCACCACCAAGACGTATTCGAATCCTCCTGAGTGAGGCATCTGGATGTGATCTATCTGTATGCGCTGGAAAGGGTACAATTGCTTGGGTGTACACTTCTGAGGTGTCTTCTCCGTTTTCCCAGGGTTGCATCAGGCGCAGACCAGACATCCTTTCGTGTAGTTTGCTGCTGCAGTGGAAAATACAGGTGCGTGATAGTATTCTCTCACAAGATTGTGCATCTTCATCTTTGACTGATGTGTAATGCCATGGGCCCATCTGGCCACCATCGGGTAGAGAGCACGCGGAAGGCATGGTTTCCCTTTTTCCAGTATCAGATATTTCTCATTCTGTACTGCTCCATCTTGGATCCATTTTTCTTTCTCTTCTTTCGAGGCCTGCTTCTGAAGAATACGGACCATGTCTTCCCAAGACTTTCCATCTTTCCCCTCTTATTGTTCTTCAGGATTGGTTAGGGAGCATAACTTGGTCACTTCAGTGACGAGTGCTTGCAGTGCTGCTCTTTAGCTGTTCTGTCAGCGAGGGCATTTCCCAGTGCTTCCTTTGAAGTTCCCCCAGTGTGGGCCTTGACCTTGATCACCGCGACTGTATCTGGCAATAGCAAAGACTCCATCAGTTCTTTTACGGCCTTGTGGTGGCATACAGGTGTTCCATTTGTGGTGATGAAGTCTCTCGCCTTCCATATTGGTCCATAATCGTGAGCGATTCCCCATGCAGAGCGGGAGTCAGAGTAAATGTTCACCTTCTTTCCAGCCGCCATCTTGCAGGCTTCAGTGAGAGCGCGTATCTCAACTTCTTGAGCAGACAAGGATGCGGGTAGTGCCTGTGTCATCATCACAGCATCTTCTGTTACCACCGCTATACCCGTGCGAAACTGCCCCTCTTTATCTGCATATCTTGATCCATCCACAAAGAGGGTTAAGTCAGGGTCTTCTAAGGGTGTATCTTTCACGGTATCGAATCCAGAGGTTTCCTGCCTCATGAGAGCAAGGCAATCATGCTGTGCTATGCCTACCGACTACCTCTTCCACCAAGGTGTCAGAGGTGGGACACTCCCCCCATGGGAGAGGGAGGAGAGTAGCAGGGTTAAGGACCACACACCGGGAGATGGTAACGTTGTCAGGAAGCAGTAGGGAGCACTGTATCCGCAAGTGACGAGCGGAAGAGAGATGCTTCGGCTGAGTCTGTGCCAGGATGGCAGTAATGTCATGTGGAGCCTTGATCTTCAACTGATGACCTAAAACGATGTCAGAGGTCTTGTCCAACAGCAGGTGGGTTGAAAACACCGCTCTCATGCAGGATGGTGCTCCTCGGGCGACAGGATCCAGTCTGGCTGAGTAGTATCCAATGGGCCGCTGTCTTCCTCCATGGGACTGGGTCAAAACCCCCGTTGCATGTCCTGCTTTTTCCATGACGAACAGGCAGAATGTTTTTTGATAGTCCGGCAAACCCAGGGCTGGTGAGGAAGATATGATATTTTTCAGCTTGTAGAATGCATCTATAGCCTCCTCTGTTAAACTGAATGGCTGATTCTTCAAGCATTTATATAAAGGCTCCATCATCAGAGAGGCATCCATTATCCACGGTCGACAATATGACGTCATCCCTAGGTAGGATCGCAGTTGAGTGTGATTTTGGGGAAGTGGTATTTGCTCAACGGCTGACTTCCTGTCTGCAGTTAAATGTTTAGTTTGATGCGAGATGCAGTGTCCCAAGAACACAACTTTTTCCTGGCAGAATTGGAGTTTGTTTTTGGAAGCTTTACATCCATTCAGTGCAAGGAATTGTAGTGAGATTGAGTTTTCTTGGGCTTCCTCCAGGAAATCACAGCAGAGGAGAAGATCATCGACATATTGAAGCAGGACTTCATTGGGGTGAGTGATCCTCCATGGTTCTAATACATCAGTCATTGCTTGGCTGAACATGGATGGATTGTTCTGGGCCCCTTGGGGCATCACTGTCCATGTATACTGCTGGCCCTCATGGGTAAAAGCAAAAAGATGTTGACAATCTTCACTTAATGGGACACTGAAAAAAGCATTAGCTAGATCCACTACGGTGAAACAGGAGGCAGTAGATGGATGCCTGCCAGTAGAGTATGTGGGTTAGGCACTATTGGAGTGTCCAGTACTGTGGCTTCATTAACTGCATGCAAGTCTTGGACCATTCTGTAGGTGGCTGGCTCTCCCTTTCTTGTTTTCTTTTTTACTGGAAACAACGGTGTGTTGCAGGGAGATTTGGTTGGTATGATTGTTCCATTCTTGAGATGGCATTCTAACTGATGATAAATAGTAGCAGACTGTTGAATTGAGAGTGGGTATTGTGGCTTGCGGGGGAGTAAAGGGGGCTTTACACGCTGCAACATCGCTAATGCGGAGTCGTTGGGGTCACGGAATTTGTGACGCACATCCGGCCGCATTAGCGATGCCGTTGCGTGTGACACCGATAAGCGATTTTGCATCGTTGCAAAAACGTGCAAAATCGCTAATCGGCGACATGGGGGTCCATTCTTAAAAATCGTTACTGCAGCAGTAACGAAGTTGTTCCTCGTTCCTGCGGCAGCACACATCGCTGCGTGTGACGCCGCAGGAACGAGGAAGCTCCCTTTACCTGCCTTCCGGCTGCTATGCAGAAGGAAGGAGGTGGGCGGGATGTTACGTCCCGCTCATCTCCGCCCCTCCGCTGCTATTGGGCGGCGGTTCAGTGACGCTTCAGTGACGTCGCTGTGACGCCGCACGGACCGCCCCCTTAGAAAGGAGGCGGTTCGCCGGTCACAGCGACGTCGCCGGACAGGTAAGTATGTTTAACGGCTCTGGGCGATGTTGTGCGGCACGGGCAGCGATTTGCCCGTGTCGCGCAACAGATGGGGGCGGGTACCCACACTAGCGATATCAGGACCGATATCGCAGTGTGTAAAGTAGCCTTAAGGCTCCTAGTTTAAGCCACCAGCCAACAAATCAATTGCATCTGATGTTTCTTCCTCTTCCTGCATCACTGCCAAAACTAATTTTACACAGGTCTGCGACCGCAAAACCTCCACTTGTTTATGCGCTACCATTGTGGTGAGTGAGAGTTCGTTAGCTGTTACAGAAGTGACCATGCCTGGTGATTTTTGACCCATGTGAGACACATAGCACACCATATGTTTCTCAATCCAGCATTACATCTCCACCTACACCTCCCTCACAGTCCACCGGTCGGTCATGCACAGCATGCTACACCCTCGATCAGCACAACAGCCAGTCCTCAGTCCAGCGCACAGTTTTGGTCACATAAAAGATAATTTCCTACCACACATGCAAAAGCAAAGAGTTTGAACTTCACCATATCTAAACTATTGGCTACGGAAATGCTGCTTTTTCGCCTGGTGGACGTAGACGATTTCCAAAACCTGATGGCCGTGGCAGTCCCCCAGCACCAGTTGCCCAGTTGTTGAGGAGGGCCTTTCCATCAAATACTTAACCTCTTGACATAGGGGGTTGTGGGAAATTGCTTATGAAACGTATTATTTCACCTTACATAGTTTGTACAGATACATACACGTGGCACACATCACAGATGGCTGCCGTTTCCTGTCTTTTACACCCTGCCCTGGTATGCAAGGAATGCAAGGAATGTCCGGATGTAAGAGAATCACCATATAAGTAAAAGACTAACCTCACTGATGACCTCAAGGACCAACCCCACTGATGACCTTATAGATCAACCCACTGACCGCCCACGGATCAGCTCATTGACCAAACACTAATGAATGGACACATCCACGAATGCCCACTGTAGAGTCGACCATGCCCCTTTTCCTAGTTTATTTAAGTCCATGTTCTTGGAATAAATCTGTCTCTCTCTCGGTGCCATTTACTCTGATCAAGAAGAGATTTCACATCTGACTCTGTCCGGTGTTAACTCTTTTAAGCATGCACTTGATTCACACTAATTCGGTCAGGAGAAGGCAACTCATGAATCTTTGTAAGAGTTCACTCTAACATAGTCATCATTACTTCTCTAATAAAGCTGTGCCTGCGCTACATCATCAGGTCACAGTCAACATGACCTTCTCTTTGACAATCTTTGTGTGTCCCAGGTTGCATTTCCCCACTGACACCTAGACTAGCAAGTATGGTCAGGGGCGTTACATCTCACTGACTGGGCACTGGGTTAAGTGGGCTTTACACACTACGATATATCTAACGAGATGTCGGCGGGGTCACGTCGTAAGTGACGCACATCCGGCATCGTTAGTGATATCGTAGCATGTGACAGCTATGAACGAGCAGAAATACTCACCTTCTTGTTCATCGTTGACGCGTCGCTCATTTTCTAAAAATCGAACGTCCAGTTGTTCATTGTTCCCAAGGCAGCACACATCGCTCCGTGTGACACCCCGGGAACGATGAACACAGCTTACCTGCGTCCTGCCGGCAATGCGGAAGGAAGGAGGTGGGCGGTTTGTTTACGTCCCGCTCATCTCCGCCCCTCCGCTTCTATTAGCCGGCCGCTGTGTGACGTCGCTGTGACGCAGAACGTCCCTCCCCCTTCAGGAAGTAGATGTTCGCCACCCACAGCGACGTCGTTCGGGAGGTATGTGTGATGGGGGTTTACAGCATTGTGCGACACGGGCAAGAAATTGAAACGATGGGGGCAGGTGCGATTGCAAATGCGATCGCACGATAAATTGTAACGTGTAAAGCAGCCTTTACTCTAGTGGCTTTGGGGGCAGGTGGGGAAGGGGTTGCTTCCCAAGTCTTGAAATCCCCAAGGCTTGTGGAACAAACCTCTAGATCTACCGCTTCCTCCACCTCCTCTAGGGCCTCCACCTGCACCCTCAACCTCTCCCTTAATGTGACATGTGTTCCAACAGTGCAGCGAGAATCCCTCAACCTCTGTACATCTTAACCAAGGCTCAATTCAATCAGGCAGTGCTGAAATTAATATGCATTGGAGAATGCAGTTACACAGCTGCAGAGTTGTGGACCACTATCCGGGCTGAGTTTGATTAATTGCTGCCACCACTAACCTGGAGCCAGGGAAGGCCGTGTGATAACATTGCATGCCTGGTGGTGTCCCTACACCTGGGTGACATCACACATGTGCCTTGCATGGCTCATGTCCTCAACCAGCTTGTACAAAAATTTGTAGCCCACTATGCCAGCCTGGGTGCGCTTCTGCTGAAGGCATGGTCGCTGTGTGCTCATTTCCACTGTTCGCACGCCACGGCTAATTGACTTTCAATGCTACATAGGTCCTTCAGCCTGCCGGTTAACTGGTTGATATGTGATATGCCAACATGTTGGAATTCTACTCTGTACATTTTTCAGTGACTGTGGCAGCAGCAGCAAACCCTGGTACACTATGCCATGAGGCATAGTCTGGGACTAGGCAGTGCGGATGTGTGGCAAATCACGATTGTGGAATGGGCACAGATGAAACACCTCAGCACCCTCCTGTACAGTTTCAGAATGGCTACAAAGATGGTTAGCGCTGACGATGCCATCATCAGCATTACTATTCCACTCATCTACATGTTGGAGCACACTTTGAATAGTCTGAGGGAGGAGGTGATGGTCCCAGAGGAAGAGGAGAAAGCAGAGGAAGATAAGGAAGGGAAACCATTTCCTGTAAGGTCCGGTCACCGCTTATCCCTGGACCTGGCTCCTCTGACCAGTTTTGATCCTACTTCTGGCTGGTAATGGCTCCATTCCTGATTTCTAGTTCTCTCTTGCTACACCTGTTCCCATCAAAGCTGCATTAAAACAGGATTACTGGATACACTCTGCTTTCCTGGCCTCTCTTCAGGTGGATTTGTCTTTACTCTGCTTCAAGGGATGTGCTCCAAGAAGGGTCTCAAGTCTGGCTGCACTTATACTACGACCAGCACCACGTAAGCCAGCACCTGTTACCAGTGTGTACACAGTCCTATAGACTTTGCTCTGTTCAGGACTTCTTTAATCTGTTTTGAGTAGTGATGAGCAGATCCGGATCGGCAAAATCCGGATCCACACGGTTTGAGCACCCGATCCGAGTCCGACCCGGACGCGGGATTCCGGGTGCACGATCCGAATCCGTTTTTTTTTTTCTCTCTCTCTCTTCTCTCTCTTCTCTCTCTTCTCTCTTCTTTCTCTCTCTCTCTCTCTCTCTCTCTCTTTCTCTCGTCCCCGGATTCTACTCCCCATTGACATATATGGGGCCGAACTCCAGATCGGATCCGGACTTCTTGCTCAACCCGCCGGGTGGCCGCCGGACCCGGATTTTTCACTATCCGCTCAACTCTAGTTTTGAGCTCTAAGGAGAGTCCTTCTATAGACTTAGGGCATCACTTCAACCACTTACTTGCACATACTTTGCTGCACTGTTATTGCACCTGTCTGAATACCCACTTGAATCAAAACCCATTTTGTCTCAGTTCAGTCCCACGCCATTGGCCCTCATGGAAGCTTCTGACACATGAGCGCCTTCTTGCTGTACTATCTGCAACATGATGTCTGTATTGTTAGGATTAGAAATTGTGCTGACTACCGGGTTGCCACTCTGTTAGATCCACGGTACAAGTGTCAAGATGATTCCCCCCTGGGAAAAGGATACATGGATGCTGGAGTATCAAAATAAGCTTGTAGACTATCTGACAAGTAACAAGGCCAGACGTGCAGGTCCACAGGATACCTAGGCTACATATGGTGAGTGTTTTATGGTGACTTCAGCCTTTATCTTCTGACTGTGAATGGCGACAATTCTGGGTGGATTCCCAGGCTGCTATTTTTAGGCTGGGGGCCCAATAACCATGGGCCTCCCCAGCCTGAGAAAACCAGCCCCCAGTTGTCAAGCTTTATCTTGGCTGTGTATCAAAATTGAGGGAAGACTGCATGCTGTTTTTTTAAATTATTTATTCAAATAATTAACAAAAAAGCTGCATGTGGTCCCTCTTATTTTGATATACAGCCAAGATGAGCAAATGGCTGGAGGCTATATGAGGGTTAATGAGTGGATCCAAAAGTAGTCTTACATCCATGCGGGATTCATGAGGTGAGGTCACTGAGTTCATTGAGGTCCCCTGAGGTCAAGTTACTTGCGGTCACAGGTGGAGGACCGTGGGAATCTCCATTTGTGACCGCAAATTATCTGAATGATGTCACCGCTTATCCCTGTGGCTCAGTCTCTGTCTGAAGTCACAGTGGATGGTCATATTCCATGGTAGTTCGCTGTCAGTTCAGCTGTAGCAGAGCTGGAATCATTGTGGGACCTCGTGTGGATTACATTGGACCTGTGTGTTTTAGGGGTTAATAAAGTTGTGAAAGAGGGTGCTTTTTGTATTTTATTTCAAATAAAGGATTTTTTCTGTGTTTGTGTTTATTTACTTTCACTTACAGATGAAATCAAGGAGCGACAGGAGGGAAAGAGAGTACCCCATAAGTGCTATTCAAGGAAACACTATGACCAAAGTCAGGTGCAAAAAGTCATAATCTTTATTTAGTACAAAAAAGATCCACATAAAATAACACCAAGACAATCATCCAAGAGTATATAAATAATCAATTAAGAAACCAGGGAAAGAGGTAAAAACCCAGAGCACATGAGGGGGCAGTCAGGTCAGAGGAATCACCATGAGGGAGAACTATGTGATCAAATCACACATGTGGGGAGACATTCCCAGTGAAAGACACATGTGGATAAATAATATTGAAGTTACTTTACTTACTCATGGTGAGACCTCAGACGGACGAACGCCACCACACACCGACGCGTTTCAAATCTTCTTCAGGGCAGTGCGGTATCACAGATGAGTAGGTGGTCTCAGAGATGCCTCCCATTACTAATCTAGGGCTTAGTGGCAGATGTGAGCTGTGATTAAACCCGTATTACCCTAATTGCCAATGCCCTAGGGCAATCGGGATGAGCCTGGTAAAGTGTAGAGATTTTCTGTCTTGGCTCTCTCTCTGTATGTTGAGAGTTATTGACAGGATCATGACTAGAGTCTCTCATTGTCATCTGAGACTCTACATTTTAAATGTGTTTTCTTTCTTTGGGTGTGGCAAGAGTTAATGTCAGTTTTCCTTGCCAGCAGCTTTTGACTCCTGGTGAGGTGTTTCCGATTTAAACCACTCCCAGTCCTTTTATTTACCATCTGCTTCCAGCAGAGAGTGGCACCCTCTGCTGCTTCCAGCAGAGGGTGCCAGTTATACTCTTTGCCATTTGGATCCTGGGTCTGGAGGTGGAAGGAGCTGCTGAAGGCCTTGCTATTGGTAGTGGTGTAGGCTGCAGTGTTGATGCCTGACTGCAGTCTAGTTGGAGTTAGTCTGTTGTTGTTTTCCCCCTGTCTTACCTTCCCTTGGTTTGTTGTTTTAGTGCAGCGGTGGAACTATACCTTCCCACTCATTAGTCAGGGCTTACCACAGGGTCTCTCAGGGCTTCAGGTTCCTTCTCAGCGACAGGTGAGGAACCTATATAGTGACTGGCTAGGAGAAAAGGGTACAGCAGCAGGTAAGTGGAGGATGTCTCCATCTTCCCTCTCACTAGCATTAGGGCCCACCATTGTTAACCCCTTCACCCCTGGCCATTTTTTTCTTTGCTCCCCTTCTTCCAAGAGCCGTAACTTTTTTATTTTTCTGTCAATTTTGCCATATAAGGGCTTGTTTTTTGCGAGATGAGTTGTACTTTTAAATGAAATCATAAGTTTTACCATATAGTATATTGGAAAACGGCAAAAAAATTCCAAGTGCAGAAAAATTGCAAAAAATAAAAAGTGCGATAACATGATTTTTTTTGTGGATATTTAACTTACCATGTTCACTATATGGTAAAACTGATGCATTGATGTGATGCCTCAAGTTGGTACGAGTTTGTAGACACCAAGCATGTATAGGTTTACTTTCATCTAAGGGGTTAAAAAAAAAAATCAAAAGTTCTCATTTTTTGGGATCTATGGCTCAGTGATGGCTTCTTTTTTGCATCTTGAACTGACTTTTTTAACAGTACCATTTTTGCACAGAAGTAATGTTTTGATCGCCTGTTATTGCATTTTGTACAAAATTTGCTACGACCAAAAAACGTAATTTTGGCATTTGGAATTTTTTTACCACTACGCCATTTACCGATCAGATTAATTGATTTTATGTTTTGATAGATTTGGCTTTTCTGAATGTGGTGATACCAAATGTGTGTACATTTTCTATTTTTTTAACCCTTTAATTTTCAGTGGGATGAAAGGGGGTGATTTGAACTTTTGGGGGGTTTATTTATTTTTTAAAAAAAAAAATTTTTTTTTACTTTATTTTATTTTACTAGTCTGCCTAGTCTGATCGCTCATTCATTTCTGCTGATCACAGCTACACAGCTGTGATCACCAGAAATACTCATCTCTTGTTACAAGCAGCACTCGGCCGCCTGAAACAGATAGTGAGTCAAGTGAGCTACAGGAGTCATCACATAACCCTGTGCTACCATAGCAACCATCGGCTCACAGTGATCACATCACAGTGCCGCCGGTGGAGCCAGGTGAGTGAATATTTACCGCAACATTTAAATTGCACTGTCCCATTTTGACAGTGCGATTTAAGGGTTTAACAGGCACAGGTGGATCGCACAGGTGATTACACTATGGTGCCTTAGGTCACAACATTACGTCCTGTGGTCGTTAAGGGGTTAATGTGTCCCTGGTATACTCCTTGTTTGTGTTGGTAAAACCCCTATCTGTTGTGTGTTTTACCTCAGGCTTGACCTTCGCTAAGCTTGTGGCATGACATTGTCACATTTAATGGATGCAGGAATCCTGGGCGGCTGCAGGTTGCTAGTTGTATGCTGTGGGGCCCAAAAAGCATGGGTCTCCCCAGCCTGAGAATACAAGCCCCAGCAGTTGCGCTTTATCTTGACTATGTATCACAACTGGGGGAAGACCGCATGCCATTTTTTAAATCTAATTTATTGAAATAATTTAAAAAAAAGCCACATGCGGTTCCTCCTAATTTGATGCACAGCCAAGATAAGCGCACGAGTGGGGGCTGCAGTCTGTAGCCACGAGCTTTATCTGTTCTTGTATCAATGGATGAGGCCCTATGCCAATTTTATTTACTTATTTATTTTATACCACAATATAGATGCACAGACAGGGTTTGTGTTTCCAACCAATCACACATGCTGTCTGGGGGCAGGGTCTTACTGCAGTCAATCAGAGACACTGGGGGGTGGAGAAAGCAGTGAATATGTATGAGGGAAAATCAGCAGCCCCGGAAGTACAGCCACGGGAGCAGTTTTTGCCGCGGGGAGTCTCGGTAAGTATGCTGTGCTTTAACCCTTTTGCTTACTTTTTTTTCCAGTGATTTTCCTGGCCAATCACAGCCATGTCAATAGTTGATATGGCTTTGATGGGGCCAGAAGTAGGTTTTCTTCAAATGAAAACTTACTGAACATTACCGTCTTTTGAGCTTGTTTGGTAAGCCAAGCCTGAACGAACCGGCCAAGGCACATACCAAATCTGGCAAATTCGAACCAAACAGGTTTCCTCATCTCTAGTTGTAACAATGAACAAAGAAAAGTGTAAAAAATGTTTTAAAAATGCAAATATTAGACAGTGTCTGCTTTGTCTCTGTACACAAAATGAATGTAGAGCTTCTTGCATACAGTATATACTGTAACTGAATGTGGTAGAACTGGGATTGGAATAAGGTAAGGCAGCAGTAGTGTGGATGTGGATGTCTATCAGTACACAGGAGTATAAAGGAACGTTCCCATGCTTAGGAATAGCAGCATTTTGGGTACAGCATGTTTTTCACTGCCTTCAAAAACACTGTGTTGTACAGTACAAGCACAGTGGATGGGATATATAGAAATCTCATGCCCACTGTGCTTCTTTTTTCTACCGTGTAAACTGACATGTGGCGCAGCTTTCCCAGCTGCAGCATGTCAATTTATGCTTGCAGAGGCGGGAGTAATCTCAGCAGGGAGAACACAGTAAAAGTCTGCAACGCCCCAAACACTGATTGTGGGCATGGACTCTGCATTCTCCTGTGAAGAACACGTCTCCCAGGATCGTGGGAATGTAGCCTTAAGATCTAATGTACAAAATACTGACCACAGCTCCTCTCATTCCTCACGTGGCCAGATGGAGTCCCGGCTTGTTAGTTTGACGCTGGGTGTTATTGATTTTACTGCACATGTCAGTGTACCGCCCCCGTGTCAGCGGCCGAGCCGCTCGGATCTGGAACCACGGTGGCTCGAGGGGTCCCCGGACCCAGAGGGGGGTTGCACGGACACCCGAATTTAAAAGGGGGGATATGTACAGGGGGGTTAGAAGTTTGTGATGCCACCCACGGTGCGTAGTAAGTGGAAGTACCACCGCTGCTGTTGGGAGCGCCCGGTGGTGGTGGTATGGCAGCAAGGTGTTTAACCCTTCCGTGGGTAGGGGGTTTTGCCCCCGGGGCCCGGTGATGGTAGTGAAGGGGTGGCGTTGGAGAGGATAGGGTTTTCTGCATACTCACTCAGTCCAAGAATACTGACACCGACAACTTGTAAACCAGAATTCTGAGCACCGCAGCAGCATTGAGGCAGCATGCATGGATCCGTGCCCCTTGGTGTTGCTTGTTAGCCTGTGACCTTTTCCATGGCACTTTCTTCACTATTTGGACCCTGTAGTGTGGAACTAGTTGGGTCCCGCTCACCCGTATGGCTAGCGGAGTGAGCTTGCTCTCAGGGTTCACGCTTGGGATTTTCTGGACTATGTATTGGGAAAGTCCTATCACCTTGTTGCGCTAGTACCCTGATTCTGGAGCGGGTGGAGGATGAATCTTGAAGACTTCACCCTCTTCGGGTAAATTACCAGGATGCGTGAAGCTACTTCCCGGCCTAGGGTCCACGTACCCCGTTGTGCCCTGGCCCCTGCCCGGAGATGGCTCAAGGCCGCCGGCTGGCCTCCTTGGCAGATCTGTGCCCCTTGACACGATCTCCTGCGACCGGGGTTCCAGCTCCTACCAGGCACAGACCAACGTCTGCCACCTAGTATTTACAGGGAGCCCAGCTCCTGACCTCCTCTCTCCTGGTCCTGCTCCTAACACTTTCTGACTCTCCCCTACCAACCCCCCAAGTGGGTGGCCCTATTCCCTTCAGGCTCTCCAATGGTCTGGTGGGTGTGGTGCAGAGTGTTCCTAGGGTTTTGACTGGCTCTGCTGTTAGCAACATCGAAGGCCAGGGATCCGTAACCAAGGAGGATTTGAATACTGTGCAGAACGGCAGATTGCACAATACCCTGTGACGACCTGATAGTCCAGGGCGTCACATTAGCGCATATGCAGTTCTAACATTGGCTAAACAAAAAGAAAACTATGGAAGGTAGAAAAAAGAAAGTGTTTTTGCTGTCTGTTCATGAATTTACAGAAGGTTGGCCTCCAAGGCATGGACATTATGTGGGGCACTGCAGCCCGAATGTGGATGCTGCCCCCTGACTGCTGGCCCCCTCCTGTGGAAAATAGGTGATCCCCCTTTAAGAGACCTCTCGACTCTGTCACTTCCCCAGATGCGTCATTGGTTCCTCCCTCCGCAGCTTGCTGCACAGGATCAAGGGAGTTTTTTCCTGGCCACTCTCACTGAGGACCCGGACCAGTTTGGACTGCCGGTATTATGGACCCGCTCATGGATGCGGTAAGAGAGCGCATCGGCAGGGAGGGGAGCGGATGGCTCACAGGGCTTTTACCTGTGGGCAGCTTCCTCTCTGCCGAGGTTCAAGCGTGCGGCGCCGGCGAGCGGAGGTCTAAGAGACATACCCGCCCACCGGCCCGTTTGAGCCCGCCACTGAATTCAAAAAGGAGCGCGAAGAAAAGCTCTTCGCGCTCCCAGCTTTTACCCCCGCCCACCTGCCTTAGCTCGGCTGCCGGCGCCATCGGGAGGGACGCTCCAGGGGACAGGAGAACAGCACAGGCTGACGGTACCTCTGCACAAGCAGCAGGCAGCTGCACGGGGATAAGGGGAGCCGCTTTCCCTCAGATTTCACTAAGCAGCATTCCCCCAACCGTCCTGCCCGTAGTTGCCATGGGAGGAAATAATACATGCCTGAGTTCTTCTGGTTCTAGCGGTGCTTCAGCAGACATGAGAGCACCGCTTGAGCCGGCACCTCTAGCTCAAAGGGAGGGTGGAGGAGGGCCCATAAATGTGCCACAGGTGGATGGACAGTTGGTCCTGTGGCCCCCACCTGATCAGACACCGCCACCATCACAGTTGAGCCAGCCTTTACTTATTGCCCCACTAGGTTCTGGTATAGTCTCGCAGCTTAATCCCCCCAATGTAATTTGTACCTCACCAATTGGCTCCCTTTGTAAGGGGGATGGGGCCAGTTCGCCACTTGGCCTGCAGAATAGCCTCCTACAGATGAGGGCGGGGGTGATTAGTGGAGGCTACCAGAGCATATCACGGTCACGTGCTGGGACCCCGGCCACGGCTATTGCAGGTGGTGCGGGCAGCCAACGTGGGCGTGCTTCCTCATCATCATCATCTGACGAGCAGCGCGCGCGTAGGCACAGCAGGCGGCGCATCAGCAGCCGTCGCCACAGCAGATCTAGGTCTAGGCGGCGTAGCCGGCGTTCCAGGTCCTCACGCTGGCGCTCCCCCTCTTCCTCAGATGAATCCCCAGAGAGGTCACGCAGAAGACGGAGAACACCAACCGCTTCAACTGTGCAGCGTGGGGATGTGGGTCCAACATCCGTGGACCAGTTCCAGGATCTGGGAAACACAGTTTCTTCGACGCACGGTGAGTACCCTTACGTGGGGGTCTGGAGTGGGGTTGGGTCCACCGGGGCCGCGCCTAGGGATCCGACTCAGGTTCAAAAAGTCTTCGTGAACCCGAAATTGTTGCAGATTCCCGAGGGGTCAAAACTAACCCCTCCTGGTCCGGACCTCTACAAAGGTGGTCTTTTCTGTGGGGTCCCTCCCCTGGGTTCCCACCTTGAAGTGCAGGTGAAAGAGTTAATTTGGGCCAACAGTTACGTCGACATCTGGTCATTAATATTGACAGACCAGCATTCGGTTGACCGGGAACGGCGGCCGGGCGAGAAGTTTTACGACCGAAAGCCAAAGGTCGCCAAGACCATTAATAACTGGTTGCAGGCGTTTGCCGTCTTGGGATGTGTCATGGGGCAACGGCACCCGGAAAGGTGCTCAGAATTGTTTATTTACATGGATAGCATCTACAGCTCGTACAAGGCCCATGGAGGGTCCGCGTGGTGGAAATACGATGAGGACTTCCGCCGCCGTTTGGACCTTCAGCCCCACCTGGGTTGGGGAGTCAAGGCCACTGACTCTTGGCTCCGCCTGATGATGGTGCAGAGGGTTATCCAGCCTTTTCCCGGGGGGGCCGACGTGCCCGGATCTCACACGGGCACGGTGGCCGTCCGCCGACCGGGAACATGTTGGTTATTTAACGACGGATTCTGTAAATACCACACCCTGTGCAAGTACAAGGACAAATGCTCGGCGTGCGGGGGGCCCCACACTGCATCTAAATGCAACAAGCCCACCCAAAAAGTCCACGGGGCTAAACCCGGGACTCGGGAACACCGTGACCCCAGTGAGCGTCACCAGGATGGAGCCGTGGCTAAGCAGGTACCCCAATAGAAGGGCTGCAGCCCAAATCAGATTCGGTTTTTCGTTCGGTTTTTTCATACCTTTCCTTTTTTCTAGGCTCCCCTCGTCATCCCCCAATCTGAAATCAGCAAGGGAAAACCCGGAAGTCATCCGGTCCAAACTGGTTAAGGAGGTGGCCTTAGGGCGTTTCCAAGGTCCGTTTAAGGCCCCACCTTTCAGTAACCTGCGGGTGTCACCCTTGGGGGTGGTTCCCAAAAAGGAACATGGACAATTCCGGCTCATTCATCACCTGTCCTATCCCAAGGGCAGGTCGGTGAATGACGGTATACCTGAGGAAGACTCGACGGTCCATTATGTGTCTTTCGATAGGGCAGTCGAATTGGTCAGGCGCGCTGGTAGGGGTGCTCTCTTGGCAAAATCCGATATAGAGTCGGCCTTCCGCCTCTTGCCTGTACATCCGGACTGTCACCACCTGCTGGGTGCGATGCTGGACGGAGAGTATTATTTCGACACCTGTCTTCCTATGGGTTGTTCCATTTCTTGCCAGTATTTTGAAATGTTCAGCTCATTTTTAGAATGGGTCGCACGCCGGGAGACAGGTTCCGAGGGGTAACCCACTATTTGGACGATTTCTTATTCGTCGGCCCCGCCGCCTCTCCGTTATGCCAATCCGTATTGAACTGTTTCCAGTCCCTGATGGGACGGTTTGGTGTTCCCCTTTCAAAAGAAAAAACCATTGGCCCAGTCACGGTCCTGTCTTTCCTGGGTATAATCATTGACACCGAAGCGATGGAGTTCAGGCTTCCCCCGGAAAAAATCCGAGGCCTGCTTGACCTTATTTCGGCGGTCATTTCCGTGGGAAAAGTTACCTTGTTGCAAATGCAGTCACTATTGGGTTCACTCAACTTTGCCTGCAAGGTCATGCCCATGGGCAGGATTTTTTCCAGGCGTCTGTCATTGGCTACTCGTGGGGTACGGCTTCCACACCATAGAATTCGAATAACAACCTCCCTAAAGAACGACTTGTTGGTGTGGCAAAAATTTTTGAGTACATACAACGGCCGCACTTGCTTTCAAGATGCGGACCGGACAAACTCGGAAGTGGAGCTTTTCTCGGACGCTGCAGGAGCCGTTGGATTCGGGGTTACTTTTGGTACCCAGTGGTGTGCGGGCAAATGGCCGGAACCCTGGGTACAGTGGGCGTGGACTGGGAACCTTACCCTGCTTGAACTTTTCCCTATAGCGGTTGCGGTCGAAATCTGGGGGGAGGCGTTGAGGAATAAGCGGATCATTTTTTGGTGCGATAATGCCAGCGTGGTGCATGCCATCAACCACTTGTCCGCCTCTTCCCCCCCAGTCATCAGCCTGATCAGATTCTTAGTTTTAAAATGCTTATCAATAAACACTTGTTTTAAAGCAAAGCATGTTCCTGGTTGCAGAAATAACATGGCAGACGCCCTGTCGCGTTTTCAATTTCAGAGATTCAGGGAGCTGCATCCATCAGCGGAGGTTCAAGGTTTGGTGTGCCCAGCAGGGATGTGGGATGTCCCGCTCAGCTGATCCCGATGATCCATTCCTCAGTGGCCCCGTCGACTTGGAGAGCCTACGGTAAGGCATGGAACGATTGGTGCGAGTCGGTGGGGGAAATTTCTGGTGCGCCTTCGGGCGACACTTTATTACAGCTTACACTGAGGTATTTGGTGTCCTTGCACAACCGACGGGCATCCGGGGCGGTTACACGCAACCGGCTATCGGGCATAGCGTTCAACTTTAAACTTAGGAACTGGCCAGATGTTACAAAGTCCTTTTTGGTGCACCAAGTCCTGAAGGGCTGGAGGAGAAGTGACATAAGGATTGACTGCAGAAGGCCCATCTCTTTTCAGCTGTTGGCTGCATTAATTAACGGGGCAAAGGTTTTGTGTAATTCTTCATACGAGTCCACTCTGTTTGCTGCGGCTTTTGGAACCGCCTTTTTCGGGGCCCTTCGGGTCGGGGAACTTGTACCGAAGGCACGGGGAAACACCGGTGGCTTACGACTGGACGATGTTTTCGTATGCGGCGACGGGTTGCGAGTACGCTTGCGTAAATCTAAGACGGATCAGGAGGGCAGGGAAACATGGTTTCCCCTGTTTTCTATCCCCGGCCCAGTGTGCCCTGGAGCTCTTGCCAGGGCTTTTCTAGCGGTCAGAACCGATGGGCCACAGTTTTTCACACATGAGGACGGTTCCCCCCTATTAGCGGGGCAGTTTTTAAATTTTTTGCGGCGCATTTTGCTCTATCTTGGCCTGCCAGCGGCTGAATTCGGGACTCATTCTTTCCGTATCGGGGCTGCCACGGAGGCTTCACGGGCAGGCATGCAAGATTCGGAAATCCAGCGGGTCGGCAGATGGCGCTCCAGGTGCTTCATGAGATACATTCGCCCTGAGTTGGTCTTAAAAGCAGGCACTGCAGAGCAGGCCTTCCACATGGATTAGGTGGTGTAACTGGGGCACGCCGGTGTGGTTTGGGAACTCATGTGTCGCTATAGCGGGATGTGGTTAGCGGGAGCATTGCAAAGGTGAAGGTACCTGTTCATCTGTTTTGGCTGTGGTTTGACATTGTTTTCCTTTCAGATACAAGCCGTCCGAGTGTGTGGATCCTAGGTCATTCATTTGTGTACTGGGCAGCTCGGGGAGCGGACTCCCGACCTGGTGGCCGGTCCTTGGGATTACTTGACATCGACGTTAACTGGAGAGGACCCGGACCAGTTTCCCGCCCACCCTCCCCTCTTTTTTGGGGTTTTTTGTTGAAAGGAGATGTGAGTTTTTCGGTTGTTTGGTATTATCAAGTCACAGCAGCGGAAGGGGTCGGAATTAAGGAGAAATGGAGGCGAAATACCCGCACCGGACGGCCGAGTGGCGGTACTTTACCTAAACCCCTGGTATATTTGGCTGGTTTAACGCCTGTTTGGAGAGCTGTGACCATAATTTTATCCCAAAAGATGAGAGCATTGATTTCCTTTGACTCTCCAAAGAAAAAAGTTAAATAAAAGGTTTGTTTTCGAAGAAAAATTGTGTCGTGGTGTCTCTTAAAGGGGAGGGGGAGTATATGTTGGGATCCTGGCAGTCTTCTCCAATTTAAAACAAATAAAACCAATCACCTTTATCTGCTTCATGGTGAAGAGGCAAATCTCATCATTGTCTCATTGCACAAATAGCTGTTTTCATGTAATATTACTGCTGTATTTCAAATAACCCACTAAATAAAATTACTCTATCTAAAATTTCTTTTTATATAAATGAGTTGACAATTTGACATTTCTCTTTTTCAGATTTAAAGCCCACATTTTCGTGCTTTCGATAACTTTGACAGAAGCATGTGTTCAGGGAGCAGCTGCTAACTTTCCTGGCTCCGTATTATTTCATATCATGCGGAAATGTACTTTAAGTAACATATGTTGAGACAAGTTTATTTTCAAAATGTAAAGAGTGTGATCACATTTTCTGTTACATAAATATACTGCATTGTAAACCTACCTTGCTGGTACACTAATGTAAAAATATAAATGGCGACATCTGTCACCTGGAACCCCTGTTATCAGCAGTAATATGGCAGCATTAACAGTGTATCGCTGCCACATCAATGAAATATACCTGCCTGTTTTGTTTTTAGTTACATAATAAAACAATGTAAATCACAAGCAAGATTACGTTTTTTCCATAACTCTTATAAATGAGACGTGGTTCTCCACTGAAATGCTTCCACCACATGATCTAACCATTGGGAACCCCAATAATTCCGAGAATGGGGAGAGGAGGTTGATTATGCACACTTCTGCTCCACTCATGCTCTATGGGAGTACCTCTACTCCACTCATGCTCCGTGGGAGTACCACTGCCCCACTCATTCTCCATGGGAGTACCACTGCTCCACTCATTCTCCATGGGAGTACCACTGCTCCACTCATTCTCCATGGGAGTACCTCTACTCCACTCATGCTCCGTGGGAGTACCTCTGCCCCATTCATGCTCCATGGGAGTACCACTGCCCCACTCATTCTCCATGGGAGTACCACTGCTCCACTCATTCTCCATGGGAGTACCTCTGCCCCACTTATTCTCCATAGGAGTACCACTTCCCCACTCATTCTCCATGGCAGTAAGTCTCCTCCACTGTCACGGTTGTCTTCCTGTTTTTGGAGACTTTTGGCAGCTTGAGGACTGGAGTCCCTTATCTCTATCTGGGACTCTGCATTTAAACGTTGTTTCGTTTCCTTTGGTATTGAAGTAGTTAATGTCAGTTTTTCTGCCAGCAGCTCTCCTGCAGTTTAGGTCACCTGTAGCTGCTGTGTAGACACCCCCCTTTGTGTTTCAATAGCCAGGTCTCCCAGCAAGCTTTGCTGACTATACAAAGCCATTTGTATGAAAGCTGCCTTGGTGGAAGGAGCTGCTGTGGATTCTCCTGGAGTCATATCCTCTCCACTTTGGTTGTGTATCCTCTGTCTCCCCTACGCTCTTGTCTCTTTAGTGCAGCAGTGAGCTTAGTGAACCTCACCCATCTCTCACTAGCCAGGGCATCTATAGGGTTTCCCAGGGACTCAAGGTGCTGTTTGGCGACAGTTTCAGAAACTTTATAGGGACTGGCTAGGAGAGTAGGGACAGCTAAAAGTGAGGATAGGAGGTGTCCATCTACCATCTCACTAGTACAAAGGGCCCACCGTTGTTATTGTTTACCTGGTATCTCCCTTGTTTGTTCTGTGATGTTTTTGAAGTGTGTTTTCCGTTGTGCATAAGACTTCGGTTGGTCTGAACGCGCTCGCCACTCTCGTTGCGTGAAACCCACTCATTCTCCATGGGAGTACCTCTGCCCCACTTATTCTCCACGGGAGTACCTTTTCCCCACTCATTCTCCATGGGAGTACCTTTGCCCCACTAATTCTTCATAATGGTGCTGTAGTTAGCTGAGCCGTGTGTTTTAAAAAAAATTGGCAGAAGCATTTTAAAAATAAAAATTTGGGTGAGGGTTACAGATGAGCGAGTATACTCGTTTCTACTCAGTAAGCACCGAGTAGTAAGGTATTCGGCTTCTCGTTACTCCGCGAGTATCCATGTGATTACTTGTTAGGAGTAGTGAGTAGGGATGGGTGATCCCGAACTAATAAAGATAGATAAAGCACATTATTAAAAAACATTCTGATCATACTTACAGGTCCTGTGATACATCCTGCAGACTGTCTCCCGGCGCTTCTGCTCCCGCGTCTGTCCGATCATTGCTGTGCCGCCCGGTAGCCAACACTCGACTACTGAAGGACCTTCAATAACGTCATAGCCATGTGACCCAATCACGTGTGAATGCTGTATTACTTCATTGGCTACAAACTGGTCACATGACTATGACCTCTTGAAGGTTCTGGTAACTGAACTTTGACAGTCACTGTGCTAGTGTCGAGCCGGTATGGCTGCACACTCCTGAAAGGAGCGGTCGGCACTCATGTCCGGAGAGTGTCAGTCCATTCGGGGTGATGCCGATACGAGACTGCACGAGTCACACGTAAGTGTCAGCCTGCATCTCACTCTGTATAGCCGCTGCTGTACATAGTGATGTAGCAGAGTTGATATTGCTCATTGCTCTCTCTGCTTCTCCCATTCTATAGACTGTCTGTACATAGTGATGAAGCAGATGTGACATTGCTGTACCTGTGGACTATGTATTTTTTATAATAAAGATGGAGTCTCTAAATGTTTCTTTTTGTTTTATTTCTAATAAAAACATTTTCTCTGTGTTGTGTTTTTCTTTTACTGTTTATTAGAAATTCATGGTGGCCATGTCTACTTTGGTGTGACACAATGAATTTCGGGCTTAGTACCATCTGAGAATACAATGCTGGTATTAACCCCTTTATTACCCAGTGAGCCACCACCATCACAGCCGGATGATGAGCCGGGTATAGTGCCTGGAAATGGAGCTAAGAAACAATGCACCATTTCCAGGGGTGGCTGCGGGCTGCCAAGAATCCCGGCCCCCAGCTGCCTTGCTTTATCTGACTGGCGATCAAATTACGGCAGGAGCCTAAGCATTTTTTTTATTATTATTTTTTTTAAATAGAAAAAAAATGAATGGGCTTTCCTGTATTTTGATTGCCAGCCAAGGTAAAGCTAGACAAATGGGGGTAAGGGTGAGGGTCACAGCTCGTAGCCATCCGCTTTATCTGCGCTGAGATTTAAAAAAACCGTGGAGCGCTACGTCATTTTTTTTAAATTATTTATTTATTTTTATACAACTATATAGAGTGTGTGTGTGTGTGTGTGTGTGTTTGTGTGTATGTATGTGTGTATATATATATATATATATATATATATATATATATATATATATATATATATGTGTGTATGTGTATGTGTGTGTGTGTGTATATATATATATATATATATTATATACAGCTCTAGTCAAAATTAAGAGACCACTGCAAAATTTTTAGTTTTTCTGATTTTTCTCTTTATATTTTTGAGTAAAATGTAAATGTAAGTCCGCACCGTCGCATTTACAATCACGAAATTTTGCACAGACGCCTCATATGACTCAGGGAACGTCATAGACTGTGTTTGGACGGGAAAATTTAACCCCACACTTTACAGTTAGTCTCCAAAATCCTGCCTCCATTAATTTGAATGGAGGTGGGAGATATGGGCTATTAATAGCAACTGTCAGTGGTTGCTATAGGAACAAAATAAACTGTTAGTATAAGAAGCCGATGTGTGAGGTAATAAGATGTCAGTGGGGAGACGGATAGAGAGACAGAAAAAGACAGACAGAGACACAAACAGAGACAGACGGGCAAAGAGACAGACGGGCAAAGAGACAGACGGGCAAAGAGACGGACGGGCAAAGAGACGGACGGGCAAAGAGACAGACGGGCAAAGAGACGGACGGGCAAAGAGACAGACGGGCAAAGAGACCGGCCAGCCAAGAGACAGCCCTGGAAAGAGAGAGCCCTGGAAAGAGCCAGCCGGGGAAAGAGACAGCCCTGGAAGAGACAGACGGGCAAAGAGACAGACCTGGAAAGAGACATCCCTTGAAAGAGACAGCCGGGCAAGGAGAAAGCCAGGCAAAGAGACAGATGGGGAAAGAGACAGATGATGGGGAAAGCGTCAGCCCTGGAAAGAGTCAGCCCTGGAAAGAGTCAGCCCTGGAAAGACTCAGCCCTGGAAAGACTCAGCCCTGGAAAGACTCAGCCCTGGAAAGACTCAGCCCTGGAAGGAGACAGACTGGGAACAAGACGGACAGACAGAAAGAGACAAACAGACACAGACAGACACAGAGAAAGAGAGAGACACAGAGATAGAGACATAGAGCTAGAGACAGACAAAGAGACTGATACAGAGTCAGACAGAGAAACTTATACAGACAGAGACACACACAAAGACAGACAGACAGAGACAGACAGAAACTCGAAGAGAGATAGTTACTATCAATAGTTACACAATACAGTCATATGAAAACGTTTGGGCACCCCTATTAATGTTAACCTTTTTTCTTTATAACAATTTTGTTTTTTGCAACAGCTATTTCAGTTTCATATATCTAATAACTGATGGACTGAGTAATATTTCTGGATTGAAATGAGGTTTATTGTACTAACAGAAAATGTGCAATCCGCATTTAAACAAAATTTGACTGGTGCAAAAGTATGGGCACCTCAACATAAAAGTGACATTAATATTTTGTAGATCTTCCTTTTGCAAAAATAACAGCTTCTAGTCGCTTCCTGTAGCTTTTAATGAGTTCCTGGATCCTGGATGAAGGTATATTTGACCATTCCGGTTTACAAAACAATTCCAGTTCAGTTAAGTTTGATGGTCGCTGAGCATGGACAGCACGCTTCAAATCATCCCACAGATTTTCAATGATATTCAGGTCTGGGGACTGAGATGGCCATTCCAGAACATTGTAATTGTTGCTCTGCATGAATGCCTGAGTAGATTTGGAGCAGCGTTTTGGATCATTGTCTTGCTGAAATATCCATCCCCTGCGTAACTTCAACTTCGTCACTGATTCTTGCACATTATTGTCAAGAATCTGCTGATACTGAGTTGAATCCATGTGACCCACAACTTTAACAAGATTCCCGGTGCCGGAATTGGCACACAGCCCCAAAGCATGATGGAACCTCCACCAAATTTTACTGTGAGTAGCAAGTGCTTTTCTTGGAATGCCGTGTTTTTTTGCCTCCATGCATAAAGCCTTTATGTATGACCAAACAACTCAATCTTTGTTTCATCAGTCCTCAGGACCTTCTTCCAAAATGTAACTGGCTTGTCCAAATGTCCTTTTGCATACCTCAGGCGACTGTTTGTGGCATGCTTGCAGAAACGGCTTCTTTCGCATCACTCTCCCATACAGCTTCTCCTTGCGCAATGTGCGCTGTATTGTTGACCGATGCACATTGACACCATCTGCAGCAAGATGAAGCTGCAGGTCTTTGGAGGTGGTCTGTGGATTGTCCTTGACTGTTCTCACCATTATTCTTCTCTGCCTTTCTGATATTTTTCTTGGCCTGCCACTTCTGGGCTTAACAAGAACTGTACCTGTGTTCTTCCATTTCCTTACTATGTTCCTCACAGTGAAAACTGACAGTTTAAATCTCTGAGACAACTTTTTGTATCCTTCCCCTGAACAACTATGTTGAATAATCTTTGTTTTCAGATCATTTGAGAGTTGTTTTGAGGAGCCCATGATGTCACTCTTCATAGGAGATTCAAATAGGACAACAACTTGCAAGTGGCCACCTTAAATACCTTTTCTCATGATTGGATAAACCAGCCTATGAAGTTCAAAGCTCAATGAGGTTACAAAACCAATTTAGTGCTTTAGTAAGTCAGTAAAAAGTAGTTAGGAGTGTTCAAATCAAAAAATTGATAAGGGTGCCCATACTTTTGCACCAGTCAAATTTTGTTTAAATGCGGATTGCACATTTTCTGTTAGTACAATAAACCTCATTTCAATCCAGAAATATTACTCAATCCATCAGTTATTAGATATATGAAACTGAAATAGCTGTTGCAAAAACCCATATTGTTATAAAGAAAAAAGGTTAACATTAATAGGGGTGCCCAAACTTTTTCATATGACTGTATATATAGTTGTATAAAAATAAATAATTTAAAAAATTGACATAGCGCTCCGCGGTATTTTTGATTCTTGGCACACATAAAGCAGACGGCTAGGGGCTACTACCCATATCTGCTTTGCTTCACTTTAGCTGGCAATCAACATACAGGAAAGGCCATTTTTTTTTTTTTTTTTTTTTTTTTTTTAGTTATTTAAAAAAATAAAAACATTTGTGGGGTCCCGCTGCATTTTCTATTGCTAGCTAAGTGTAATCCAAGCAGCTACTGGTTGCTAACCCCCAGTGCTTGGTGTTACCTTCACTGGCAATGGAAAATCTTGGGAAGCCTTTTTTTTTTTTTTTTTTTTTTTAGCCAAAAAAAGATGATGTGGGCTTTGCCATATTTTTGTATGCTAGCCAGGTACGGCAAGCAGGTATGGGCTGCCCCCAACCCCCAGCTTCCTATTTGTACCCGGCTGGGAACCAAAAATATAGGGAAGCCCTTTTTTTAATTATTTCATGAAATAATTAAAAAAAAAATGACATGGGCTTCGCCCAATTTTTGTGTCCAGCCATGTACAACTAGGCAGCTGTGGACTGGAATCTGCAGCGCAGGGTGGCCCAAGCTTTCTGGTCTACTCCCCCCGCTGCAAATTGCAGCCTGCAGCTGCCCCAGAAAATGGCGCTTTCATAGAAGTGCTATTTTCTGGTGCTGTACGCAACTCTTCCAGCGGCCCTGGTAAGCAATTAATACCAGCTTTGTTTTACCTGCTGGTATAAAGCCAAAGATTTTTAATGTCACGCCAAGTTTAACCCTGCCATTAAGAATCTCCGATAAAGGGTTAAAAAAGACACCACACAGAAAAAATACTTTATTAGAAATAAATACACAGACACACTTAGGGACTCCATTTTTATTACTCCCTCTCACCCCTCCACGATCCTGGTCTTCTGTCTTCAAGACTTTGCTCCTCTCCATGCAGTCTAATAACTCAATGAGTAAGCTGCGGGTTGGTAAGCGGTGACGTCACCGCTGCCACCGTTGCCGTAGTAACCTAAAGAGCGGGCTGCTATAGCAATGGTGATCTCTGATCACCTGATCTCTGGCGCCGCTATTCACTGGCTGTGGCAGCCAATCCCTGCATGTGGGCTGGCTCTGTAAAGAGTGCCGACATGCAGGGACTGGGAGCCGAGCATGTGCCCAAGCATCTCGCCGGTACATGGCGCTCGCCGAGTATACCGAGAGTACGAGATGCTCGGGCGAGCACCAAGTACCGGCGAGCATGCTGAAACTACAGGACCTTAGATGATGTGATAGTCATCTGATCAGTCTGTAGCCAATGAGATCATACAACATTCACACGTGACTGGTCACATGCTATGACGTCATGGAAGGTCCAATGGTTACCAGGCGGCACAGCGATGAGCGGACTTGGAAGCAGAAGCGGCGGGAGGCAGTCTGGAGGACACATCGCGGGACTTTTAAGTATAATGACAATGTTTATTATTAACTGTATTCTTTATTTTACATCCCCCCGAGGCCTTTTACTCAGCCCCCAGACAATTACTCATATTTCCCATTGATTTGCATTGGACTCGCTACTCATAACAAGTACCCGAGTATTAGGACCTACTCGGTATGAGTATAGCGAGTCCGAGTATTTCACTACTCACTCATCTCTAGTGAGGGTAACTTATTACATGCAGATGAGTACAGTTGTTAATAAGCTTATTAGATAGTAAACTTTCCCTGGTGGCAAATGCAAGAAGCTATAATTTTATTATTTTACTTTGTCACTGTATAAAGGGAATCAGGCTATTTTTGAAGCTGTATCACATAAAAGGGAGCTGCAATTCCATAAACATGAATTATAAAAATGACCAAGTCACAATGGTGTCAGGAATTAATGTTTTCAACTTCCAAGTCTTTCTAGGCTCACAGAATGATCCTTAAAATTGGTTGTTCTGTGCCCATATGTATAATATATTATTGGCACACAGTGATGTGCTGCTGATAATGATACATTTTAACCCAGATCAAAATTATTTGACTGAACAAATGAGCGTCTTGATTGCCTGTCTGCCAGGGTTCCTCAACTCAGTCCTCAAGACTAGAGTTGAGCGATGTTCGAGGTTCGAGGTTCGCCAATTTCATGTTCGAGTGATTTTGGGGGTGCTCGAGATCGAACTCGAACGCGAGCTTTTTGCTAAAAGCTCGACAGCTCGAGTTACGTTCGAGAACGGTTCGATCAGCAAAAAGCCTAGCTAGTTACGAGCTGGCTTTTCACTGTAATAGTGTGAGTCACTCTGTGATTCACACTATTATCAAATTTCAGGGTATAGTGTGCGGGGGGTAGCGTGTTTTAGATCAGTGCTGCTGGGATAATGGCGATCGCCATTTTTTCTAAATATGGCCATTTTCCCTCACGGCGCCATTATCTGCTTTCTGCGTGTAGGTGACAGCCACCGCTCACGAAGCTCCTGTCGACGCTCCTGCTGTGTATGCTATACACACAGCACTCTACAGATTAGGGACAGAAGTTTATTTCAGCCCTTTTCAGGGCTGATTTCCTGGGGCTCAGAGCGATAGGTGACAGGCAGGTCCATGGAAACGCTGTATACTGCTTCAGATAGCATCTGTGTACCTAAGCTCAGGGAATTCCTTGCTGCATTTCACCGTTAGGAGGGATAGAAAGTGAGGTTTCCTTTCCTGTCCACTGAGACCCAGAGAACCCGGCCACTGTAACCACCTGCCCACTTTTGCCATGCTATTTTTATAGCAAACAGTGCTGAAACTTAGTGGTATCCAAAACGTGGCTGCTATACTCCATTGTTGTCCCACTGGTGCCAAGCAATTTCCAGCACCTCTGCATTCTACCCTCATGCACATTTTGCTACGCTATTTTTATAGCAAACAGTGCTGAAAATTAGTGGCATCCACAAAGTGTCTGCTATACTAATTTTGTGTCCCACTTGTGCCAAGCAAGTTCCAGCACCTCTGCATTCTACCCTCATGCACATTTTGCTATGCTATTTTTATAGCAAACAGTGCTGAAAATTAGTGGCATCCACAAAGTGTCTGCTATACTAATTTAGTGTCCCACTGGTGCCAAGCAAGTCCCAGCACCTCTGCATTCTACACTCATGCACATTTTGCTACACTATTCTTATAGCAAAAAGTGCTGAAACTTAGTGGCATCCAAAAAGTGTCTGCTATACTAATTTTGTGTCCCAATTGTGCCAAGAAAGTCCCATCACCTCTGCATTCAACCCTCATGCACATTTTGCTACGCTTTTTTTATAGCAAACAGTGCTGCCAGTTTTAGGGCCATAGTTGCGTTGTCAGGGATAGTCAGTGTTGGTTCTTCAGTTGTCAATAAAGCTAGACCACCTCTGCAACTACACCACCTCTCAATTTTTTCTACCACATTTTAAGTGGCTAATCTTGTCGCTAACAAAATGAGTGGCAAAAGGACAGATGCTGGTGGAAAGAGGAACAGGCGTGTTGGAAAAGGAAAAAAAGTTTGTGTCCGTGGGGAAGGTGGCAACGCTACATTAACATCTGCTGAAGATAAGCCATCTTCCAGCAAAAGTAAGATGTCTACTACTTTCCATGGACAATCCGATGTGCTCCCTTTTTTATGGACCCGAACAACTGTAAGAAAGGTAAATGATGCACAAAAAAAGAACATGCTTGAATGGATCTCAAGTGCTCCAACAAGTGCCCTCTCCTCCACCTCAACTACCACATAAAAAAACAGTCCTGAGTTGTCATCCCAATCACACTTGCTTTCTCCCAGCTCTCAAGTCTCCACCCGCCCTGCACAGTATGGTGTAACAGAGATGGCTGGGTCTGTCTGCAGAGCTGTTCAGTCACACTATAGCCTGGGAATCAGAGGTCTGCTCCCAAGCTACAGTGAGTACAGACCAGGAAATGGTCTGCAGTGATGCCCAGAAACTTTGTGACTCAGATTCAGGCCCTGATGACCAAGTTTATGAGCATAATGTAAACCCTCATTCACAAACTGTAACAGCTGTTGGTGGAGACAATGAGGAACATACTGATGACGATGAGACGCAGATACCAGATTGGGATGACAACTTAAATATTCGGTCAGGGAAGGAAGAGGCTAGGTCTGAGGGCGAGGGGAGTGCAAACACAACGCTTTATGATGAAGTTCTAGATTCCACTTACTGTCAACCCACAGTTAGACACTCGAGGAGGTCAACAGAGGCGGTGGAGGAGGATGCAACTGACGACGAAGTTACCTTGCGCCTTCCTGGACAGAGTCGGAGTACTGGTAGCACATCTACAACTGCATCCTCAGCCACCGCTCTACCTCTGAGCACAAGTCGGGGTGGCTCTGCAGGTCGCATGTCCTCTAAGCCTTGCCTAGCCTGGTCCTTTTTTGACCTTGCAAAGGATCTCTCAAATCATGTGATCTGTAAAATTTGTTGGGAATCTATAAGTAGAGGCAAAAAGCTCACCAGTTTGACAACTTCTTCCATGAATCGTCACATGAATACCAAGCATAATTCCCAGTGGGAAGCTCACTGTGCTGCAATGCGGCCTAGCGTAGCGGGCCAATCACCGCCTGCCCCTTCCAGTGCAGCCGCGCGCTCTTCATCTTCTATGACTGTGGGGACAGCTGTCACACCTGGTTTTCCACGCACACCTTCCACCACTGTAACCGCAACAGGCAGTTTGCTTGGTAGGTCGTCAGTTGGTTTGGAAGGGGAAACAAGTGCGGGTGTACAGCTCTCTCAGACATCGATAGCACCAACGTTGGATGAAGGCAACATCATGTCTACGCCTGCACTTTCCTCACAAACCTGCATTTTTCCAAGGACACACTACTCACCACCGTCTACACACAGCAGCCAGATCTCTGTTCCTCAGATGTGGACAAATAAAAGGCCATTTCCTCCGACCCATGACAAAGCTAAGAGGTTGACTTTATCCCTCTGTAAGCTCTTGGCTACCAAAATGCTGCCTTTCCGCCTGGTGGACACACAGGATTTTTCAGACCTTATGTCTGTCGCTGTGCCCCAGTACCAGATGCCCAGTCGCCACTACTTCTCTAAGAAAGGTGTGCCTGCGCTACACCAGCATGTCGCACACAACATCACCGCTTCCTTGAGAAACTCTGTGTGTGAACGGGCGAATTTCACCACCGATACTTGGACCAGTAAGCATGGACAGGGGTGTTACATGTCACTGACTGGGCACTGGGTAACTATGGTGATAGATGGAGAAGGGTCTGCTGAACAAGTCTTGCCGTCCCCATGACTTGTGCGTCAATCCTCTGTATGTATAAGTTCCTCCAGCGCTTCTGCCTCCTCAACCTCGTCTGGGTCCTCCACCTCCGCCCCAAGCCTGCCTGGTCAGGCCACCAGCGTTGTAACTGCGCACAAGGAATCACGAACACCTCCTTACTATGCTGGCAGCAGAGCGCAACGGCATCAGGCGGTCTTTAGCTTGAAATATCTTGTAAATAAGAGTCACACAGCGGCAGAGTTGTGGGAAGCTCTGCGGTCCGAGTTTAATAAATTGTTGTCTCCACTCAACCTGCAGCCTGGTAAATTCGTGTGCGACAATGCTTCAAACCTGGGTGCGGCCCGTCGCCTGGGCAAGGTGACACACGTGCCTTGTATGGCTCACATGTTGAACCTTGTTGTCCAGCAATTTTTAACACACTATCCCGGCCTAGATGACCTTCTGCACAGGGCACGAAAACTGTCTGCTCACTTCCGCCATTCAACCGCCGCAGCTGAGCGACTTGCATTGCTCCAGAAGTCTTTCGGCCTGCCGGTTCATCGCCTGAAATTAGATGTGCCGACACGCTGGAATTCGACACTCCACATGTTACAGTGACTGTGGCAGCACCGCCAAGCACTGGTGCAGTACGTCATGACGTATAGCCTGGGCCAACGAGATGCAGAGGTGGGGCAGATCACCCTGATGGAGTGGTCTCAGATCAAGGACCTATGCACCCTTCTGTACAGTTTCGACATGGCGACGAATATGTTTAGCGCTGACAATGCCATTATCAGCATGACAATTCCAGTCATTTTCATGCTGGAACACACGCTAAACACTATTCGGAGCCTTGCTCATTTTGGGCTTCAAATCTTGAAAAATGGCCTGAGCTCTCTACTTTCGCCTAGGAGATCTTGTCGTGTCCAACTGCCAGCGTTGTCTCAGAACGTGTCTTCAGTGCTGCTGGGTGTGTGCTGACAGATAAGCGCACGCGTCTGTCCAGTGACAATGTGGACAGACTAAAGCCTGCTTTACACATTGCATCTTCGCATACGATATCGTATGCGATTTGCAACGCCCCCATCGTATGTGTGGCACGTTCAATTTGTTGAACGTGCCGCACAAGCGATTAACCCCCGTCACACGTACTTACCTAACATACGACCTCGCTGTGGGCGGCGAACGTCCACTTCCTGGAGTGGGAGGGACGTTCGGCGTCACATCGACGTCATGCGGCAGCCGGTCAATAGAAGCGGAGGGGCGGACCTGAGCGGGACGTAAACATCCCGCCCCCCTCCTTCCTTCCGCATTGTGGGCCAAGAGCCGCAGGACGTAGGTAAGATCTGTTCATCGTTCCCGGGGTGTCACACACTGTGATGTGTGCTACCCCGGGTACGATGAACAATCTGACGTGCAATTCTAGAGAAAGGTACGATGTGTATGCGATGAACGTTTTAACGTTCAATCGCAATCGCACGTACCTGTCACACACTGCAATGTAACTTATGATGCCGGATGGGCGTCACTTACGACGTGACCCCCGCCGACACATTGTAAAATATATTGCAGCGTGTAAAGCAGGCTTAACGTTCATCAAGATGAACAAGTCATGGATCCGCAAGGACTTTACTACCCATGTGTCATCCTGGGGAGAATAAAGGCTTGTGGATTTGTAATGTGCTTGATGCAAATGTACCTGTCAAGTTTGCAACTGGTGCACAAGTGCTTGTTTTTAAAAATGATCCAAGATGAACAGATCTGGGATCAGCAAAGACTTTGCTACCTACCCCGGTGTCAACCTGGGGACAGTTAAGGCTGGCGTATTTTGGAATGTGCTTGATGCAAATCTACCTGTGAAGTGTACAACAGGGGCACAAGTGATGCCACTGAAGTGGTGTCTGTGGGGCCCAATTTTTGGAAAAAAGGGCAACTGTGCTTGGAGTCCCCGTACTGTGTTTTTAAAAAATGGTTCAGCAAAGACTTTTCTACCTAGGCCGGTGTCATCCTGGGGACAGCTAAGGCTGGCGTATTTTTGAATGTGCTTGATGCAAATCTACCTGTTGAGTTTGCAAATGGGGCACAAGTGATGCCACTGAAGGGGTGTCTGTGTGGCCCAATTTTTGGAAAAAAAGGAGACTCTGCTTGGAGTAACCCTTGCTGTGTTTTTAAAAAATGATCCAAGATGAACAGATCTGGGATCAGCAAAGACTTTGCTAGACCTTCCCCGGTGTCATCCTGGGGACAGTTAAGGCTGGCATATTTTTGAATGTGCTTGATGCAAATCAACACATCCAGTTTGCAACTGGGGCACAAGTGATGCTACTGAAGTGGTGTGTGTGCCCCAATTTTTTGGAAAAAAGGGAGACTCTGCTTGGAGTTGCTACTTCTCCTTGCTGTGTTTTACATGACTTTAGAAGGGCATGCCATGCCTATATCTGTGTCTCCTCCTTTTTCCTCGTCCAGCTGTTTAGTTTTCGCATGGGTATTTGTACTTGTCCCTTTCCCATGTGTTTGTGTTGTCTTGGGAGTTTGTCACCTTTTGGACACCTTTTGAGGGTGTTTTCCAGGTGTTGCTGGGTGTTTGTGATTGCCTCCCATTGTTTTCAATGGGGTTCGTGAGGTTCGTCGAATGGTTTGTCGAACAGTTCGTCGAACGGGGCACCGTTCGACGAACCGAACTAGAACTCTAGGGGGTGGTTGATCTCTACTCAAGACCCACCAACAGTTCATGTTTTCAGAATTTCATTGCTATTGCATAGATGATAATTTAACCACTTCCGTAGGCGATAATTCCACCACTTCTGCATTGCTAAGGAAATCCTGAAAACATGCACTCTTGTTGGGTCTTAAGGACTGGAGTTGATGAATACTGGTTTAGACAGTTGGAAATAAGTGTTTCAAAAAGTGCTCTTTCACCTATTTCTGGCTCATCTAACTAATAGTGGAAGAAGGAACCGGGTCCATCAGCCTGGCATTAGACTTTTAACTGTATCTGTATCCTAGATCAGACAAAGGTGAAAGCAATAGTGGAAAAAAGAGCCGTTAGCTCCCTCATACAACATTTTCCGCCACAGGGTACTGCACCTCACCAGAGGTGCAGTATTCATCCTGGCTAAGGAGGAGGTTATTGCTGGTAAACCACCACAATCCTTCACAACACAGTGAGATGCCACCTCACTGGGACTGGGCTAGGGTAGAGACTTAGTGGGTGGCCATCACTAATGTAGTGGACCCTTTGCTCACTAGTTCAGGAACCCAGGGGGAGGAGCTTGTCACAGGGGAGCAAGGCGACACACACACACTCAAGCTGTTGGAGTTAGACACTGGAACTAGATAGTGCCAGACACGGAACAAGTGAGATGTGGGGAGAACACGGTCACTGAGGGAAGACCTGCGCTATAGCTCCCTTATGACCGAGCGCACACTATAGGCTAGGCTGGTGGGCACTTCACATCCTGCAAGCAGAATCTGCTGGGCAGAGGATTTCAAGTCTTCTGGCCCACACCAAGTGCCCAGGACACAGCAGCATATAGAGCCAGGTGTCATGACAATAGAGCGGCACCAGTAACGGACTTGCGCTGCCTGCTAGATGGGAGAAGAACGGGGTCCTTTCAAGGACTCGGGTCCCCGCTTGGCTTTAGGCTGCAGAGACTCACACAACACAGCGCAAGAAGAAAGCACTCACAGAACGAAACATCGGTTCTGACCTCCGAACTATCTGGGATCGGCTGGGGCCCATCACAGCGGAGTCCAGCAGTCCAAAGGCGGTGATATCTCAGTGAGTAAAGAACTTTAACTGCAACCGCTGTGTCGTTCAGTTCTTCCTGCGCGCCGCGCTCCTTTAATAGAGTGGACTAATACCCCAAACCCCCCTGTGGGCCTGAGCTCTACCTGTGGAGAGCTGTACCAACATAGCTGCAACACCATCTGCCCTCAGGGGAAACATCTTGCAGTGGCGGCTCCTATTGTAAGCGCACAACACAGGTGGCGTCATGAATACAAACTCTCTCCCCTGTAAATACATCCTATCTTTATTGGCACTGCCGGGGTCACGGAACCGGGCCTGGCGGCTGTGACATCCTCATCTCTACACCGGCCCGGTGACGAGTAACCCCCAAGACCCCGTGGGCACGTCACTTATGTGCGCCGCCCCCGTGCCGGATCCGCAGTGTGGCTCGAGGGATTCTACCAGAGCCGGGGGTCGCGCAGACACTTTAAATAAAAGGTGACGTATTTGTACAGGATTTGCCGTTAAAAGTCTGTGACGCCACCCACGGTGTGTGGTGAAGTGTGGCACCACCGCTGTTGTTGTGGGGCTCCCGGGGGTGATGGGGTGGCAGCTGGATGTTAACCCCTCTGTAGGTAGGGATGAATGCCCCGGGGCCCAGTGTCTCTGTGCTGAGGGTGGTGTTTGCAGGGGCCGGCGCGCCCGGTCGGACCGGGGGATGTTGGTTTACTCATGATTGAATGAATCACACAAGTCCAATGGTAAACCAAGGTGCTGGTGGCCGGCCGCCGCAGCCGTGTGTATTCTGGTCCCACACCCGGGCTTATGGTCTGTATCACTTTACTGTACTGTACCCCCTCTTTGCACGGTTTCCGGGTCGGTTCTCCGGTATCGGTACCGGCGGGCTCCAACCCTGCCCCGGTCCACCTCGGATCTCCGGCAGCCGTCTTCCCATCTCCTGACAGACACGGACTACCGTCTGCCACCTAGCCAGTACGCCGGGGCTCCAATCCCGACGCCTTTCCTTTCTGACTCTGCACTTCACCTTTCTCCTCTCAACTCCTCCACTCCACTAGTCTCACTCCTTTCTTCTTGAACTCCAACTTTCAACTTTGCTCTTCAACTACTGCTTTCCCCACCCCGGGTTCTCCAGACCCCTAGGTGGGCGTTTTCCATCCGCCTGGTCCCGCCCACTGGTGTGCCTTTCCTACCCTGGGGGAGGTGACTAGGGTTTTGTTGGCTGAGTGTAACCCTGTGTGGGAAGGTGTTATGTGGGGGCCTATTCTGTGTGATCACCTGGCGGTGCCAGGGCGTTACATATGTCTCAGGGCAGAGGGCATTATGACATCACTAAATTATGCCCTATGTGCAGACTTTCAGAATTCATGCTGCGGAGACTGGAACAGCGGGGAAACAGGGAGAGGAGAGTATATTTTTATTTTCTTAAATCAATGATAACATTAAGGCCATGAAAGGAGAATCTTATGCAGGTGTAACTGGGTGCCAGGGGTGCCTCGGGGCTTGTAGTCGTGGCACCTTCTATCAGGCTTACCCCTGGTCCCGCTGTCACTATAGGGACAGGAGATGTCTTGGTGGGGCAGAGTGTGGTGGTGCAGATGTCGTATAAACACTCTCCAGGCATGATTTGGTGCAAATAAAAGACATTCTTTATTTTCCAAAAAAACCGGCAGCTGCAGATGACTTCACGTTTTCCTTAGCTGGGGGAAAGCCTGCCCTGACGTCTCCTCCAGTGGGGATGTGCCCGGCTACTCTGCTTCACCTGGCTCCCACTACGGCTACCCACAGACCGGACCCACACCGGTCTGCTTCGCTCTTTGAGGTTCCGCCCGCTCCTGTTCTCTCCGGCTTCCCTATTCTTCCAGCTCCCACACTCTGCCCCGGCTCTGCTTCCTTTCTCCCGTCCCGGACACAACTGCCTTCTCACTCCCACTTTTTCTCCACATCTTTTTCTCTCCCTCCCCTTTAACTTGCCCGCTCCTCCTACCACTTATTTCTGTGAGACAGCCGTCCCACCCGGCCACTAGGGGGACCCACTAACACAATATAATAACAATAAAAACATTTTTATTAATAACAACGACATTCGGGTAAACTGTGCTTCCTGGTAAGGAGTCTGCCCACCCCTTACACAGGCGTCATAAGGTACGATCTATCGTGCGATCACATGAGCGATCGTACCCGCCCCCGTCGTTTGTGCGTCACGGGCAATTAGTTGCCCGTGGCGCACAAAGTCGTTAAACCCCCGTCACACGTACTTACCTGCTGAGCGACCTCGCTGTGGGTGGCGAACATCCACTTCCTGAAGGGGGAGGGACGTTCGGCGTCACAGCGACGTCACACAGCGGCCGGCCAATAGAAGCTGAGGGGCGGAGATGAGCGGGACATAAACATCCCGCCCACCTCCTTCCTTCCGCATTGCCGGCGGGAGCCAAGGGACGCAGGTAAGCTGTGTTCATCATTATCGGGGTGTCACACGGAGCGATGTGTGCTGCCCCGGGTACGATTAACAACCGGCGCCATTAAAAATAAACAATTTTTTAAAAATAAGCGGCGAGTACACGACTCACGATTTGTGAGTGATTCTGCGTCACTCGGAGGTGTCACACGAAACGACGTCGCAAGCGATGCCGGATGTGCGTCACAAAAACCGTGACCCCGACGATGCATCGCGCGATAGCTCATCTCGTGTGATGCCTGCATTAGTGCGTAAGAACACTAAAGGGTTTCAAAACGAGTAAAATCACTTAGTAAAGGATGCAAAATTGAGAGAAATGCTCTTCTGGGACTCCAACAAAATTTTTTTACATTTTTAAGTGGAGCCCACATTTTGCTAAGTCTGTACAATGCGAATTGCCAAAGATTCAAGTTGAAGAGAATCTGTTTTAATTCAAGACTAATTCAATTTGGCGTGAATGAATTTTTTTATCTGCAATAAACATGACTGAGCTGTGTATCGGTTTGTTTTCTGTGGGGCGAGGATGTTTTCAGTGGTTGGAAACTTAGGACTTTTTGTTGCTTTTCATTTCATTTTTGGGAGATGAGGTGAGTCGTTTTTATTTTTATTATTTTTTTTGGGCATTCATTGTGTAGGATAATTACCTTGATAAATGTATTATTTGCGTGATTACAGATTCAGCTATATCAAATTTTTAAATTTTCTTCCAGTAATAAAATAACTTGAAGGCATAGATGATTACTACAAGACCAGTGGGAATCTCATTACTGAGGCCAAAGGAGTAACTGCATTTTCCTGCACCAGAGGCAAATCTTTCATTTTGCGCGTATTGCTGCCTCCCTCCTTCCATCTAAAGCTTAAAGGGAATCTGTCAGCAGGTTTTAGTACCCACCAGTTAGAAGGTTTTAGTACTCCCACGCCCCTGTGGGCGTGCTAACATGCTATTCAATGCCCAGCGTAATCGGCGGTGACGCATGTACCTGTCTGTTGACACTGCCTCAAATGCTGGGTTTAGGGTCAGTGTGCATGATCAGATGTCACTGCACTTCCGGGCATGCACACTAGACCTCTCTGAAGCCAGGACGCGTACACCCGGCTTCATAGTGTGCATGACCGAAAGTGCCTGCAATTCTGATCATGCACACTGAGCCTAAACCCAGTGTCTGAGACGATGACAACGGACACAGATACGGACACAGGTACGATGACTTTGGGCACTGAATGGCATGTTATCACGCTTCTGGGTGTGCTAACATGCTAAGAGGGTGTGGCGCCCCTGACCTGGTCAGGCACCACTGAGTACTGCACCCATGCTGGGTGAGTGCAAACAGGTAATCCCAAAGGCTGAGTAGGGTGTGCACGCACAGACACACTTTAGGTCTCACACACACCTTAGAGGGGACCCCTGGGCAGACCCAGCAGGGGACGTGGCCTCCACATCTAAGCTAGTGGTGCAGTAGAGAGGCTGGAAAGAGTTGTTGCAGTGGCAGTCGAGGGAAGAGGAGCTGGTGGTAGCCAATTCTGAAGTGCAGACGCAGGAAAGCGAACACACTAGTCAGACCCTGCACGTGTAGTGGCTGTTGGCGGGAGAGTACATTGCCACACAGTCAGCCTGAAAGACTCCTGCAGAAGAGAAAGGACAGGCAGTTGAGTACGGGGACTCCTGGTAATGAAGCACGCACGGGGAACTGATCCCTAGAGCCAGACATCCATTTAGTGGTCTGCTAAATCCTGCAGGTGGTGGGACTAGAGGTTCCACACCAACCAACACAGAGTCCGAGCATCAGCAGCAACGAGGGGGCTCATAAGGAGGATTGAGCCTGAAGCTATCCACCTTGGTCCACGCTGCCAGCAAACGGGCCATAAAGGGGAGAAAAGACAGATGCGACTTCCCTGGATGAATCCCACGGTACTTTAAGTCAGGGGTTGTCCGAAACAAGAAGTGCTAGGAAGGAGAGTCAGCAGTCATCCCTATACCAGCCTGAAGGATACCTGGTTCTCTCTTTGGTCTATCTCAGTATTGCCCGGGTTACCTCACAAAACCAGCTAAACGTAAGTAAACAAGTTGAAAGACATTTCTGGACAGAGACTGAGTTCTTCTGAGACCTGTTGTTCCACACACACATACACCCGAGCCCCTGGGGCCAGCCTCACTCTCGGGAGGCCATACCACCAGACTGCAGACACCATCAGCCCCAGACGCTCGTTAAACTCCAGTGGCGGTCCCCCATCACCCTGACTGCAAAACTGAGAGTGGCGTCACGACTCCTATGAAAGTGAACCTGACATACCTGTTGCCAGAAGGGTCCCTACAGAGAAGTCCCCGCAGTGTCCCGCAGGTGACCGCTGCAGGGCTGTGGTGGGCGACTCAAGGGCAATACTAGCTAGAGGAAATAATGCCCTTGGGACTAGTCGCTGGCCTCATTAGCATCCCATAAAGGATCTTAAAGTGATCTTTAGAAAAAGTATGTTTAATCTATGCTACTTGATGCTGGGACAGTTAGGCAGGGATAAGAAATCTGCACCCAGAACTGCTTATGGTTCTGACTGCATATTGGACCTGACAGGTTCCCTTTAAATCCTTACAGGGGTATGCTGTGTGTAATTGCATTCTTTATGTATATAGGAATTTATTAGCACTTTATTTGCAGTATAGCTGCTGAGGGAGTGCATAGTATTCTCTCTTCATAAATCCTCACAGGGGCATGTTGCACTAGGGGCTCAATGTTAAGCCTTCTTTACACGCTACAAGATATCTTACGATGTGTCGGCGGGGTCACGTCGTAAGTGACGCACATTCGGCCTCGTAAGGTATGTTGTAGCGTGTGACAGCGACGTGCAATTGCGATTGAACTAAAAACCGTTCATCGCATGCACGTCGTTCATTCCTGACGAATTGAACGTCAGATTGTTCATCGTACCCGGGGTAGCACACATCGCAGTGTGTGACACCCCGGGAACGATGAACAGATCTCACCTGCCTCCTGCGGCTCCCGGCCCACAATGCGGAAGGAAGGAGGTGGGCGGTATGTTTACGTCCCGCTCAGCTCCGCCCCTCCGCTTCTATTGACCGGCTGCCGCGTGACGTCGATGCGACGCCAAACGTCCGTCCCACTCCAGGAAGTGGACGTTCGCCGCCCACAGTGAGGTCGTATGGAAGGTAAGTATGTGTGACGGGGGTTAATCGTTTGTGCGGCACGTTCAACAAATTGAACATGCTGCACATACGATGGGGGTGTTGCAAATCGCATACGATATCGTATGCGAAATTGCAACGTGTAAAGCAGGCTTAAGCCTTGCCTATTGTTTGTTGAAGGAGGTGGTCGGTTTTACCCTCACCCCCATCTTGGTATACCATTCCCTGCAGTCCTAAATAAGCGTTTTAATTAACTGTATGGTATATGTTAAATGGGGTGCTTTGATATAGTAGAGCTGAGCTTGCGCAACGGATGGCGCCACCTAGCATTGATGCCTGGTAAGACCAAGTATATTGTTATGCAATATTTTGTGTTGTGAATGTATTAACGATGTATAGTGACATATGTTAGCTGGATAAATGTTAGCGTGAGCTGAACGTTTTAGTATGTATAGCTGATGGGCCCTTCCTACTGAAAGGGAAGCTTAGAATCAAAAGGCAAGAAATGACAGATGGCCAGTGGGTTGGTTAGAGAGACGGGCCTTGTAAGGTGCCAGTTCTGGTTCAAGTAACTGTACAGTTATCAGGACAGTAGACAGCAAGGCTAAAGAGAGTGCGGTAATGGAGGCAAAGGCCCTACAACGTGCGAACACATGGTCCAGGAAAGTGGGGATAGGTCAAGATAGAGTACCCCAGGAAGTAGCCATAGCAGAACCATCAAAAGGAGGCCATGTCTGTCGCAATAGTGGAAGAGAAAATAAAGAGTTTAAGTGTAGCTTTCCCAGAGAATCCCAGTGTCGTGTGTGTCAATTCTACTTCTGTGATGGTGACTAGCTGTGGGGTGGTGAACACCACCCTGAAGAAAAAAGTAAGTGTTGCACACCTTGCTTGAAGTAATCTCTATACATGGATGCTCTCTGGAGAAGGAGAAGGAGCCCCTCTGGCCAGCCCTGTGCACCTTCTTTCAAGTGGCTCTGTGAGCAAGGTTGTTCCTGGCACAAACTGTCAACATGGGCTGTGACAGTTTGCCTAAGATACAGCCAGTGAAAAGAAAATGGTGGGAGATGGCCTGGGGCTGAGCGGTAGCCACACCAGTCATGGGTGGAACAAAGGAAAAAGAGTGCAAACCTATACCCCGTGTGTCCGAAAGCTGGGAATTAAAAGACTCCCCTTGTTTAGTGGTGCCCACCTCTGGCAGGTGCACCCGAAAGAGAAGGTGTGCCCTTCCCAGGAAGCTAATGGGGAACGGGCTTTGAAGAAATGAGAGGCAGAACTGGAAGAGGCTGGTGGACTCCCTGGTGGGTCAGAGTCTTGCAAAAACAAAGTATCAGTGGACTCAGCGCGAATGGGACAAGTCAGCCTGGTGGGAGGGCCTACTATCACAGCTGCCACTACCTCCAGCCCTGGGAGTACCCACATTCAGCAGCGGCGGTTCTCCATCTGTAACCGCAAACCGCAGGTGGTGTCACATGACAAAAACTCTTATCTCCCTTGTAAATACCCCCAATTAACAAAAGGGGCAAAGGGCAAGGGATCGGGCAATGGCCACCAGAGTTACATTCCCATTTGTTACCGCCTGTGGCCGAGTACCCCATACCCCTGGGCGCTACTGTGACGCCCTGGACCCCAGGGGTCACAGGTCACAACACTCACCACATACACCCCCACACTAGAAAGGTACTACCAGTCAACCACAAAGACCTGATTGCCTCCCTCAGTGTTAGACAGGCACACGAGGTGGGCGGAGTCAGGAGGAAAGACACGCCCCTGAGGAGTCTGCTGGCCTGAGGCAGGAAAACAGTTCAGTTCAGCCAAAGAGTTGAGTTCAGACAGTCAGACTGGACAGACGGTCCAAACAGTCAGGCAGGCAGACGGCAGTGGCCGCCTGCAGGAGACTGGGAATACGACCAGCGGAACCGTAATGGTCCGGGACAGGGTAGTGGCCTGCCGGAAACGAACCGGGGAGCTAACAGGATACCGGAGCACCAGGCAGGGTACTCAGACCCCGAACTAGGCTATACGCCACCACCATAGTCGAATTAACTGATTGCGGTCTGGACCTCAGGGGTTCATTCCCACCAAAGTCCCGTTTGAAGGCAACAGCCCAACCCGTCCAGATAGTAGCCACCACCAGAGGCCAGAGATCCAAGGGCCAGCGCCTGCGGGCAACAGGGGCTCCTACAACACATACACGCCGGAGAGCGGACTACCAGTGCCCAGGCACAGTGGTCACACTACAAACACAGGTGCAGGAGAAAGGCGGACATTGCCAACCCGACTAGGAAGCTGCAGCCGGCTGCGGGCCCCGTTCATTCCTCCGTTTGGTTTACCAGTGACTTTGTGTGGTTTAATAGTGAGTACAACTGTGCCATCAGGCACCGCACCGCGCAGCACCGCAACACTGCGCCCTGCCCACCTTCCCACAGCCCGACCGGGCCCCGGGTCCAACATCCCCTACCAACGGAGGGGTCAACACCTAGCTGCGCCACTACACCGCTCCCGGGAGTCCCCGTACCTTCACCGCAGCGGTGGTGTCCACCATCACCACAACCCGTGGGTGGCGTCACGAACAATCATCCCAAAAACCAAATACCCGCATCCCCCGTGTGTAACGCCAACCCCCTTGCAGAGCGACGTAACCCCCGGGTCCGTGAGAGGCTTGAGCCACCACCCGTAGAATGCGAGCACGGATCCGAGCGGCTCGGCGGCCGCAGCCGAGGCCGTGGGGCGGTACACATCGACTCTTCTGGCGTCACGAACAGGATAGAACCAGTCTACTTACCGGTAGAAGTGCGCCTTGTGGTTCCCATCAGCGGCGTCCCGCTGAAAAATCTGAAGATCCGCCATCTTTGGCGCGAAAGTTTCCCGCTCGAGTCGTCTTCCCCGAGCAGTGAATGCGTGAAAGCGAAGCCCCGCCCCCAAAGGGAGAAGTGCTGTAGAAAGACCAAGGGGGGGCAAGGAAGAAGATGTCCGTGCCTGTCAAAGGTTGCTGCTAATGTTCGCGGGAGAAGAAAAAGGAAAATGTCGGCGTTCCCGGACGGGAGCGGCGAGGCACCTGCCGCTGGAGCGGCGGGGCCCAGAAGAAGCAGAGGAGGAGTATCCTTTGAGGACTGCAGACCGGGTGAGCTCCCGCTGGAACCGCTGCTTGGTTGCAGCGGGAGCTGGGCCGTTTCTGTATAAAGGGGAGGACGCAGAGCCTGCAGCAGCTGCTGGATTGGAAGGCGGAGGTCCGCAGGATGGTTGCTGTGGTATGGGCCCGTGAGTAAGGGGCCGTCGCAGCCGTGCAGCGCCGGGATCAAGCCACGCAGGCTCCCGAACCAGCCCTGATTGAGTGGGAGCTGGGACCCGGCAGTGCCGCAGCGGGAGGGCCTGAGATGGTGCAGCTGATGGAGGGAGAGGTCCCGAGTACGCTGCCCCCGCCACCGTTCTCGTTAACAGCATACAGCCTCGGCACCTATTGTACCTGGATGGGGAACCCGGTGGATCGCCAGACTGTAGGCTGGGTCAGTCCCCTGCGGTGGTAACCGCTCCCCAAAACGATTCTTGAAGTTCAAAGTTAACGTTTTCAAGTTGAAGTTTTAAAGGTCCCGTTCCTGCATCACCGTCTTCCTTTGAACGCCCCCATGTTCTCGTGGGGCGCCATCCGATACGCCGGGTGGAAGGAGATGGACCCTGCCTGACTTGTTGAACGTCGCTGGGGCCGGAACCTCAGTGGGGGCCATCAGGGGTCGGAGCCCCCGGTGGGGGACGGCAGGGAGTTAGAGGAGCGAGGACAGTTCTACAAATGGAACCCAGTCCACCGTACCCGCACTGGAGGCAGTAGAAGACGGGGCCTTTATTGGCAGTGCCGCAGTGAGTGAGCGTGGCAGTGGGGACCCGTGCTGCCCTGTGGTGGACAGGGGAAAGTGACTGGAAGAGGCTGCACCGGCAGCGGAGTTTCAAAAGTGTTTGTGGTAGCCCGTTGGCTACTGAAGTGCCCGTCCCCGTTGGGACTGATGTTGTCCCCATTTCCCCCAAAAGACAAGGCTGAGAACTTGCAAGCCACCCAAAAACTATTGGGCTTGTAAATAGTGCCCAACTGCCCCTCCCCGCAATTGCCAGTCCCCGGAGAGGCTGGTTGGAGGAAGGACCCGCAGCAGAGCAGGCTGGGGTCTGGTCACCATCAGGACCGGTGACCATCCTCCGGGTCAGGGGTCCCCTTGACGTGGGGCCTCTGAGTGACTGCTAGGTGCGTAGCACCGTACCCGTTCCCGCTTGGGTGGCCTGGGCCAGTTCCCGTTTTCCGGACTGGGGAAAAGGGGTGCTTCCTGTTTCTTAGGGGCAGCATCAAGGTTCAGGTTGCTTGGGTGGGAAAGCGGATGGACCCGTACCCCGTTAATGTTATTAAAATGTTTTCCCATTTGCAACGGTTCAAGTGATGTGCCTCCCATAAGGGAAGAAATGAAAAAAATGCTTTTAAATGTTTTTAGTTATTTATCGTTTCAGAAGAATAAAACCGGTGTGGACGGGCAGCCCGCGGACGGTCTGCATTAAACTAAGGGGGAATGTGACGCCCTGGACCCCAGGGGTCACAGGTCACAACACACCACATACACCCCACACTAGGAAGGTACCACCAGTCAACCACAAAGACCTGATTGCCTCCCTCAGTGTTAGACAGGCACACCAGGTGGGCGGAGTAAGGCGGAAAGACATGCCCACCGAGGAGTCTGCTGGCCTGAGGCAGGAAAACAGTTCAGTTCAGCCAAAGAGTTGAGTTCAGGCAGTCAGACTGGACAGACAGTCCAAACAGTCAGGCAGGCAAATGGCAGTGGCCGCCTGCAGGAGACCGGGAATACGACCAGCAGAACCGTAAGGGTCCGGAACAGGGTAGTGGCCTGCCGGAACCGAACCGGGGAGCTAACAGGATACCGGAGCACCCGGCAGGGTACTCAGACCCCGAACTAGGCTATATGCCACCACCATAGTCGAATTAACTGATTGCGGTCTGGACTTCAGGGGTTCATTCCCACCAAAGTCCCGTTTGAAGGCAACAGCCCAACCCGTCCAGATAGTAGCCACCGCCAGAGGCCAGATATACAAGGGCCAGCGCCTCCGGGCAACAGGGGCTCCTACGACACATACACGCGAGGGAGCGGACTACTAGTGCCCAGGCACAGTGGTCACACTACAAACACAGGTGCAGGAGAAAGGCGGACATTGCCAACCCGACTAGGAAGCTGCAGCCGGCTGCGGGTCCCGTTCATTCCTCCGTTTGGTTTACCAGTGACTCTGTGTGGTTTAATCGTGAGTACACCAGTGCCATCAGGCACCGCACCACGCTGCACCGCAACACTGCGCCCTGCAACCCTGCCCACAGCCCGACCGGGCCCCGGGTCCAACATCCCCTACCCACGGAGGGGTCAACACCTAGCTGCGCCACTACACCGCTCCCGGGAGTCCCCGTACCTTCACCGCAGCAGTGGTGTCCACCATCACCACAACCCGTGGGTGGCGTCACGAACAATCATCCCAAAAACCAAATACCCGCATCCTCCGTGTGTAACGCCAACCCCCTTGCAGAGCGACGTAACCCCCGGGTCCGTGAGAGGCTCGAGCCACCACCCGTAGAACGCGAGCATGGATCCGAGCGGCTTGGCGGCTGCAGCCGAGGCCGCGGGGCGGTACACTACATTACCATGACTGCTGAAGGTCTGCTGAAGACCCCCGTGTCCGTCATTACGATTCTCCAATGAAAGCCGGCACTTAGCTGCATTCCTGAACTATCAGTACCATCGAATGTCTGAATGAGAGATCAGTGGCCAGCGTACAGGAGCACACAGCCTATCAATCAGCCAAATAAAGAATACAGCTAAGGCAAACAAAATGCAAGTGCATCGTTACTACCTAATGCACTGCAAAACTGAACTTTAAAATACTATTTCTGACTGCTGAAGCAGCACTTTGGGGGTCATACGGGTATTAACTGGCTTAATAAGGGCTGCATGGTCATAGTAATGGCTTTGAGAAGGGAGGGGCGGGATCAAAGTTTCTGGCTACTTTTAAAATAATTTAATTTTGCCTAGTTCTCTTCTATATTCCATACCCCTATTGGGCATTGTACATAATACATTTTGACTCTAAATGATTAAATATGTTGACATAATATAATAATAATTTGTATTAAATCTTATTTAAATGAAGCCATACAAGCTATCCCCATGTAGACACAATAGTCTATTACCAATGGGTCTGATTTATCTTCTATGGCGAAGGCAGCATAGGTTAATTGATGATAAGTACAAAGTTATGCGCTGCATTATGCCAGCATTAAATGAGATAAATGAATATATCACTGCTTAATCCCATCTGACCTCAAGAAGCAGTAAACAGGACTATCGATCAATGTCTTGACTCTAAAATCGGGTAGTTAATCTTGGCAGGAGGATTGGCATGTGCACAGAATCTCCCTGCTGTTGCTGCTGCTGAAACCCTGAAAAATGGTTGCTACTTTTCCAGAACTGTTTGTCACTGGAGTAATTGTGTATTCATTGGATGTACTCTTACAGACTGTAGTTAGAAGACCAAATGTTCCAGGCTGCTCAGCCATTGCTGTAACCAATCTTTGAAATACTCATCATAAAGCAAACACAGCAACACACGCTGCACGAAGAATAATCAAAGGGGTTAAAGTAACTAATAATAAAGGATATATAAAGGAGTTGTCCCTATTCAGAATAGTTTTCCTTGTATGCCAAGATTGCTGTAAAAACAAATTGATCTTTACTTAAGGTGGCTTTACACGCTGCGATATCGCTAACAATTTATCGTCGGGGTCACAGTGTTTGTGACGCACATCCTGCGCCGTTAGCGACATCGCAGCGTGTGACACGTACGAGCGACCTTAAACGATCGCAAAAGAGACAAAAATCGTTGGTTTTGGAGAGGTCGTCCTAAAACCAAAAATCGTTGTCTCGTACGTAGTGATGTTGTTCGTCGTTCCTGTGGCATCACACATCGCTATGTCTGACACCGCAGAAGCGACGAACATCTCCTTACCTGCCTCCACCGGCAATGCGGACGGAAGGAGGTGGGCGGGATGTTACGTCCCGCTCATCTCCGCCCCTCCGCTTCTATTGGTCGGCTGCTTAGTGATGCCGCAGTGACGTCGCTGTGACACTGAACGCACCTCCCCCTTAAAGGAGGGATTGTTCGGCAGTCACAGCGACGTCGCTGACCAGGTATGTGCGTGTGACGCTGCCATAGCGATAATGTTCGCTACGGCAGCGATCACCACATATCGCACGAATGACGGGGGCGGGTGCTATCATGCTCGACATCGCTAGCAATCTCTAGTGTCGCAGTGCGATGTCGCAGTGTGTAAAGTACCCCTTACTCTCAGGGGTGTCTAGCAATGACTCGTCCTGGTCTCCGTTATTTGGCGCAGCCAATCACTGAAATCAGCAGCTGTGGCAGTGACAACATGTCAACGACATTGATGCAGCCAATCACTGAGTTCAGCAGTTCATGCAATCTATATGGGCAGAGCCACGGCACTCAATGCTGGCCTGCTTGAGGGTTTTGGTGACAGCCTTCCCTGCTAGGGTGGCGCCCCTGAGGCTTCAATCGCCACAAAGTACTGCACCTTATATTAGGTCTTATTTGCCTCGGGAAGCTCAGGAGCCTTCTCACTGGGGAGCTGGACTAGGGTAGGCAGGGGGTTGGCCATCATAAAGCATGGGACTGTCCCGGTTACTAGGACAACCACCTGGGGGGAGGGTTTTACTTGGGATAGAAATAGGAGCAAACTCACACAATCCCTAGTAAGTCTACCCGGGACACCAGTTCTGGGACACGACACCTTCATCACTTTCTTTTCTCATCTGGACAGGACCTGCGGCTTGGAGTGGAGTGCTCAGCCATGTTCCTGACGGCTGGAAGGATAACTCTGAAAAAGGACTTTCTTCTTCCTTCAAACACCGGTGACTTCTAACTTACTAGGGGTTGACGGAGCCCATCACAATGGGTGACCAGTACTATCCGGGTGAGTGGCACAGCACAAAGAGTGAGTAAAGACACCTGGAACCGCAGCCACTGACTCTGACTCTTGATTACTGGCACCACTGCCCTTCACCTCGGCGCCAAATGCAATCACTACTCTCCTATCATCTTCCCCGGGGCCCGCTCCACCCATGGGGAGCGATACCATCTCTGGCTGCTACTACCATCCACCCCGGAGGACAGCGACAGCAACGGCGGCTAAATCCCTGGCCGCATACCACAGGTGGCGTCACGACATTCATCCTACTACTACTCCCATCATCTTCCCTCCTTATTGATGTACACCTCGGGGCACAAAGCCGGGCAGGCCACCGCAACATCCCAGATCATCTCACTAGCACGGCGATGAGTAACGCAGGTATGAGACACCCCGTGCCTGACACCCCCCTGCCCCCTGGGTGCTACACTAACAGTAGCTGTAACCTAAAATTACTGGTCTAATTCACAGTTTGAATAATATATTTGAGCATTATTTATACCTCATTGGTACTGGTATCATTTAAACTCTATATGATGGATTAGATACCTCAATTTTATAGTATATGCAGGAATATCATGGCATTTATTATTGCGGTTGTGGCTAAGCAAAATGCACTGCAGTCACAATACGTAAAAGCCGACTGAGGCCATGTTCATATATTGCATTTACGAGAGTGGCATACCGCTAATAGTGGCAGACCATGCAGCCGTTATGGGACCTGTAATCAGGGCTGCCACTAGGAATTTCAGGGCCTCATACTGGCAACATTTCAGGGCCCCCTTGAGCCTCCACCCCAGCTCCGCCTCCACCCCAGCTCCGTCTCCACCCCACGAATCTTCAATAGTTCCACCGCTACTCTTGGAATAACTTCACTTCTGCACTACAACCTCACCAATCACACATTAACCATACACATTGAACACCGTATCACATACACAGCCATCAGATTTTGTTTTGGCCAAAAGATTTTTGTAAGGCTGGTTTCACATCAGCGTTTTTTTGCCTAACAGCAAAATAAACGAAAAAGGCTTCTTACCGGATCCGTTGTGTGCTCAATGCATTTTCAATGAACTTGCAGTAAGATGTGTTTGCATGCGGTTGCGTGCGTTACTGTCTGGATCCGGTAATTTGCGGTATTTTATTTTGATACAAAAACGCAACATGTTGCGTTTTTGTACAAAGATAAAATGCCGCATCTCATCGGATCCGGTACATTGCGGCGCACTCTGCAATGCTTTTCAATGAGCGCCGGATCCGTTTCGTACCCTAAGTCACCGCATCTGATTTGCAGGTTCCGGCAGTACTGAGCATGCCCAGCAAGTAGGAAAACAAAGTTATCTTGAAGTATATATACCAAGGAACATCCACATTGTCTCAGAATTGCCTGAACACCCCAGAGATTTGACCAAATGTAAGTTTTGTCACACTGTGCTTTTATAATGACCTGCTTTATTTTTTTTTTTTTTGTTCTAATGCACTTTCTTTATACCTTCACAGCTGCTGACCTCTCAGCCCAGGAGCCAGTAATTGCCCCAAGTCTGGCACCCTAAATCTTCAAAACAGTGAGTATATTTAAATTGTACAAATTTCTACATGCTTTAAACCTTTCAGCATTTTTCGTTTTTTCCGGGGTTTTTTTCCTCTCTTTCTTCCAAGAGCCGAACTTTTTTATTTTTCCGTCAATCTTGCTATATAAGGACTTGTTTTTAGTGGGACGAGTTGTAGTTTTAAATGAAACCATAAGTTTTACCATATAGTGTACTGGAAAACGGCAAAAAAATTCCAAGTGCGGAAAAATTGCAAAAAAAAGTGTGATCGTACAATAGTTTTTGGGATATTTTATCCACCATGTTCACTATATGGTAAAACTGTTATGTCAGTGTGATGCCTCAGGTCGGTGCGAGTTTACAGACACCAAACATGAACAGGTTTACTTGTATCTAAGGGGTTAGAAAATTCACAAGTTTGGCAAAAAAAAAGTGGAGCACATTTTACGAAACCCGTAGCGTTCTATTTTTTTTGGATCTATGCCTCAGTGATGACTTAATTTTTGCGTCTCGGGCTGACATTTTTAATGGTACCATTTTTGCGCAGATGCTAAGTTTTGATCGCCTGTTATTGAATTTTGCACAAAATTTGCAGTGACCAAAAAACGTAATTTTGGCGTTTGGAATTTTTTTGCTGTTAAGCCATTTACCAATCAGATTAATTGATTTTATATTTTGATAGATCGGGCATTTCTGAATGCATCGATACCAAATATGTGTAGAAAATTTTTTTTAACCCTTTCACTTTCAATTGAGTGAAAGGGGAGTGATTTGAACTTTTAGGGGTTTTTCCTTTTTTTTTAATTATTTTTAAAACTTTTTTTTTTTTACTTATTTTTTTTATTTTACTAGTCTCCCTAGGGGGCTATAGCGATCAGCAATCTGATCGCTCTGCCATATCTCCAGATCACAGCTACAGATCTAAGATCTGCAGATATGTTGCTTTACTTTCAATGCCGGCTGTATTCCGGCATTGAGAGGAAGTGACTCATGTTAGCTACAGAAGTCATCACATGACCCTGTGCTACCATGGCAACCACCGGAAGTCACGTGATCATGTCAACAAATGGGGTCCAGAGAACAGTCAAACAATCTGTATATATACTTTTTGTGGGGGTGTAAAAAAAAAACCAAAAAACGGATCTGTCAAAATTTGGCAAAAAACAGCAAACGCATGCAATCACAAGTCACAAAGCCAGTTTTATGCCGGATCCGGTAGACGGATCCGGTAAAATAACGGTCCGGTGACTTGCGGTTGCATGCGGTGTATTATAAATAAAACGGATCCGGCACGATGTGTTTTCCGCTTTTTTACCGTTAGGCAAAAAAACGCTGATGTGAAACCAGCCTAAGCCTGTCACCACGACAAGGTATACTCTTTTGGCAGGGCCCTACTCTACTCTAAAGGGTGTTTTACATGCTGCGACATCGCTAACGATATATTGTCGGGGTCACGGTGTTTGTGACGCACATCCGGCGTCGTTGGTGATATCGCAGCATGTGACAGCTAAGAGCGACGATTGACGATCGAAAAAAAGGTCAAAATTGTTCATCGTTGACACGTCGCTCCTTTTCATAATATCGTTGGTGGTGCATGCCGCTGGTTGTTCGTCGCTCCTGCGGCATCACACATCGCTATTTGTGACACCACAGGAACGACGAACATCTCCTTACCTGTGTCCACTGGCAATGAGGAAGAAAGGAGCTGGGCGGGATATTCCGCCCGCTCATCTCGCCCCTCCGCTTCTATTGGACGGCTGCCGTGGGATGTCGCTGTGACGCCGCACAAACCGCCCCCTTAGAAAGGAGGCAGATCGCCGGCCACAGCGAAGTCACAGGGAAAGTAAGTTAACAATGTTTCTACAAACACACAGGAAGTGATTCAGCCAGTTCTTAGCAGACCCAGGTTGCCATAGCAACTTGCAAAGTGGGAGCATGAGCAGTTAGAAGTAGGAAACAGTTTCACTTTATCTCAGAACAAGCTTGGACACAAGACAGAGCAGATGCACAATGTGCAGCTCCCTGAAGGCTGACAGGCTTTCAGGGAGGCAGAACAGAGCTGTCTGGATGTAACACCAAACAGACAGCCCCACCAAGATGGGGGCCAGTAACATCTAGAGCAGGGGTGGGCAATTAATTTTTCCATGGGGCCGCATAAGAAATTGGGATGGTTTTAGAGGGCCAGACTAATATAATTACCTCGGTTCTACATCATTTATATATATATATATATATATATATATATATATATATATATATATATATATCAGTGCCTACAAGTAGTATTCAACCCCTTGCAGATTTAGCAGGTTTGATAAGATGCAAATAAGTTAGAGCCTGCAAACTTCAAACAAGAGCAGGATTTATTAACAGATGCATAAATCTTACAAACCAACAAGTTATGTTGCTCAGTTAAATTTTAATACATTTTCAACATAAAAGTGTGGGTCAATTATTATTCAACCCCTAGGTTTAATATTTTGTGGAATAACCCTTGTTTGCAATTACAGCTAATAATCGTCTTTTATAAGACCGGATCAGGCCGGCACAGGTCTGTGGAGTTATGTTGGCCCACTCCTCCATGCAGATCTTCTCCAAGTTATCTAGGTTCTTTGGGTGTCTCATGTGGACTTTAATCTTGAGCTCCTTCCACAAGTTTTCAATTGGGTTAAGGTCAGGAGACTGACTAGGCCACTGCAACACCTTGATTTTTTCCCTCTTGAACCAGGCCTTGGTTTTCTTGGCTGTATGCTTTGGGTCGTTGTCTTGTTGGAAGATGAAATGACGACCCATCTTAAGATCCTTGATGGAGGAGCGGAGGTTCTTGGCCAAAATCTCCAGGTAGGCCGTGCTATCCATCTTCCCATGGATGCGGACCAGATGGCCAGGCCCCTTGGCTGAGAAACAGCCTCACAGCATGATTCTGCCACCACCATGCTTGACTGTAGGGATGGTATTCTTGGGGTCGTATGCAGTGCCATCCAGTCTCCAAACGTCACGTGTGTGGTTGGCACCAAAGATCTCGATCTTGGTCTCATCAGACCAGAGAAGCTTGAACCAGTCTGTCTCAGAGTCCTCCAAGTGATCATGAGCAAACTGTAGACGAGCCTTGACATGACGCTTTGAAAGTAAAGGTACCTTACGGGCTCGTCTGGAACGGAGACCATTGCGGTGGAGTACGTTACTTATGGTATTGACTGAAACCAATGTCCCCACTGCCATGAGATCTTCCCGGAGCTCCTTCCTTGTTGTCCTTGGGTTAGCCTTGACTCTTCAGACAAGCCTGGCCTCGGCACGGGAGGAAACTTTCAAAGGCTGTCCAGGACGTGGAAGGCTAACAGTAGTTCCATAAGCCTTCCACTTCCGGATGATGCTCCCAACAGTGGAGACAGGTAGGCCCAACTCCTTGGAAAGGGTTTTGTACCCCTTGCCAGCCTTGTGACCCTCCACGATCTTGTCTCTGATGGCCTTGGAATGCTCCTTTGTCTTTCCCATGTTGACCATGTATGAGTGCTGTTCACAAGTTTGGGGAGAGTCTTAATTAGTCAGAAAAGGCTGGAAAAAGAGATAATTAATCCAAACATGTGAAGCTCATTGTTCTTTGTGCCTGAAATACTTCTTAATACTTTAGGGGAACCAAACAGAATTCTGGTGGTTTGAGGGGTTGAATAATAATGACCCTCTGAATAAACTTTTCACAATTTAAAAAAAAAAATAAAAAAGAAATAACATTCTTTTTTGCTGCAGTGCATTTCACACTTCCAGGCTCATCTACAGTCCAAATGTCACAATGCCAAGTTAATTCCGAATGTGTAAACCTGCTAAATCTGCAGGGGGTTGAATACTACTTGTAGGCACTGTATATATATATATATATATATATATATATATATATATATATATATATATATATATATATATATGATGTAGAACCGAGTTAGTTATAGTAGTCCGGCATCATATATATGTATGTATATGTGTATTATGTATGTATGCATGTGTGTGTGTGTGTGTGTGTGTGTATATATACATACACACACACAGCCGGGCCTCCTACATAAAAGCACGCATACGCACACACACAGCCAGGCCTCCTACATGCGCGCATTAATACAAACATTTCCATAGTTCCTACAAAAGGATGTCAAAAGACACACACACACACACAGCCAGGCCTCCTACATGCGCGCGCGCACACACACACACAGCCAGGCCTCCTACATGCGCGCGCACCCACACACACAGCCAGGCCTCCTATACACATGCATACACACACACACACACAGCCACACAGCCAGGCCTCCTATACACATGCATACATACACACACACACAGCCAGTCCTCCTACATGCACGCACACACACACACACACACACACAGCCAGGCCTCTTATACATATGCATACATACACACACACAGTCCATACCTCCCAACCGTCCCGAATTCTGCGGGACTGCCACAATTTTTCAGGTCTGTCCCGCACTACTGCAGCTCACAGCTGATGTCCCGACTCCTCCTCTCAGTGGAGTGAATAAATTAAATTATTATCGGCTCTGACCGGGTTCGCCCGTGAAGCTCATTGGTCCATAGGAAGCAGCTTTAGCTCTGAGCCACTGCCCATAATGAAAACCATGGGAAGATTTGGTAATCTTAACCTCTATAGTACAGTAGACAAAGCAGAAGCAGATTATTTAGCTGCAAAGATTGATGGATGGATGATAGAGGGATTTATCTATATATATAATATATATATATATATATATATATATATATATACACATACATGACAGATAATAGATACATACATGATAGATAAACAGACATGGATAGATGCATGATAGCTATATAATAGATAGATAGATACATGGATAGATAGATACATGGATAGATAGATACATGGATAGATAGATAGATACATGGATAGATAGATACATGGATAGATAGATAGATACATGGATAGATAGATAGATACATGGATAGATAGATAGATACATGGATAGATAGATACATGGATGGATGGATGGATGGATGGATAGATAGACAGACAGATAGATAGATACTGCATCTCTTTGTAGGTGAAGGAGTCAGATTCATTTGTACCCATAAAACTACTATAAAGAAATGTGGAAAAAATACAAAATTACAAAATAAATGTTTTCTTTTCACCAACTTGGATTTGAACCAGCAACTTTCAAACATGTCTCCAGCAGCCTCCTAGCTTTCCTAGCTGCTCTAGCTGTTGAGCCACTAGGATTGATGACATCAGACAGATCAGACAGATTTATATGAATAAACCTACAATGCAGCCTCTTACACAGCAGATTACACAGGACACAGCTCCATTGTACAGAGCAGTGTCTTCATCTCCTGTATTCTAGAGGGAGAGGAAAAGAGATTTTTTTTTTCTTTTAATAAAATTACTAAAAATAACAAAAAAATAGAATAATGTAATTTTATTGCACTTTTTTCTAAAATAATAAACATCAGAAATCAGCAAATAACATGGACATATTTGGTGTCCCTGTAATCGTAATGCCCCGAAACAACGCAGCGATCAGATTATTGATGGGGATCGGTAAATGGCGGGGAAAAAGGCGCAATTTATTATTTTTCTTTATTAAAACCCATAAAAAATGTAATAAAAATGTATCACTGAGGCCATGTTCACACGTATCAGAAATGCTGCATTTTTTCTGCAGGTGTCCGAGCCATGAGCACAATAACAATCTCCTCTGATTATTGCGTGTCTGCGGTATTTTTTATGCATTGTCCCTTTATTTGATACATGTTTGGTGCAGATGTGAATCCTGAAGATTATAAAGAAAAAAACACCAAAACTGCACAGTTCAGCGGCATCTTCAGACATAAAAGGGGCGGAGATTTCATGACGTCTCATCCACTTTGCTTGGACATTTAGTCCGTGTTCACATGTAGTGTAAATGCTGCATTTTTTTTCTGCTGTTTTTTTGCACATTTATTCCGCTGTGTTTAATTCCAAGTAAAGTGGATGTGATTCCACGAGACGACGTCACTGAACTCTGCGGTTTTGTTTTTTTTCCTCTGGAGGTTTTCTACGTGGAGCTTCAAAAAAAATGCAGGAAAAAGCTTCTCAGTACAATAAAAACACTTAAAAACGCAGATTCACATCTGAACCAAAAACACATTAAGTAATGGAGAAAAGGCAGAAAATGGAACAATCAGAGAAGATTGTTATTGTGTAGTTTGGTGCAGACAGCGGCAGAAACAAAAAACACAGAATTTATACAACATGTGAACACGGCCTTATAGGCACAAATAGGCAATGTCATATAGTGACACAGAAATATAAGAAAGTTCTGGCTGCTACGACTATTAACGAACAGTCTGGGGTATCTGCTGAATGACCCTTACTGACGAATGGGTGTGGCTAGGGGTGTGGCTAGGGGGCATGGTCAAATGTTGCCGCTTACTTTGTCCCTCTTTCCCTTCTTCAAAAGTTGGGAGGTATGCACACACACACAGCCAGACCTCCTACATACATACATACACACATACACACACACACACACACACACACACACACACACACACACACACAGAAAGGCCTCCTATACGCATGCATACATATACACACACACACACAGCCAGGCCTCCAACATACACATATACACACAAACACAAACACAGCCAGGCTTCCTACATACACACACACACACACACACACACAGCCAGGCTTCCTACACACATACACACACACACACACACACACACACAGCCAGGCCTCCTATACACATGCATACATACATACACACACACACACAGCCAGGCCCCCTATACACATGCATACATACATATATACACACACACACAGCAAGGCCTCCTATACACATGCATACATACATACATACATACACACAGCCAGGCCCCCTATACACATGCATACATAAATATACACACACAAGCTTCCTACATACACACACACACACACACACACACAGCCAGGCCTCCTATACACATATACACACACACACACACACACACACAGAGCCAGGCCTCCTATACACATGCATACATACATACACATACAGCCAGGCCCCCTATACACATGCATACATACATATATACACACACACACAAGCCTCCTACATACACACACACACAGCCAGGCCTCCTATACACATACATACATACACACACACACACATACATACATACATACATACATACATACATACACACATACATACACACACACACATCAACAAAGCACAAACACAGAACCACGTATGTATATTTACCTTAAAAAAAAAAGTGTCTGTACATGCAGTGGAGCCGGCATCAGCAGAGAGCAGAAACAGTGCAGGAAGTCAGGAATCAGCTTCTTTGAAGTGAAGCTTTGGCCCCGCCCCCAGGTCTGCTCCGTGTGAGAGGCTGAATGCAGCTTCCGTAGAGCAGTGTGTGTGCAGCTGCCGGCCTCCTGTCACTGCAGACAGGGAGCTTCAGGGCCAGAGCGGCCGCACACACCAACGAAAGAAGGCCTGCGGAGACACCATCACATGTTTCTCAACGCTGGCAGGAAACTAGCCAGGTCTTTCACCGGGAAGGAACAACCACGGGAAGGGCAGTCTCCAGTCAAGGAGACCACCTATGCCAAACATGGTATCCATCCACAGACAGCCGTTTCGGGGTATTTGCCCCTCATCAGTGTGGAGTAGGAATCTGGCTAGTGGGACATTGCCACACACCAATGAGACAGATAGTCGGGCGGCCCCCCTCCCCCCATTGTCCCTGCAGGTTACTAGTAACCACTCACCTCTCCCTTCTTACTGTCCCTCCTCAGGCACCTCCGTATGTGCCCCCCGCTGAGCTGCTTCTCTTTTGCATGCCCAGGCTGCGCCCGATGCTGTATTCCTAGGAGCCCCCACCGCTGCTTCTTTCCATGCGGCCCCGGCTGCTGCAGCTTCTTCTCCTGCCGGGCGGGAACTTTTTAAATGACACACGCGCCATACTGACGACATCAGGGCGCGCATGTGTCACACAGAGCATCTGCCGGGCAGGGAACAGAGGACAGATTCCTGCGTTCCGCTGCCTGCACTGTGCGGCGCTGCAGGATCTGTTCCCTGCACGACACACAGTGTGTGATGACGGCGATCTGACCAGGGACCTCCCTGAAGCCTGGAGCTCCGTCAACAGGTCAGATTGCTCTCATCACTGACCGGCCAGCAAGGACGCCCTGAACCAGGCGGGCCGGTCACAGAGAGTATGCGGGCCGGATGTGGCCCGCGGGCCGCCTCTTGCCCAGGTCTGATCTAGAGAGACGGGACTCGGCACTTGCAATCATGAATTAAAAGGGAGCAGTCGCCAGAGAGACGGGACTGAACACAAGAGCCCTAGTCAAGGTGGCCTGAGTACAGAGCCCTAGTCAAGGTGGCCGCGGCGCGACAGCAGAGAGGGCCTGGGGAAAGGGATAGGAGTCCGACCCACAAGAGGCTCAGGCTGCCGGTCATTCGGGCCAGGACTAGGGCAAAGTACAGAGTTGTGCATGGAGGAGAAAGGTCACAGATTATCAAACCGGATCTAGCCTCTGACCTGCCCGGCAAGCGACCGGAGTCTCTGTTGGCGAGGACCAGCACCCGGGGTGCGATACCACCTGAACCAGTGAATAAAGTGACTGGAACCCGCATCCAGTGACTCTGTGAGTAACTGCCGCCGCCCTGTGCACCAGCGCTCCCGTGGACTGCCGCCCCCCATTCTCACCAACCTCCCGGGGTTCCCCGCTCCGCCCGTGGGGAGCGATACCATCCCGGCTGCACATAATACCTGTCCCGGAGAGAGACTGTGCAGCAGCAGCTAGTTCCTGGCCGCATACCGCGGGTGGCGCTGCGAAGCCTCCCCATTTCCCATCCAGTACTGCCCCTGGGAGAGGACTAGTCGTAGGAAGGGTCGGCAGCGGAGGAGGCCGATACCCCAGTTACCGCTGCAACCAGTGACACACTTCCCAGGGGCCCGTCACCCTCCTTCCATCCCCATCTGTATTGGACTCTTGTCCGTTGGCTGCTTTTGTGTTTTTCATGTAGCCGACGGGGTCATGGAACCGTGTCAGGCCAGTCACAGCTACCCCAAGTAACCACTGGCCCGGTGATGAGTACCCTAAGGCCCCGTGTTACGCTACATGCACATGAGCCGTACGGCTCATTCAGCAGTTGGTGAAAACCGGTCTGCACTTGGACAGTTCATGGACTGGCCATGGGTCTCCTGACCTGACCTCAGTAGCCTCATAGAATATATATGAGGCTGCAGGTCAGGAGATGTCCAGGTGTCCAGGCCATGCATGGCATTTTAAGCTGAGATTTAAACTGATGGTTGTTCTTTATGAGAGCTGAGGAGAACAAGGAATTCTACATAAGGCAGAATTAGGCCACATGTCCTGTAATCATCTGTTGGGAAAAATGATTTCTGCAGGATCCTTTTTCTTTAACAAGGGAGTCTGTGGAGGACAGATCCATTAACAGATTTCTATATATCTTCCATCAGTAACGGATGCGTATCCTGAGCTGCGAGGCCACAAGTCTCAACTGCAGGAGAACGCAGCTGCTTGTGTTCTCCCTATGTGACTCCACAGCAAAGAATTTACATGCTGCAGCATCAGAAAGCTGCACTGCAGGTCAGTGTTTGCTGCAGGCCGTACACGTACAGTGAGCACAGGATTTCTACAAATCCCATCCACTGTGCTTGTACTGTACATTGCAGCATTTTGGACGCAGCTGAAGCATGCTACATCCAAAACGCTGCTAACACTGATTGTGGGCACGCAGCCTTAGAAGATTCTTTATCACAGCCTGGCTAATAGCAAAGAATCTCCTTAGAAAAATACAGCACCAGCAAGGCCTTTGTATCAGAGAATGTTGGGTGCCCTCTGTCCTAACACACCCCTGCTCTAAACATTGAGGAGCCACCCGCCAAACACACTCCACGGCCTCCGGGCCTTGACTTGCTGTGTAGCCGCAAGGTCAGGTAACTTGCCGCCTGCCACCTTGAATCCTTCGCTGCGCCGTGACGTTGCCTGCCTTCTGCGCCTGAGGATGGAAGATTATATTCCTGACTAGCTATAGTATGCGCACAAGGCCTGAAAGAGACTTCTGAATCAGAGTATGGTGTGACCCGAGATACTGGAGAGCGGTGGTAGGTGAGTATATAATATATTCACACTACATCAATAAAAAAGTGAGTAGAAGGCTTCTGTATATGTATGTATTCACCATAATAGATAGATAGACAGACAGAGGGATAGACAGAGGGATAGACAGAGGGATAGACAGAGGGATAGACAGAGGGACAGAGGGACAGATAGATAGATAGAGGGATAGAGGCATAGATAGTCCAGGGGCGTCACATATCTATCCCTCTATCAGGTCGTCACAGGGTATTGCACAATCTACCCTCCCGTGCAGTATCCATCTCCCTCTTGGTTATGAGTCCATAACCAAATGGTGTTGTCTACAACAGCAAATCAAATCCTAGATACACCCTGCACCACACCGACCAGACACACCAATAGACGGCTTGAGTGGAATAGAGTTGCCCACCTGGAGGGTTTCAGGGAGGGGAGGGGAGGAGTGTAGTCAGTTGGTTAGAAAGTTGTTAGAGAGTCAGTTAGTGAGTGGTGGTGGAGAGAGCAGCTCTCGAGCTGTGAGGAGCTCTGAGGAGGTCGGGAGTGGTGACTCCCATAAGGAAAATGTCTAGGTTGCAGACGGTGGTCTGGGCCTAGAGGAGTCGGACCCCCGGTCGCAGGAGATCGTGGCAAGGGGCTCGGGTCTGTCGAGCAGGAAAGCCTGTGGCCTTGCACTATCACCGGTCCGGGACCAAGGCATGACGGGGTACATGGACCCTAGGTCGGAGAGTAGCTGCATGCAACCCGACAATTTAGCCATCGAGAACGGAGCCTTCAAGATTCATTCCCAACCGCTCCAAAATTGGGGCACTAGCGCAACGAGGGAGATAGGACTTTTCACCCAAAACGGTACAGAAAATCCCAAGCGTGAGCCCTGAGAGCAAGCTCCTACACTTAGCCACAGTGGGAAGCGGGACCCGGCAAGTTTCACACTACCAGGACCAACAGAGAAGTAAACTTAGTGCCAGAAGGCAAGTCTCGGATCACCAGGCAGCACCATTGGGGACGGGACCCAAACTAGCTCCCCTCGTGGCAGCGGTGTCCAGAGATTTGGTTTACCCGGTCGTCGGTGTCTGCTTAATGGACTGAGTGAATACAAGAGTGATCCCTGTATCCCACGGCCTTATCCACCCACCGAGTCCCGGGGCATTCCCCCCTACCCGTGGAGGGTCACAACACCTGGCTGCTCTCGGTCATCACCCCGGGTACACCCCAACGGCAGCGGCAGTATTCACCATTATAGATAAATAGAATCATAGATAGAGGGATAGATAGATAGAGGGATAGATAGATCGATAGAGCGAACCATAGATAGATAGAATCATCAGTTACCAAGAACCACGGGTGGCGTCACAAACTCTATAACCCCTTTTAAATACCCCCTTCATTTGAGCGGCCGCACGACCCCCGGGTCCAGAGACCCTCAAGCCACTGAGAACCCGGATCTGAGCAGCTCGGCTGCTTCCACGGGGGCGGCATAGATAGATAGATAGAGAGATAGATAGAGAGAGGGATAGATAGAGGGATAGGATGCCACATGCCACACAATGGCAACACACGGCAATCCACAATCTGTTAGGTTCGGGTGATGGTGGATCCTCTGGGCCGTGTACCGGACTCCCCCAGTGAGGCAACCTGGAGCTAACCCCTATACAGGGACTGTCCAGTCACCCCACCAGAGGGCCTAGGTACACGGTAGCCGGAGTACTAGCGGAACCGGGGTAGCGTCCCACAGGGAATGGGTAAAACGGAGTCTTTGGAGCCACAGAGTCCTCGGAGACAATTACGGGAGTCCAGTACGGGTGCCGGTTAGGAAGCTCAGGCGGGATCCGGGTTAGCTGGGTGTGACGGGAAGGCAGCCGGGTGAAGTCGGAGATACCAGACAGGCACAGGCTGCCGAAACGGTGGTTGGATTCCCCACCGACGGACACCGGAGGACCTCTTGGCAATACTGGATTCAGGGACCGGTTACGGAGGCAGAGCAGGCTCTACGGAAGAGACAAAGTTTAGTACGAGCAAAGCACATGGGGACCTGGACTTCTAGCTTGCAGAACTTGTAGAACAGGCGATGCCCTCCAGGGTGGAAGCTCCTAATATGCCTGACCCTGACTGATGCAATATCCTGTTAGGGAGTACAGGGCCTTTAAGAGGAGGTCAGTGACCGCGCGCGCGCCCTAATGCACATGCGCGACGCCCGGGTGCCGGAGGCCAGAGCAGGGAGCGGTGCCGAGGAGGACGTGTGGCTGGAGGCAGGGGACCCGGGGACCGGAGTGGTGAGTGAGGAACGACGTCGGGACCCGGGGAGCATGACAGTACCCCCCCACAGTCCCCCCTCCCCGCAACCGGGACATGAAGGCACGAATCAGAGGAGTACCCACGTTCTCCCGGGGTTCCCAGGACCTATCCTCGGGATCATAACCTGCCCAGTCGACCAGGAAGTACTGCCGTCCCCTGACGGTCTTCATGGCCACGATATCTCTTACCGCATAGATGTCATCATCGGCTATGGGAGGAGGAGGACAGGCATCAGAGGAGAAGGGACCGAGGACAACAGGTTTCAGCAAGGACACATGGAAGGAGTTGGGTATCCGCATGGAGGGCGGAAGCTGCAACTTGTAGGATACCTCGTTGATCTTCCTGAGGACCTTAAAGGGACCGATGTACCGTGGACCCAGCTTGTACGATGGAATCTTGAGTCGGACGTACTTGGAGGCAAGCCAGACCAAGTCCCCAGAAGAGAAGCGAGGAGGATCAAGACGTCTCTTGTCCGCATGTTTCTTCATTCGTGCAGCAGCATGTCCCAGGGAAGTCTTGACCGAGGCCCATATAGCGGAGAAGTCTCTGGCTAGGGTATCTGCTGCAGGTACATCGGAAGCTGGAGAGACTGGTAACGGCACAGAAGGCTGGAGACCATAGACAACATGGAAGGGAGAACTGGAGGTGGATTCGCTGACCTGGTGGTTATGAGAGAATTCAGCCCAAGGAAGGAGCGTGGACCAGTTGTCCTGGTGGGCGTTGACGTAGTGACGAAGGAAGGTGGTCATGATCTGGTTGACTCATTCCACTTGTCCGTTTGACTGAGGGTGGTAGGCAGAGGAAAAGTCCAGAGACACCCCCAGGTGTTCACAGAGAGCCCTCCAGAAGCGGGAGGTGAATTGGGTTCCTCTGTCGGACACAATATGGGCAGGAAAGCCATGCAGCCGGAAGATGTGCTGTATGAAGGTGTCCGCGAGCTCTTGAGCAGAGGGCAATCTGGCCATAGGAACAAAATGAGCCATTTTCGAGAACCGATCCACCACGACCCAGATGACCGTATGACCGGAGGACAAGGGCAAGTCCGTGACAAAGTCCATGGCTATGTGTTGCCATGGAATCGAAGGAGTCAGCAGAGGGAGAAGAGGACCAAAGGGCAGGTGCTTAGGCATCTTGTTTCGGGCACAGGAGGAACATGCAGAGACGAAGGCGGTGACATCCTTACGAAGAGACGGCCACCAATAGTGACGGGCGATGACGCTCCAGGTTTTCTTCTGGCTGGCGTGTCTGGCCACTTTCGAGGAGTGTCCCCATTGGAGGATCTTGAGTCGGTCGGTCTCCGTGACGTAACTCTTCCCAGGAGGGATCTGTGCCAGAGAGACGGGAGCCACCGGGATGACCTTGCTAGGACAGATTATGGGCTGGTTTGGCTCCTCCTCTTGGTCTACCGGAACGAAGGACCGAGACAGGGCATCCGCCCGTACGTTCTTGTCCGCGGGCCGGTAGTGTAGCTGAAAGTGAAACCTGGCGAAGAAGAGAGACCAACGTGCTTGGCGCGGATTCAGCCTTTGAGCGGAGCGTATATACTCCAGGTTTTTGTGGTCAGTATAGATGATCACCGGGTAAACCGCTCCCTCCAAGAGATATCGCCATTCCTCCAACGCCATCTTAACGGCCAGGAGCTCTCGATCACCAATGGTATAATTACGTTCTGGGTCTGAGAAGATCTTGGAGAAGAAGCCGCAGGTGACCATCTTCCCGGTGGTGGACTTCTCCATAAGTACGGCCCCTGCCCCTGCGGAGGAGGCGTCAACCTCCAGGGTGAATTGGCGGTTCAACTCAGGTCGGTGAAGGACGGGAGAAGAAGCAAAGGACCGCTTCAGAGAGCAGAAGGCGGCTTTGGTCTCAGGTGTCCAAGACTTCGGATTGGCCCCCTTCTTGGTAAGGGCGGAGAGCGGAGCAGTTAGGGTCGAGAATTGAGGGACGAACTGGCGTTAGTAGTTAGCAAAGCCGAGGAAATGTTGGATGGCTTTTAGTCCCGAAGGAGGAGGCCAGTCGAGGATAGCAGAGACCTTCCCGGGATCCATCTGCAGTCCGGTGTCTGATATTACATAGCCAAAAAAGGGAAGGGATGATTGTTTGAACACACACTTCTCGTGTTTGGCGTATAAGCGATTCTTCCTCAGCCTCTGTAGCACGATCTGCACGTGCTCTCTGTGGGTCCGTAGGTCTGGGGAGTAGATTAAGATGTCGTCCAGGTATACGACTACACAGACGTAGAGGAGGTCCTTGAACACGTCGTTCACCAGCTCCTGGAAGACTGCCGAAACATTGCAAAGGCCGAAAGGCATCACGCAATATTCATAGTGCCCGTCCCGGGTGTTGAAGGCGGTCTTCCACTCGTCCCCGGAGCGTATGCGAACCAGGTTGTAGGCCCCACGGAGATCCAATTTGGTGAATATACGGGCCCCCCGGAGCCGATCGAAGAGTTCAGGGATGAGAGGCAGGGGGTATTTGTTTTTCACTGTGATCTGGTTCAGTCCCCGGTAATCGATACAGGGCCGTAAGTCGCCTTCTTTTTTGTTGACGAAGAAGAAGCCCGCACCAGCCGGGGACGAGGACCTTCGAATAAACCCCCGTGCCAGGTTCTCGGTGATGTAGTCAGACATGGCCTGGGTCTCAGCAGAGGACAAAGGGTATATCCGTCCCCGAGAGGGGGTGGTTCCCGGCAGAAGGTCAATGGCACAGTCGTAGGGTCGATGTGGAGGCAATACCTCCGACTCCTTTTTATCGAACACATCTGCGAAGGACCAATAGGCTGGAGGAAGACCAGGTAAGGAGTCCGGGGCCGGAGGACGACGGACGGGCTGGACTGACTGGAGGCAGTTCTCATGACAAGACGGGCCCCAGCGGATGACTTCTCCAGTACGCCAGCTGACCGTAGGTTCATGTACCCGTAACCAGGGTAAACCCAGCAGAAGCGGATGAGACATGCGTGGCAGAACATAGAAGGCGATTTCTTCGGTGTGTAGCGCACCGATACGCAGTTTCACAGGTTTGGTGACGAACAGGACAGGGTCAGAGAGGGGTTCCCCATCCACAGAGGCTATCACAAGCGGTGTCTGCAGCGGGGTGACAGGTAACTGGTACTTGTCCACTGTGGCCTGATGGATGAAGTTACCTGCTGCCCCGGAGTCGAGATACGCCTCTGCTGTGAAGCGGGTTTCTCCTGTTGTCACCTGTACAGTCCATGTCACTGGGTCCGAGAGCTTCCCAGTACCTAGGGTGGCCTCTCCTACCAACCCTAGGCTTTGGAGTTTCCCGGTTTCTCTGGGCAGGCACGCACCTGATGTGCGCCGTCTCCACAATAGAAGCAGAGGCCCTTGGTGGCTCGTTCCGCTCGACGCTGCTCGGAGGACCGTAGCCGGTCCACTTGCATGGGCTCATGGATGGAGGAGCCAGAGAGCACGGATGAGGAGAGGATAGGCTTCTGTGGAGAAGCGGAGTGCCTTACAGGGCTTCGCTCGCGGGACATTTCCTTAGACCTTTCTTGAAAGCGGAGGTCTATCCGGGTTGCGAGGGTGATTAGGGCGTCCAAGGTGGAGGGGACGTCTCGGCCGGCCAGCTCATCCTTGATACGACCGGTAAGCCCCTCCCAGAAGGCGGCAGTCAAGGCTTCATTGTTCCACCCTAGCTCAGAGGCTAGGGTACAGAACCGGATAGCATACTGTCCCACTGTCAAAGTCCCTTGTCATAGTCTGAGTAACGAGGAAGCCGTCGCGGAGGCGCATCCGGGTTCATCAAAGGTGGTACGGAAGGTATGTAGGAAGTCCCGGATGTTGTTGGTTACGAGATCTTCCTTCTCCCACAAGGGATTCATCCACGCCAGTGCCTCGCCCTCCAGGTGGGACATTACAAAGGTCATTTTGGCCTGGTCACAAGCAAAGAGGTGCGGCAGCAGCTTGAAGTGAAGCGAACACTGGTTCACGAACCCCCGGCAGGTCTTGGGATCCCCGGCGTACCAGGGCGAAGAAGCCAGTTGGAGTTTTGAGGCCCCGGGGAGGCTCCTACGGGGTTTGTGGACGTGGCCGGGGTTGACAGGGACGTGGCGGTTGTCTGCAGCGTGTTTAGGCGGGTATCCACTGATGTCATGGAAGCCAGCATACGAGATTGTGTTTTACGTTGGCGGACCAGTTCCTGCTGCAATTCCGGCCAACTGGGGCGCTAGTGCTTCGGCGGGATCCATGGCCTGTTCTATCTGTTAGGTCCGGGTGATGTTGGATCCTCTGGGCCGTGTACCGGACTCCCCCAGTGAGGCAACCTGGAGCTAACCCCTATACAGGGACTGTCCAGTCACCCCACCAGAGGGCCTAGGTACACGGTAGCCGGAGTACTAGCGGAACCGGGGTAGCGTCCCACAGGGAACGGGTAAAACGGAGTCTTTGGAGCCACAGAGTCCTCGGAGACAATTACGGGAGTCCAGTACGGGTGCCAGTTAGGAAGCTCAGGCGGGATCCGGGTTAGCTGGGTGTGACGGGAAGGCAGCCGGATGAAGTCGGAGATACCAGACAGGCACAGGCTGCCGAAACGGTTGTTGGATTCCCCGCTGATGGACACCGGAGGACCTCTTGGCAATACTGGATTCAGGGACTGGTTACGGAGGCAGAGCAGGCTCTACGGAAGAGACAAAGTTTAGTACGAGCAAAGCACATGGGGACCTGGACTTCTAGCTTGCAAAACTCGTAGAACAGGCGACGCCCTCCAGGCAGGAAGCTCCTAATATACCTGACCCTGACTCATGCAATATCCTGTTAGGGAGTGCAGGGCTTTTAAGAGGAGGTCAGTGACCGCGCGCGCGCCCTAATGCACATGCGCGACGCCCGGGTGCCGGAGGCTAGAGCAGGGAGCGGTGCCGAGGAGGACGTGTGGCTGGAGGCAGGGGACTCGGGGACCGGAGTGGTGAGTGAGGAACGACGTCAGGACCCGGGGAGCGTGACACAATCCTTAAAACATGCCACCCAAACCCTCCACCACAAGAAACTATGACAATCTTTCTTCATTATTGGGTATATCTACCAAATATGACATCCTTAGTTATCAGCAGCTGGAACATTCAAGGATGGAATGCCTCAGCTTTTGGGTTTAAGACAAATGACCCAGACTTCAAACAAAGACTAAAGATCATTGACATCCAGATCCTTCTGGAGACATGGGCACAGACAGAGGAGGAATCCCTGGCACCCATGGGATATAGGGAATTTTCTGTCTCTGCCCAGAAAAACAAGAACATTAAACAGGGCCGCTGCTCATGGGGCATACTAATATGGTACAAGGAGGAGATCAAAGATCACATCAAGGCAATAAAAAGAGGAGAAAGCCATATCTGGATGAGGATAGGCAGCTCCATCCTCACCTCTCAGCAGGACATCTACCTCTGTGCAGCCTACATTCCTCCATCAGAATCCCCATACTATAAGACGGACATCTATGAGGACCTACAGAGGGAGGTAGCCCAATTCCAGTCCATGGGCAGGGTTCTCATCTGCGGAGACCTCAATGCCAGGACGTGTACAGAAAAGGACTACCTGTCACCTGACGGAAATACATATGTAATGCGAGATGGGCCCTTCTATAGTGACTCAGTACAGACAACAAGAAACAGCTACGACAGAGTGGTGAATAAAAGCGGCAGAACCCTGTTGAGCCTGTGCCGGAGCTTGGGATTGTATATAGTGAATGGGCTCATCAGGGGGACTCATTAGGGAGATTTACATTAAACTCCCAGATGGGCAGCAGTGTGGTGGATTATGCAATAACCGACATGGACCCACCAAAAATAAATGCCTTCATAGTCACCCCCGAAACTCACCTGTCAGACCACAACCAGACACTGCTGTACATGAAATCCACGGAAAAGCAACACACAGATAATCCCCACCTGACCGGTCTCCACATTTTGCCACCATCCTACAAATGGCCTAAACAGTTATCCACTGAATTCACCAACATGAGCAACAGAACTGAGATCCAAGAGCTACTTGTAAATTTCAACTCAAGACGCTATACATCAAACCAACAAGGAGTCAACCGGGCAGTGAATGACTTTAACAACATCCTGTACACCTTGGCAGAACAAGCAGGCGTCAGAAAGACCAACCCCAAGAAACCTACAAATAAACAAGGCCAAAAATGGTTTGACAAAGAATCACAAGTCACTACGCAACTCCCTAAGGGTAGCCTCAAACCAAAAACACAGAGACCCCAACAACAGGGACCTAAGAGTGGCCTATGACACCCTACAGAAGCAATACAAGCGCATTCTCAAGGACAAAAAAAGAGGCATATCTCCCAAGAACTACAGAAGCTTGAGGATTCCCTCCAGGATAACTCATTCTGGAAAACCTGCAGTCATATCGGCACAAAGTTCAAGCATAGCACCCTGCACATCCAAAATGGTAACATCTGGCACAGCTACTTCAAAGGCCTCTACAAGAATATACCAGAAGAAGACCTAACTCCAGAACAGGAGCCCCTAACCACTAAACTCAGGGACATGGAGGAGACAATCAAAGACTTCCAAAATCCTCTGGACATACCAATCAGTGTGCTGGAAATAAAACACAAAATCAAATTTATGAAATGCAAGAAGGCCGCGGGCAGTGACGGCATCCTGCCAGAGATGATCAAATACAGTTCCCCAGATATACATGCAGCACTGGCTAAACTATTCGCCCACGTCCTGAGTGGTGGCTACTTCCCAAAGAGCTGGAATCTAGGTCTCATAACGCCCATCTACAAGAATGGAGACCGATATGATCCAGCAACCAACAGAGGGATCTGTGTCAACAGCATTCTGGGAAAACTGTTTAACAGCATCATTAATAAAAGGATTATCACCTTCCTCACCCAGCGGGACACCCTCAGCAGAAGCCAAGCTGGGTTAATGCGAACCACCGCACCACCGATCACATCTACACCCTGCACAGCCTCATCAAGACCCATGTCCACAGCAAAAAACAGGGGAAAATATTTGCATGTTTCGTGGACTTCAAAAAGGCATTTGACTCAGTGTGGCACCCTAGCCTGTTCATGAAACTTCTGGAGAGCGGAATTGGTGGCAGAACCTACAACGTGATCAAGATCTCATTACTGAGAACCGGTGCAGCGTGAAGGTGAACGGGAAGAGGACGGCTTTCTTCCGACAGGGCCATGGGGTCAGACAGGGCTGCAGCCTGAGCCCAACTCTATTCAACATCTATATAAATGGACTAGCAGCAGCTCTAGAGTCCTCCCCCACTCCTGGCCTCAGTCTGCATGACCGAGAAGTGAAGTTCCTGCTGTACTCAGACGACCTCCTGCTACTCTCCCCAAATGAGAGAGGCCTCTAAGATAGCCTGGCAGTGCTGGAAACATTCATTACCACATGGGCTTTGTCCATCAGCCAAAATAAGACCAAAGTCATGATGTTTCAGAAGTGGAACCAGAACAAAATACCCACTCCCTCCTTCACATTAAATGGCACCACGCTGGAGAAGACCAGCAACTATACCTACCTTTGTCTGGAGCTAAGCAATAACGGGTGCCTCAAGCAAGCAGCAGAAGCCCTGAAAGGAAAAGCATGCAGAACCTTCTACGCCATCAGAAGACAACTGTACCACCTCAAACCACCTGTGAGAGTCTGGCTCAAGATATTTGACAGCGTCATCACCCCTATACTGCTGTATGGCAGCGAGGTATTGGGCCCTGCGACCTACCCAGACCACACAAAGTGGGATTCCAGCCCAACCGAAGTCTTCCACATGGAGTTCTGTAAATATCTTCTCCAAGTCCATCGCAGCACCTCAAACATAGCCTGTTGGGCAGAACTGGGCCGATTCCCCTTTATGGCTCAGTATACACAAGAGGGCGCTATCACACCAGGCGCACATACAGAACAGCAACCCCAGCTCCTACCATCATAAAGCCCTGCTGAGCCAGAGCCCAGATCAAGCCAGGAACCCTGGCAGCCAGTACAGCCAAAGTCAGCAACACACCCTGACAAAAGCCCAAATAAAAGATCTCAGAGAGCTGCAAGATGCAATACATAGAGGACTGGAAGAGTGAATTAGAGAACTCCCAGAAACTAACCATCTACCAGTCACTGCAGAGGGACTACCCTCTGGCCCCATACCTGGAAAGGTTACGCCACCCCAAAGACAGGCAGACCTTGAGCCTGTACAGACTGAGTGCCCACAGCCTAGAGGTGGAAACAGGGCGGCACCGACAGACATACAAGCCGCAGGAGAACAGACTGTGCCAGCACTGCCAGCAGGGGGCTCTGGAGGACGAGGCGCATTTCCTACTACAATGTGACAAATACTCAGCAGTGAGGGCCTCCCACTTCCAGAAACTTACCACTCATACCCCAGACTTTCCATTCATGGACGAGGAGAGGAAATTCCGCATCCTACTGGGGAAAGAAGAATCAATGGTGGAGATTGCCGCCCAATATGTCTCCACTTGTCATAAGCTGAGAGGAACAGAAGGCCCCTAAAAGGAGTTTCAGAGCCCAAATTGTACCACCAACTCCCCATAACCCTGATCCCCTCCCACCACACTTACTGTATTTCTCTTGCTTTGGCAATACAAATTGTATTTTGGTCCTGCCAATAAAGCATATTTGAATTTGAATTTTGAATTTGAATTTAGATAGATAGAATCATAGATTGATAGGTAAATAGATAGATAGATAGATAGATAGAATCATGGATAGATAGATAGAATCATGGATAGAAAGAATCATAGATAGATAGAGGGATACAGGGATAGATAGATAGATAGATAGATAGATAGATAGAGGGATAGATAGACAGACAATCATAGATAGATAGATATATAGATAGAATAATAGATAGATATAGATAGATAAATAGATAGCTAGAGTGATAGATAGATAGAGGGATTGATGGAATCATATAGATAGATAGAGGGATAGAAAGAAGGATAGATTATAGATAGATAGAATAATAGATAGATAGACAGATAGATAGCCAGACAGTTGTTCACACATTACATATGGACTCTCCCTCTCTGCAGATGATTGCACATGGTGCCCAGGATAGCCGTTTGGAGCATACACCTCTATCTTCTCTGTGGTGCAGCCTCCTTTTCTCCTGGGGTCCGACTGCTGTGTCCTCCTGCAGTAATTTCAGTGCAGGAGGGTGAAAGCAGCTCAGCCATGATGAGGATAATATGGGAGGCAGGAGCCAATGTTTGTATCCAGTAGAGGCCTCTCTGCTGCAGGCGGAGCTGTGGGCGGAGTCTCCTTTCTGCCTCAGAGACAGACAGTATCTTTCCTCTGCGCGCCGGCTGCAGCTTCATCAGAGGTGATGAATCATCGCTCCTACAGGCCCCTAACAGGTGAGGAAGGGGCCCCTGTCAGCTCAGCATAATCATATGCGTTCAGCTGATCGGGCCCCTGCTTCTCCTGTAAGTGTTCAAAGCTGCCGCCGGCAATGGACATTGGGTGCTGCACCGCAATATGTCAGCCAGTGCAATGTTCCCGCCCCCTGCCCCTGGGTCCCGGGGAGCAGAGGAATGAAAGGGGAGGGGCCAGGGCTGTCAGCCAGACCCCCCTTCTGCCTGCTGCTCACCGGGCTCAGTACAGGAGTCACAGTAGTAATGCCCTGATGGCGGTCCTGCCCACACTGACTGCAGGTAGCAGCAGTTTTAGTACTAAAGAAAGTACAGTAAGTAGCCATAAAAAGGACTTTTGTTTTTTGGTTGCAGCAGTATAGGTATAGAAAAACTGTAAGGCAATAAACCCTGCCCATATGCCTCTAATCCTATCCCTCCTCAACCTGCTAACCCTACACTGACTGCAGCTAACAGCAGTTTATTAAAGACAGTATGTAGCCCTGAAAGGACTCTTGTTTTAATAGTGCATTAGCAGTATACAATTACTGCAATACCAATTCAACACAGCCTATTTGACTGCTCTAAAATCAACTCTCTGTATGACAACAATGCTCCCTGAACTGATTGCAGCAGGCAGTGGGCCAAGCATCATGTCACCAGGTCTTATATAAGATGCGGTGACACTGCAGCCTATGAATAATAGTAATGCCAGTAGACAATGGCAAGTTCATATATGGCAGGAATTCTTTGCATGCTGATTGGCTGTATATAATCCACTAAATATGTGGGCGGGGACTCGAGCATGGCACTCCAGCACCCATGATATTTGACCGAGTGCCAAGTGTCTTGAGCACCCCAATGCTCGATCGAGTAGTGGCAAGCATGCTCGCTCATCACTAGTTCTCAATTAATTCTTGGTATTAAGAGATGATAAAGTGTATGTTGGAGTTGTAAAAGATCTTTAGATATTACTACGTAAGATAAGTTATTTTGGCCATTTAATTTGGGATATTCCTACTCTTTCCCCAGGCAAGTTGAAGATTGGATGATGTTGTTAGATTTTACTTGAAGTCCTGCACAGCTACTTTTAGATTATTTAATCATATTCCTATTTAATGTAATATCCTATCTGGAAACCTAAGCTGATCGATGTTGTTAGGAGTATATAGATAGAACGGGGATAAACAGTATAAATTATATTATAAACTGCTTGCTAGGAGGTCTATTTGTTAAATCATTATCTATAAAAAAAAAATGGAGGGAACAGAAGTGGGGGGTGGAGGATAGTATTTTTGAAGTTATAATACAATGCTATCAATGTTTCCTAGCAACCATGATAACTCCCATTCCGTAGGTGATACATCGCTATTCCACGGCACTCCTACACTAGTGTGAATCACGGAATCAGAAGCAATAAACATTATCCACCAGAACAAGATCCAAACATAAATCGTACATTTATATAGCTGAAGAACTCACTTTATAAAGTAGGAGAAATTCTGCTCATCTTCATGGCTGCTGTTAACTCTTTTAATGCCAGAAGCAAGTTTTAACATCACATTTTCAGCATTGAATTGGAATAAACTGTTTCCAGATGTCAATATAAAATTGTAGTCACGTCTGAAGGGAAACAGGGAGATAGAAGTGGATTCAATCAACTGATGATCCTGCCACAAAATCAGCGTTGTGATATGAAATTAAACATTATGATAATTCATGCATGGATAATGTTTAACTGTTTTACTGCCTACATGTGCAGGACCTACACAGCATGAAGTTAAATAGTCACTGTCATTTCAGCAATATTTGTATAAAACAATAGTATAAGTCAATATAAGAAACTTTTTAATATATCTTAGCATAGAAATACGCTTAATTCTCCACTTATAAGAATTGAACACTCACCACCTACTGAGCTCATCAATCACTCTGAAAATCAGCTTACCTCTGTGGAGACAGCAAAAATGAAAATTCAGACTTTGCTGGTGAAGCAAAGTCATGCAGTTTTCTAAACAAAAACGCACCCGAAAAACACGCAAAAACGCGGTAAAAAATGCTGCGCATCTGTTCCAGACGCGTCCCGCCCCAGAAGCAGTCGGACCGCTGGGATCGAGATGTCGCTACTCGTAGCTCGAGGGTCTCCTGACCTGGGGGCT